>NW_027509200.1:1015000-1285000 GCF_051911475.1 Siphateles boraxobius | reverse complement strand
AACAGATGGCTCCGGGTTGATGGATTGAACAGATTGGTTGGGTTGATGATGGCACTCGAACAGAACTCGAATGTGTGCATGGAGTGACAGATGCAGTGTCACACAGATGCTGCGTGTACAGCTGTGATTCCACTATTGACACGCTTCACATTTCATTGTTTTATATTAATGTAAGCAGTGCACATTTTCTTTCAGACACGAGAGAGACTGCAGGGTTTATGGGACACACAGCGTCAGATGAAGCTTTACAGCACAGAGTGCACGTCCAGCCTTCCATCGGGGACATCATGTCCTTCTCAGACAGCTACAGGTACAGTCATCATCATCACTCACACGCTGTAAATCCTCTGTCTGTTTATTGTGTTTGTCTAAAGAAAAAGCTAACTCAAGCAGTGTGTGTCTTCATGTTTACGGTGTAGGAAGTCTCAGGACAGCTGACGTTGTTTTGGCAATGGGCGTTTTTGTTTTCGACACATGCGCTGTACGCGGTAGACCAATCACAACAGACTGAGCCATCTGACCAATCAGAGCAGAGTAGACCAATCACAACAGATTGAGCTGTCTGGCCAATCAGAGCAGAGTAGACCAATCACAACAGACTGAGCCATCTGACCAATCAGAGCAGAGTAGACCAATCACAACAGATTGAGCTGTCTGGCCAATCAGAGCAGAGTAGACCAATCACAACAGACTGAGCCATCTGACCAATCAGAGCAGAGTAGACCAATCACAACAGATTGAGCTGTCTGGCCAATCAGAGCAGAGTAGACCAATCACAATAGACTGAGCCATCTGACCAATCAGAGCAGAGTAGACCAATCACAACAGACTGAGCCATCTGACCAATCAGAGCAGAGTAGCTCGTGTAGAGGAGTGATTTAGAGAGATTGATTCATCTGATGAGTCGTTTGAGAATCATTGAAAATAATGGTGATGTGGAAATGTATATTATGAGAAAAGGTTTTTTTAGACCTTTGATGCATGAAGACCTGTTGTAGGAGACTCCAAAACAACATTAGGAAAATTTAAAATGGCATAATAGCGGCACTTTAATATTTTTATAGTGTGTTTTTTTTTTTGGTGAATTCTATTAAAATCACTTATGGTTTTAATTGAGCCATCATAATAATTTCATGAATTTAATCAAGCTTTTACAGCCTGAAGAGCAGATTGCAGCTCTGAGTGATTAATTAAAGGTGACATGTTATGCCACTTTTCACAAGACCCCCTGATCATTTATTATAGCTTGTCAAATTTGGCCTTTTAAATGCAAATGAGCTTTTGCTCCGCCTCTGTTCAGAAGAGGGCGGAGTCTTTACACAAGCTTCAGAAACTCCGGCAATAACAAAACAGGCCAATCTCACTCATCCAGAATCCCAGAATAACCAGTAGCGAGTGCAGCCTTACGGAGAGACTCAGGAAGAGTTTCTGAATGTTAGTGGAGACATTTATGTAGTTGTTGTGGAGTTACACTGATCATCTCATCATCATGTTGAACTTCTACACAAGTGTCCACAGTTCCTGAGGTGTTTATAAGACAGCGGTGACATGTTCTGGTCAATAGTGTTCAGTGCTCGTCTGTGCTCAACGACAGAACAGTTTCAGGCTTTGCTGGATCTTCTGCCGGTGCCTTAGAACTGGTCACTGTTGGCGCTCGAGAAACCAGATGTCAGGCCTGTGTGTGTAAACGTGCAGATTAAGAGCCGGTAATATTATGATAAGATCCTCTTCTTATGTCAGAAGGAGTGCGAAAACTGATCGGCTTATTTTTAGACATACTTGCAGAGAAAGGCTCACCGAAACAAAGTTACTGGGTTTCACTTTTTTTTGTTTTCTGGGTTGTTAGAAGCACCGGGTTCCCGATTATAGCACATAAACATGGAAAAAGTCAGATTTTCACGATATGTCCCCTTTAATAGTGAAAACGTAGATGAGGTAACAGAATAGCCCCAGCAGTGCTTGTCTTATATTTAACAATAGTGTGTGTTGTGGTTGATCAGGTCTCCACAGTCCATCTCTGCTCACCCCTCGGACTCCGTGAGCTTCGCCCCGGTGTCTTCTGTCCCGTCTCCACACTCCCACCCTGCGCCCAACGCCCACAGCTCTCCTCTCAGCGGGCCGAGAGCCAAAGCCTTCCAGCAGATGCTCAGCCTGGGCCCGGCGCTGGAGGGACTCGACTGCCAGCCGCCGCCTCAACACCTCGTGGGGTTCGACGGAGAGACCTCGCAGGGGTCAGCCTCTACATCTCCCAGCGGCTTCTCCAGTCCTCACAGCGGGAGCTCACTCAGTATCCCGTTTCCCAGCGTGCTGCCGGAGCTGCCGACCGGCTCGTCCCCGAGTGCTCCTGACCCCCGAGCTGACGCTGCAGAGGTGCTCTCCAGCAAGCAGCTGACTGTGAACTTCGTCCAGGACACCTCCAAATACTGGTACAAGCCAGACATCGCACGGGACCAAGGTACGAGTGAACCCCGTGACCTCTGGCTTGTGTTTCTGACTCTCATCTGACCTCTGGCTTGTGATTGACAGCTATAGCGTTGCTGAAGGACACAGAGCCCGGCTCCTTCATCGTTCGGGACAGTCACTCGTTCCGCGGCGCGTACGGGCTGGCCATGAAAGTGTCCACAGCGCCCCCATCGGCACTGCAGCAGGGCAAGAGAGGTGAGCAGAGAAACATATCACACACACACACTCCTCCAGAGAGACCCAGCGTTTCCTCGCGCATCTTTGCCTGCTCATGCTGAACATATCAATCTGCTAGTCGTGATTGATGTGTGCTGTTTCCATAATATACAACAGTTAAAGTGTAATATACAGCAGAGGCCAAAAGTGATTTCCGGAGGGGATGTTTGTTTTTAAAGACCCTACAACTTTAATTAAACCATCCAAATATGAGGAGAATACTTAACATGTTTTAAATATTTAAATATGAGGGAAGAACAAAACTCTAAATTCAGTTAAGGTACTTATCTGACAAATTTAGCAAAAATCGCAAACTACAGCTACAGTTTTTATTTTCCTATGCAAAAAAATCATAGAAAAAAAAACTGGCAGGAGAAAAATATTGACTGCAACATAATCAGTTATTACTGTTTTGTTGGTTCGCTCTTGTTTTGCACGTTCATAATTTCTGGCCCAAAAATGTGTCGCACAATTTGGCAAGTTTCATTACATTATCACAAATAAAACAATTGACTCCAAGCACAACTATGCAATGTGCTTACAAAATCTAAAAAATTATAATATTTGATTAAATGGTGAAGATGTCAATATTCTTCGGCCCGACATCACTTTTGGCCACTACTGTATCAGATAAACACTTTACACATCTTAATCACACACACAAACACACACACACACACACACACATATATACACACAGATACACCAGCCTTTCCCTTGTAAAAAACTGCACTTTACCATACTTTTAAAGAGTATTTAGTATGGAAATATTCTACATTTAAAGAATATACAGTAGTATAAACTGAATGTAATGTTTTAAACACATAATTGCATGTTAACTGCAATTAAATGAACACTGTAACTCTTATGGCGTTCTGAAAGCTGAGGTCAGAGCTGCTGTGGGGTCACACTGATGTGTGTGATGTTTCAGGAGTCGACCCGTCCAGCGAGCTGGTGCGGCACTTCCTCATCGAGTGCACCCCGAGGGGCGTTCGGCTCAAGGGATGCCCCGATGAACCCTACTTCGGTGAGTCTACCAAACCTGCCATAGATGGTCATATTCATATATATACACGAGTACTGCTCAGCTGTGTGTGTGTGTGTGTGTGTGCTACTCTTCAGGCAGTCTGACGGCTCTGGTCTGTCAGCACTCCATCACTCCTCTGGCTCTTCCATGCCAACTCATCATACCTGACAGAGGTACAGCAGGACAACTTTATTTATATGTTATTAAACTTTAACTAAATTTAAAAACTTAGAGCTCTTGACCACTCTTGAGAGCCCCAAACATCTCTGCCGAAATTCAGAAAAGGCCAAAGAAGTTGGCATGTGGAATTTGCATGCCTGGCCACTCCCCGGACACAAGGATATAAAAGGAGGCCAGCGTGCACCACACATTCAGGTTTGGGATTTTATTTTTTACAGCTGAGTACACCTGGTTTGTTTACGTTGAGGAAGTGTTCTCCTCAGTGAGAAAGGAAGACTACGGAGATGTGGAAATTCATCCTATGGACTCACCTAATGGGAAGAGTCCCTGTGCTGGACTCCACCTGATCAGGGACCGGCTATCGGCCACAGCAATTGACAGCGGAGCTCCGTCCAGGGGAAGACACATGGTTCACAGACAGGAAAACCTATGGAAATATGAGATCACTGTTATGTAATCACTAGATATGGAGCAATTAGCCAGATTGCAATGGCTCATCTAAAAGAGCCATACAATAAGTAAAGGCCTGTAAGTGAATTCCTCCACTGAACTCACTACCGATGAGTGCAAGTAGGTAGAAAAAATGGCCAAACCTGGGGAACTCTCTGGGACGAAAAGGAGCAAGTTACCACTTCAGAGAGGGTGAGCGCACCCACGCAAGCATTACACCTGACCAGTTGTACGAGTTTCCCCCAAGACTCGAGACAAAACTGGTTCCCTGCGGAGATTATAGAATCTCTCGAGGGTGTTGGGTGTGGCCCAGCCCACAGCTCTACAGACGTCTGCTAATGAAGACCCGTTCGCCAAAACCAATGTGGGGGGATACTAGAGGGCGTAAGCCCAGGCGAGTCACCCCCCTCGGGAGGCATAAGCCCGCCTTCTGATGGCCACAAGCATCCAGTGTTTGAGTGTGACCCACAGAAAGAGGAAACTGCACTTTTGCTGACCATTAAAGTGTAGTCGGCGAAACAAAAAGGAAATGAAAACAAAACTCCTACTGTCCCTCCTTTGGGAGTGGGGCCGTATCCAGTCCTAGGATGGGCAGGTCAGCGGCCTCTTTTCCTTCCCTGGGTCACCAGTCCCAGGACCGCTTTGAAGCCTTGCGAGGGCTCCTGGGGGCCTGCTGACGAGTGAGTGGACCTTTGAAGTCTGGCTGATGGTTCAGGCTGCTTTAGCCTTCACCGGGGCCACCCTCAGCAATGAGCAGCCAGTGTTTGGGCTCGGGCTCTCAGGGGTCTAGAGATAGACCTGTACCAACAAGCCAAGATGAGCTTAATAGCCTCCGTCTGCTTTTTTTACTGTTGAGAACTGCTGAGGTAGTCCCCGACAGTGTCGCCGAATAAGCCACCTTAGGCCATGGGGGTGTAGAGAAAGTGCACACAAGGTTCACAAGTGCTCCACAAGGTTCAGCTATAGGTGTCTCTCCTGGACCAGAAGTGTGTGCACATCACCTGACCCAGTGTCTGCGCCATGATCTTCCTAGCCCGTAGACTGTCGCTGAGTACAGTTCCTGCATTACCTATGGATCAGGACTACCCTTGTAACTACCTCAATGCTTCGGCCTGATATACTTGCTAGGGCTGTAATGTCCCAGTCGATTAGTCAATTAATTGGTGGATACGTTCTGGTTCGACTAAAATTCTGATTGGTTGATATTTTGCGCGTTCATTTCATCAGCTTTGCCCGCGCTCATTTCATCAGGGGGAAAGCATTGACTGCTAATGGGGGTGTTTTCAGAGTACCCCTGTTTCACAGGTAACAGTCTGTCTTCAGAACACCCCCTTGTTTTCACTTTTTTTGGATTAGCCCAACCCACTGGAGAAGAGAGACAGATAAGTAGGTTATAGAAGGTTTGATGCTGAATATTATTTATTTAATTGTGAGAGCGTTTAATAGTCAGTCTTCTTCTAACATGTCAACAACAAAGACATCGACAGTGTGGCAGCATTTTGTTAAAATTGATAACGGGAAAAAGGTCGAATGCAAAGTTCACAAGCAACAGTTTGCCTTCCACAGCTCGACGACAAACATGACATATAACCTAAAAGCGGTAAGCTAACTTGTCTGCGTTAGGTTGCCCTGTCTGTTTTGAGTAGACTATTACGAACATATCGGAATTGGCGTATCAGTTATGCACTTTATTTCGTTTCTGCTCTTGATCTGGTTTGTTTAATAAATATTCTTTTTTTTATTAAAGTGGACGAGCCTTTTGTGTTTATTAAGAGTAAAAGCTTTAAGTTAATAGTCTATTCGTGTCTCAGCCGCGAAGCTGAGCTGTGCGAGGACATGCACACAGCGGCTGAAATGATGAACTGAATGACAGTTATAACTTATCATTATTACATATGACAAAAAGAATTGTCTAAATTATGTTGCATATTCCTCAACAGTTCTTGTGATATCACTAGTTGACAACATAGTACTATTTTCGGAAATTATAGGCTATGATATTGCGCAGGTGCAGGTGATGCAACGCTGTCAGAGCCGACAGACTCGTGTGTCAGACTCATTTCAGTGCAAAATAATTAGGTCAAAAATGATTTAATATACTGCAAATAGCCTACTAGTTTATGTTTATTTATAATCCATTTAGGCGGACAACAAGGCTACCAAGTACTGCGCACAGTGCGCAGCTAATTAATGTAACGTTTTTTTTTCTAACGTAAATTTCAGTCGAAAATTTCAGGACTTCAGTCGACCAAGATTTTCTTTGTTTGAGTACAGCCCTAATACTTGCAGGATGGCCATCAGTGAGAGACGAGGTAAACTTACACCTTGGAATGGAGCCTCGAACAATTCCTCCAGAAGCCCAGGCCAGCCCCCCCTCCGATGCTGTGCTTGACATCTTCCTCACGAGCCCCGAATGAGAAATAAAGGCGCCTAACTCATCCAGAAACTCGACCTGGCGCCTCAAACTTGCTGAGGAACAGGAGGATTCACCCGGTGGAAATTTTCCCAGTGTAACCCCCAATTCACTGGCAAGGCTTCATACCTGAGGTATGAATGGAAAGAGGTGAATGGAAAGTCACTTCTCTTTTGCAGATGAGACGCAATGCTTTGGTTCCACAGAACAAAGCTTAATGTGTGATGCAGGCTGGCCTCCTTTTACACCCGTATGTCCGGGGAGTGGCCAGGCATGGATATTCTGTATATGTCAGAGGTGTTTGGGGCTCCAAAGAGTCAAAGCTTTCAAAATATTAAATCAATTGAACCAATCGTTTCACAAAGCAATTCACAGTTTTGAAGGATTGAAACTGCACAGGCTGGTGACCTCTGCTGGTCAGAACAGTGTAAATGCAGCAAAAACTCAAAAGCTAAAAAACACGTTTAACACCTCTTACAAACCACTGGAAATTATTTAGTTGACTGTAATCTATTAAATGCAATTAACAAAATCATCTTATACCATAAAATATAAAGTGTCTATATAGTATAATGTTCTTTTATTAAATTGTAGGGATTCTTTTGTTTGTTTTGTGGAGAACTTGATTAATCCGCCCAATAAGAGACTAATAACTACAACTCTGTCTACATAGGGGAACAAAATTATCCAAGATCAGGTAAAAATCACATATTGACACTGGTTCATTGGTTCACAGAGATCATCGCCCCTTAGTGGCGAACCAAGCCTCGTTTACTGAAATCACATGACTTTGACAGTTTGATACACGCTCTGAATTACTGGTTTCAAACGAAGGTTTCAGAGTTTCGCAAAGCACCCATCACTGCTCTTGAGTAATGGATGTTTGATCACATGAGTGTTGTTTCTCTTCAGATCCTCTAGAGGACGCTGTTAGTGCATCTTCACAGTCCATTACCAATTCTGCAGCTGAACTCTTGAAACAAGGAGCAGGTGAGTCCAAAACACATCCGCAAACAATATTCAGGACAATAACTGAGCGATAACCACATGGATCAGTGACCGACTCCTCAGTCGGACAGATGACTGCTGAAGTCTCTCTGTCGCCTGATTGTTTGTGTGCTGTGTGTTCTCCAGCCTGTAACGTGTGGTTTCTGGGCTCGGTGGAGATGGAGTCTCTGACGGGTTATCAGGCGGTGCAGAAGGCCACCAGTGAGATCCTGAACTCGCACTCGCTCTCGTCCTCCACTGTAGTGCACTTTAAAGTGTCCTCGCAGGGAATCACACTCACCGACAACCGGAGAAAGTAACTCACTCTTACCTTACCTTACATCAAACATTACCTTGCATTCGTGCATTTTATTCAGAGACTTGCATTCGAGCTGCAGTCAAACCAAAACGTATTCAGACGCCTTCAACATTTCTCACATTATCACAGTTTATTCACTGTAGTTTAGAAAATGGTAATAAAATATGACAATAGTTATTAAATCAGTTGATATTTCACTGGTTTTGTCCGTCTTTCTGTTAGACTGTCTCACACATGAATTATGTTGAATATCTGTAAGCTAAGTTAAATTTAACTACATAATTAGATAATACCAGTTTAGCTCAACCAGTTACCAAGCAATGCTTCATGTTGTTCAGTCTGTGGTGTAAAAAGGTGCATTAGTTATTAAAGAAAAAACACTTCAGCAAATCATGATCAGCTCAAAGTGTCGGAGTAATATGTGGTCCCAACTTTTACTGGTAGTCGCTGTATGAAGTAGTTTTGGCTTCAATATGTAGTATATAGTGTCCTGCACCCACTAGTAAAAATATCAAAATTTATATCTGGTGTCTGATTAATTTTTGGTTTGACTATATACTTTCTTCCAATCCATGCATTCCCTGGGAAACGAACCCATGACCTTAGTGATCTATTTCTTAATTGATGGTTTGTGTAGTTGTGCATTTGTGTTTCATGGTTTAAGAGGAGTGTGAAAACAGCTCAAAGTAAAGTGGGGAGATTCCAGTTTGACAAGGACATGTAAATAAACAAGTTCTTGTTGCTGTTTCATGTCAAATATTTGATTCATGTCTTATAATGTAAAAACATTATTCTGTTAGATGCAATCATTTAACATGGTCTTGATGGAAGGGTGTCAATCACTGTGGCATAAAGCGCTCGTGTGTCACCCTCTGATCTTCAGCACAGCGTTGAGCAGTACAGTATCATAACACTAGCCGCGTTTCCATTACACATCTGTGCTAAACTTTTCTGATATTTTCTAAATGTCGATAAAAAACTATTGCGAAATGAGGGCGTTTCCATTAACCGATGTTATGCGGCTAAAACTTAATTTTTTCCTCTCGCGATAATCATTCCAAACATGGCAACGGATGTTGGTGGGTTTATGTATATCTCAGTCAACGCACTGGCCATTATTATTAATGGAAGATGTATGTGTGTTATCAAGCATTAATGGACATGAAAGACCCTTATGCTTGTGATTGGCACATATGAGGAGTTTCTGGGTGTTTCTCCCTCATTTCTGCTTCAAGGTCTTGATCAATTATGGCATTTCTTTGTTTAGAATCCATTATTCCCGTAATACCATTGTCTTATATGAGTTTAATGAAGAACTTAGTCTTGTATTCTGTCCAAACACACCCCTCCATCTTCGTAAGGTGACTGTAAATGCACAAAATCTGTTTCCATTGCAGTTTTGCGAAATATTCCTTTTTCGAATTGCCTGAAAAACCACCTCATGCGAGCGTAAAATTTTTTTTTTTTGAGAAATATGGGAATTTTGTCTGAATTGACGTGTTTCCATTGGGCGTATTTTCAATTTGAAATTTCAATTTGCGTTATTTGAAGGTTAATGGAAACGTGGCTACTGTCACCAAAAACAAACATTGAGATGCGTAGTTCCAGAAGCCGCTGTGATTCGCTTGTGAATAATGTCATGGAGCTGATGAAAGCTGTTGTCCTTCTAGACTGTTCTTCAGAAGACACTATGCTGTCGGCACTGTCATATTCTGTGCTCTGGACCCTCAGGACCGGAAGTGAGTCCATTCTGCTCCATCACACCATTTCCAGTGATCTTGAGTTTCTATGGGCATTTTCACTGTTTCTCCGTGTTCATTCACAGGTGGAGACGAGACGGCTGCAGCTCAGCGAAGTGAGTATGACTGTGTGTAACCCAGACTGGGTCAGTTCTCATTCATCATGTTGACAGCAGTAACAGCTCTTCCCTCCCGGCAGGGTGTTTGGGTTCGTGGCGCGTAAAGCGGGCAGTGGCATGGAGAACGTGTGTCACCTGTTCGCGGAGCACGACCCTGAGCAGCCCGCCAGCGCCATCGTCAACTTCGTCTCCAGAGTCATGATTGGCTCACAGAAGATGTGATGTCATGAAGAGGGCGTGGCCTGTCGAGACTCGTGCTGATCGACCGATTTCCTCCAATGAGCTGAAAGACAGGACTCTGGGACTGTTTTTGATCACATGACAAACCTTCTGAAATGAAACATGTACATTGTTTTGTATATTTTTGTATTGAAAGTGTATGTATCGTGGACACAGACTCAAAGGAATTATTCTTATTGAAAATAAATCTCAATATATGTGTATGAACTTTTTAAAATTATTTTTTAGTTTTCTGTGATTTTATGTATTCTACTACTGATGACATAAACCAAAAACGTCTTTATAATGTCATTGCGTTTTAGATTATAGTCTATATATTTAGTATTTTATCACATTTTTTACTCGCAAATCTCCATTTGCCAAGTTTTCTAGAGAAAAAAAAATCAGAATTGTTTATTCTTCATATCTAAAACAAATGTTGTGCATAGAAAATATAGTAAAATGTCTAGTTTCTCAGTGCAAGTCTTTCATAATGTCTCACATCTTCTCCTTCTCCATTTCATCTGATTTCTCGCTAGTGCAGGTCAATGAGTATTTGTGGTTGTGAACTGATTTTATCTTATCTTTTCTTCGTATATGCTGTTTTTATATAAAGTGATAGCAGTACCACTGTCCTGCAGAGTTTACCTCCAACCCTAATTAAACACACCGGAACAAGCTAATCAATGTTTTCAGGATTACTAAAAAACAATTTTTGTCAGGGTTGGAGCTAAACTCTGCAGGACAGTGGCCCTCGAGGACCGGAGTTGCCCATCCCTGCAGTATAGTCATGAAGCTTCGTTATGTGATGTACAGTCAGGAATATCTATATTAAGTTTGTTGGGAATTGGGCTTGGGTTTATGATGGATGAATGTATTCTTAGGCATTCGGATAACACAGAATTGAGCCAGTGAGCGGCTGTCACATGCACTGCCTTTTAGCATTCATGTACCGACTACATTTACACACTACGGTGAGACTCAAACTACTTTTAAGGGCTCTGATTATTTATACGTGGATCTTGTTGAAGTCACTGGTGATTTTCACAACCACACACACACACACACACACACACACACACACTCAGTGGAATATTTGCTTGTTTTGTTTTCCAGTTTTCAGTCCTGAATGTTTGTTCACGTACTTCATCTGTGTCCTTCAACCTGAAAAATGAAGAGTACAGACAGAAACGGTTATTTTTTATTGATTCATTTTCAGGTTGCAGACAGTATTCACATTTTAACAGTAAAGCTGCACATCTGTGCTGTTACTCTAACCTTGGAGTATCGCTTTAAATGACAGTCCTGTGATTAAAGTGGTTACGGGAACTTTAACATTATTCCTGCTATACGAGTTTCAAGACGACAACTGGCGGCTTGTGTGCTGCTAGTCGCCAGAAGAACTTCTTGCTAGCGTGTTGAGTAAACCTTTGATAATCTAACATATAATATAATTTTAATAAGCCGTTCCACACACATAATATCTAAGTGATGTTTATTTATAATAAAGCTATAATTGTGAGTTTCTGGCAGTGCTAGCGTTAGCGCTAACCTTAATTAAAAGGTCAAAGTCTCCAGGATCACTAAAGCTTCCAGGTGTTCTGGAGCAACACAGGACACCAGCTAAACTAACCAGTGTGAAGTCTTCATTTTATCATGCATTCAGAAATGATTCTTATTGCTTCACCTGTAGCCAGAATATGACATGCTTTTTTTTCCACCACAGAAGCAATCTATTAATCGCCAGTAATGATCATTATTACAATAATCAACAATACTGATTGTGTGATGTTATTGCAGCTTCACCCTCTGATGATTTGATTTTTTTTATTTGCATCATGCTTTTTTTTGTCAATACATGTACAGATCATTAAATAGTCCGTGTAAATAAGCATAAATCCCATGTCAGCTGCAACTTCTGTTCCACCTTTGCAGTGTAAAGATGGCTTTTGTTGAAGTTGATAGAAACTGGATTGGTAACAGTGTTATTATTATTGTTTAATTAGTGCAAAGAAATGCAACTACTGCGAGTGCTTCTGATGGAGAGATTGAAGAGTTCATCAATCGCTTCGGACAGAGACGGGGAAGAAGAGCAGGACCAGATTTACCGTTCCTGTTCTCAGTCTGGGGGAAGCACATGTTATGGGGATTCGTGGGGGTGCCATGGGAAAAACAGGGTGTCAGGGTCAAACCCTTCATCTTTGTAAAGTCGACATATTTAGTTGACATGCATATGTACATGTAGGCTTAACAAAAACACTGTTACCTTAAAATCCTTAAGATGGCATCTACTTACAACTAAAATAGTTTAAACATGGTCATTTTGGATGACAAAAATGCCTTCCATAAAAACTGGCAGGAGTCTTTAATACACATATTTTAGAAGTTGTACTGAACACACAGAAATGTTTTTAATTCTGTATAAGTGTAAGTACAAGTATATTTCTTAATTTGGCAAACAAGACTCGGACCACCAAGTGTACCATTCTTGCTGGTGTGGTTGTGGCCCAATGCCGGCAGGTTTGCAGTTCTTCAGAGTTCTCCAGTGCTAGGGCCAGTGTTTTTGGGCCGATTCTGGGGAGTCATTCATCCCGTATCTGGCAACCGCAACCGGGCCGAGTTATTTCTTCCAGACCTGCCGGATCTGGGCTATTATGGCAGTGAATGGAGGATCAGATTTTGAAGCCCAAAAAGTGCATCCATCCCCCATAACAGTATTCCCTACATCTCTGGGGCGTTAATAAAGACCTTTAGAAAGTGATGCGTTTCTGTGAGAAAAATATCTAAAAATAATAACTAGCTTCCGACAAATGTACGCATCGATTTACGGCGAAATAACTTAACTCCTGACGTAATGAGGAACGCAGAAGCTCAGAGGATAGAGCAAAACAAAACAAAAAATAACAAATCAGATGTCTAAAAGGAGAATTTATAAAGAGAAATGTCAGAGGATTTCGATATAAGAGAAGAGGAGCTTGAGTTTGTTGCTCAGCCTTATTTGTTTGTATCTATTATTAAGCTTTTTTTAATATAATGTTTTAACGGCAGCGACACCATAGCTAAGCAAAACATTAGCAACATTAATAGTTAACGTTAGCCTACTATTCGTATGTTGTTGTAGCTACGATCTGAGGAAAACACGTGCATTTTTATCCATGTATGCGTTAATTTTGTGATGTAGTTTCAACATCATAGTCAATATTATGTACCCAATTGTTATGATATTGACTTTGCTTCATAGCTGAGGGTACAAGAGTAGTTATGTGCGGTTTTCTGGGTAGGGTAGATGTAACCTATTTGACTCGGCATATTAAAGGTTTGAACATGGTTTCTTTTTTGTTCCTCCATGCCCATCGTCCACCTATGTACTGCAGAGTGGATGCGACTGTGCCCATCTTGCGCTTATGGTTTTACAACGAAGCTGAAATACAGCAGGACCTACGCCTGACCAGGAGAGCCATGAACAGCCTGCACAGCAGATCATGGCTGGGGAAATCAACTAGAGGTCCTCATATATACCTATTTGTTGGCACACGGACTCTCCTACCGGGTGGTGGCAAAAGTTTTCAATGTCCCCAAGCCAACAGTATATCGAGTAATACACAAGGTGGCACAGAATATTTGGAACAATTTAAACAGGGGCGGTAGATGGCACACATTCGGATTAAACTACCAGAACTACATCGTCTAGACTACCTTAACTACAAATAGTGATGGGAAGTTCGGTTCTTTTCCGCGATCCGGTTCTTTCGGACAGTTCGTTTCAATGAACCGTTTTGAAAAACTCGTTCACCGGTTCGTTTACGTCATCACGTAATGACGTCATTTAGAGTAACGTAATGACGTAAATTCTTTCATCTCGCGAGGATCATCGGTTCTCAGATGTCGGACGTGTCCGAAAGAAACAGTTTTCGGTTCAGTGTACTGGTGATTCGAAACTGCAACAATTCTTGAGAATCGAATCGCTGTAGCAAAACGGCGCTGATCGCGTGCGCGAGAGAGAGCTGGCGGCTCCATATGCTTTTGAACCGCTCTCGCTGTACTTTAATGAACTTATTTAGAAATGCTGTTCCTGAAAATATTATGCATTAATGTTAACACAAATAGACTAAATGTTTAGTTTGACAGTTTTACAAAACATTAATTGTGTTTCAAACCTTTAAAATGTAGCAGTTGTGGTTTCATGTTAATTATTTTGCTGTAATGCTTTATAAACAACATTCATATTTCTGAATGCTAGATAGCCTAATGAAATCTGTGTTCAATTTTGCAAGATAATAACAGTCATTTCCTGAGTTAAATACAGTGCAAGTGCACTAGTTTTCAACAACTCTTTGTTAAACTTTAATGGTGTATTGTTTGAAACACTTTGACAGTTTTATTAAAACAGTTTATTTAATACAAACTAAATTTGTGAATGTGTCATTAACTACAATTACCGTACAGGAATTTCATAAATCGCCATACATCTTTCTGTTAAAACAGCCTACTGTAACTCAGTTATGTTTGTCCAAAATCCCTTATTGAGATCATAAAACACTCTTCATTTAGCCTTCAACAGCATCTTCAACTAAAACAATGCACAGTCATTTAAAGGCACACTATGCAGGAATTCCGTTTTTGTCAAACAGCGCCCCCTAGAGTCACTGTGGAATACTTGCACTGTCGTTCAAGTACTTGCCCCCCCCAACCCACCCCACCCCACCCCACCCCACACTGGTACCTGTTCGGTAGAATAGAAGCGTCGGGAATGTAACAGGCACAGATAGACTCCGGAAATATTGAACAGGTAATGTTTCACGATTTCATACAAATATTAGGCTACTGCATAGTCTACTGAACTACTGATGACGGTAAAAGGATAATAATAACTATATGTCAAGTGTTATTCTACTTTATAATAATAAAGTTGCCTACCGCGTTTGCTGACTTATAACGTTTTTACATGATTGTGCTGAATCACAAGTAAATAGCCTATAGTCTAGGACTAGTGTATAATTTCATTTGTGTTTTTTGAGTGTAATGTAAACATTACAAAACGCCAGATGACATCAATAAAGTTAAATGTACGTCGCATTATTTAATAACATTCGCTGTTATGATGTCATTTGACATGATTATTGCAATTTATCATAATAGTTTGCCAATTGTGCTTGTTTACAGTATTTACAACCTCTAGGCTTATTTGTGTCCTGATAATTATGTGAGATATTGACAACTGTTCTCATGATAATCTCATGATAAATTATTGGACTGGTCTAATTATCAACAATGGATGAATGAACAGCAGCGTAAAAAATGACATACTACAAGTAAGCGCAACAACATACAATATAGAACGCAAACAAATTTACAAATAAGATATTTACTTACTAGTCCATCAACAAGATGCTGTTGCATCCAGTGCTGCTGTTTAGCTCGCGCCAACGAGTAAATGCCCGAGCGAGTGGGACTCTTGTCCGGTTCCTCACGCGGTCAGATTCTCATTTCCTTTTCCTAGTCTCTTCCGACCACGTTTTCTTAGCTTTTTCCATCTTCGACTCGAGTATCAGGTCTGAAATGCGTGCAAGTGTCTTCATGCTTCATGTTGTTGTTGATGTGTGTGATGTCGTTGCCGTAAAGCATTTCGTGATTCTCGCGAGATTTGTCGGGGGCGCTCCTCTCAAACTTGCATTGCTTGTTTTTCCAGCTGCATCCCCCCCAAGCTTTACTACCAGGATGATTCGTCCTACTATGAGTTTGTTTACCACCGAAATGACTTTGAAGCTGTTATATTAAGGTAAAATTCTTGCATAGTGTGCCTTTAAGACAAGATTTTTTTTTTAAATAAACAATTTAATACTTTCGCTCCACCAGTTGTTTCAAAAACTCATATAGTGATAATACAGTAATTAAGTCATAAACATTTCCAATATTTTTTATTTTGTAACCCTTTTTGGTTTGCAACAAAATAATAAAGTAGCCTAGCATGTATTTCGTCCGGGGAAAATAATTACACGCATGCTCAATATCTCCAGCTCATCGGTTCTCAGTATGTCGGACGGAAATAAACCGTTTTCGGTTCAGTCAGTGAGTGTACTGGTAGGGACTTGAGACTTACTTGTGACTTGGACATGTGTGACTTTCTCCCACCTCTGCTGCTCACACCATACAAAGAGCCAGTACGTGGATGAGTGCAGCAACGCTTCAATCACCGCCATTCAAAGGCACACAGCATAATTGAGTGGGCCTTTGGAGTAATGAAAACAAGGTGGAGGTCAACTCTCTTCCAGGCACTGGAAGTCAAACCTACCTTTGCACCTCAGGTAATTGCTACATGTGCATTCTTACACAATGTGTGCTTGGACAATGGGGACACACTGGATCCTGACGAGGATATTTCCAGGGACGATCTTGATCCCCATCCTCCCCATGAACCAATGGCACTTAACGAAGCCTCTGGGAATGCTGCACAAGACGCACTGGCTACCCAAGTTTCCGGGGATGTGCAGGCCACATGAAGAGACATTTTGCACTGTTGATTTTCCTTCATGAGAATTATATGTAATATATTTAAGAATTTCATAGTATTTTAATATTGTTCTTCTACTGTCTTGCCCAAATTTCTAAACCGTTGGCATTCATGTGTTTGTATTTGTTGTATAAATGTTATTGTTACATATTTTCTTATTGCCTGTTTTTTAAATAATAGCCTGAGAACTAAGAAAGGAAGTTTTTAATGAGTAGGCATGTTCTTACCTTGGTATTATTTTTTGTTCCAGGAGTGGAGTGGGGTTCGGTGTAGTGAGATTTCTACAGTCGTTTGCAATAAATATTTTAAAACACATTACATATGGTGACTATGCTTTGTATTACTGTAGAATTTATCCACATCTGGAAAAGTTTTTTTATATGTATTTATACATACAATAGATACAGATATTGAAGAAATATGTATGTAGTTTACAGTAGATTATGTTGTGCTGTGTAGACAGTTAGACTGTTTATGTTTATTGAACATGAGGGATCAAGAGTTTAGAAGTCTAATTGCATGGGGGAAGAAGCGGTCATGGAGTCGGCTGGTGTGTGACTTGATGCTGCGGTACCGCCGGCCTGATGGTAGCAGTGAGAGCAGCCCATGGCTCGGGTGGCTAGAGTCTCTGATGATTCCCTGAGCTTTCTTCACACACCGCCTGGCATATATATCCTGGAGGGAGGGAAGCTCACCTCCGATGATACGGCTGGAGGTGCGCACCACCCTTTGCAGGGCTTTGCGGTTACGGCTGGTAGTATTGCCATACCAGGCAGTGATGCAGCCAGTCAGGATGCTCTCTACAGTGCTGGTGTAGAACCGCGTGAGGATGTGGCGGTTCATTCCAAACTTCCTCAGCCATCTCAGGAAGAAGAGGCGCTGATGAGCCTTCTTCACGACTGCATCAGTGTGGACGGACCATGTGAGTTCGTCTGTGATGTGGACACCGAGGAACTTGAAACTGCTGACTCTCTCCACCGGTGCTCCATTGATGGTGATCGGGCTGTGATCTCTGTCGTTCCTCCTGAAGTCGACCACTATCTCCTTGGTTTTGCTGATGTTGAGGGAGAGGTTGTTTTCCTGACACCAGTGTGTCAGAGTGAGCACCTCCTCTCTGTAGGCCTTTTCATCGTTGTCTGTGATCAGACCTACCACCGTCGTATTATCAGCAAACTTGATGATGGTATTGGAGCTGTGAGTTGCCACGAAGTCGCTTGTGTACAAGGAGTACAAGAGTGGGCTAAGATGTTCACCCGTCGGAAAGATCGGGTTACATCCACTACAGAGACGTAGAGTGTACTAACCACTGTGGCTTCAGCCGTGGGCACTCTCTCCACGAGGGGGGTGTTAGTTCCCGCAAAACGAGCATAAAGGTGTTAAGCTCATCTGGGAGAGAGGCAGTGTTGTTCACTATGGATTTTGTATTCCCTTTATAGTCCGTGATGGTATTAATTCCCTTCCACATGCTTCTAGAGTCGGTGGTGTTGAACTGTTCTTCAGTCTTGTCCCTATAATGGCGTTTTGCTGCTCTGATAGTTTTTCGGAGGGCATAACTTGCTTGTTTTTGCTCCTCCGCACACCCGGAATTAAAAGCGGAGGTCCGCGCATTGAGTGCTGCACGAACATCGCTATTAATCCATGGTTTCTGGTTCGGGTACATCCGTATTGTTTTGGTCGGAACAACGTCTTCTACGCACTTCCTGATGAAACACGTTACGCTATCAGCGTAAAACTCGATGTCGTCATCAGAGGCCAACTGGAACATCTCCCAGTCCGCGTGATCAAAACAGTCCTGTAGCATAGAGTCTGATTGGTCCGACCAACACTGGATCGTTCTGAGGGCGGGTGCTTTCTGTTTCAGTTTCTGCCTGTAAGCGGGCAGAAGGAGAACGGAAGAGTGGTCCGATTTGCCAAAGGGTGGCAGGGGGAGGGATTTGTAGCCAACCCGGAAAGGGGAGTAGCAATGATCCAAAACCGGGTGTCCTCGAGTGTTGTGTAGCATACTATAGAGGTGTTACAGTGTGTTTAAGATAACTGGGCCACATTTGCTGTATTATAATGTGAGCCAGTTTAAGATGACAACAAAGGTTAGCCAGTGCTGACTGTGCTGTATATTTGACAAATGTGGCCCAGATTTGGTGTAATGTACTTGGCCCATATTTGCTATGCCATGTGTGGGCCACTTTAGGTTCATATTCAGTGATTACTGTCCCACATCTTTGACAACAACACATGAGCCATATTTGGTTTACATCCAGATTAGTCATTGTCGATTGTGCCACATTTTTGCCATGGGTGGCCCATATTTGGTCTGTGATATTTGTGCCATAGGTCATACTGCAGACTCAACAACAACATGCCCATCCTGCGTTTGTGGTTTAATGTAGAGGCTGAGCAGAAGCAGAACTTTCGCCTCAGCAGAAGAGCCATGCATGGTCTGCAGAGGCTCCTACGGAGGGAACAGGACCACGGCTGGGGTAACTGGAAGTCCTGATCTTTGTTCACTGGCTGTCTCATGGACTGTCCTACCTCAGTTGTATCCTGGGTTTTCAATGTGCCCAAGTCTACAGTCCATCGCAACATCCACAGAGTTGCACAAAATATAATGATCAACCTGAAGCGAGCAATTTCTTTCCCACTGGCAGGAGAGCTTCATGCAGTTGGTCAAGGATTTATCCAGCAATCAGGAAGCCCTGCATTCACCAATGTTGTGGGAGCAATAGATGGCAGCCATGTCAGAATTAAACCTCCTCAACAATACAGATTAGACTACCTGAATTACAAAGGATTCTATCACTTAACATGCAAGCAAAATGTGATTCTAATGGCAGGTTCCTAGATATCTTTGTTGGTTACCCAGGATCAGTTCATGACACACGCATCATGAAGAACAGCAGCTTTTACAGGGCAAGACAGTATCCCCCCACAGGTTACATCTTTCTGGGTGATGGTGGCTATTCCTATTTGGACACACCTGTCTGCCTAATCATACCTTACAAGGAGCCAGTTAATGGGCAAATACAAGGGCGCTTCAATTATTATCATGCCAGGGCCCACAGCATAATCGAAAGAGCTTTTGGGATGATGAAAACCAGATGGAGGTCTACACTTTTCAGAGCCTCGGAGGTTAAACCCACATTTGCACCTCTGGTTATTGCGTCCTGTGCATTTCTACACAATGTGTGTCTAGATAATGAGAACTTGCTGGAGCCAAATGAAGATGCAGATTTGGACATCCTTGAACCCCAACCACCCTGTGAGCCCCTAGCGGTTAACGAGAGCTCTGGGAATGCTACAAGGGACAGACTGGCTGCCCTGGTCTCCTGCCATGTGCAAGACCCTTAAGTCTGTACTGTCACGTCACCAAGGTCAGATAAATCCCATCACATAGAGGCTCTTTCACCTAGATATCATCATATAGAGACTGTGTCTGTTCCCCGAATTAGGAAATACAAAAAACTTCCAACCCCATCTAAGGGTAAAAATGTGATTGATGTTCAACAAATAAAAAACAGAAATAATACAAATGAACAAATAATAAAGCTTGGGTTGCTGAATATTCAATCCCTCACGTCAAAAGCACTTATTGTTAATTATATGATTACAGACTATAACCTAGATGTGCTGTGTATGAGTATGACAGAAACCTAGCTAAAACCAACAAACAATTACATTATTTTAAATGTAAAATTCTCCGATGACATCTCACTCTACCAGGGGCGTGGCCTCTTCATGGGCTTGGTCCAGTGGGGTTTCACTTCAGGATATTTGTATGGAGGCAGGCTGGGCCTCTCCGTCTACATTTATAAGGTTTTACAACCTGGAAGTTCCTGCGCTGCAGGCTAAGTTATTTTCTGTCTAAAGCCTGTCTGAACAGGCTATTATAGTCAGTTGCAATACAGTTCAGGCCGACCTACGTCCCTCCTGTCTGTTATTATGTGCTAAGCACTTGTTCCTTTAGCTATAGGATCATGATAGATTTTAGGCCCACTACTTGTCGGTCTTAATATCACTCACTAATATGGTTCTCCGGGTACACACCCTTGGGGCCATGTGTGTTCTTGTGTACGTGTGTTCCTTCTGGGTAATGAGATTTCCACGACTGGACTATTTGAAAGAGCACCAGAAATTACATTTAGGAGTGAGCGCCCACGTGTGCTCTGAGTGTGGGAATATCTTCACTAGCGCCACCTGTCTGAAAGAGCACAGGAGAATTCATGTAGTAGATCGTTAACTCCAAAGATAACTCCAAAGACTCTCCATCTCAGGTACTTCAGCTCTATTGCTGTGTTGCAGGAACAGATAAAGCCAGTCACTCACGCCGCCTTGAATTCTTCGTCCTCGAAGACCATTACTTCCTGCGCTCCCTGATAGCTCCAAAGACCCTCCATCTCAGGTAGTTCAGCTCTATTGCTGTGTTGCAGGATTAGATAAAGCCAGTCACTCACGCCGTCTTGAATTCATCGACCTCGAAGACCACTACTTCCTGACCTCCCTGATAGCTCCAAAAACTCTCCATCTCAGGTGCTTCAGCTCTATTGCTGTGTTGCAGGAACAGATAAAGCCAGTCACTCACGCCGTATTGAATTCATCGACCTCGAAGACCACTATTGAACGAATTCGCAGCTACTCTCAGTGGGGGGCTGGGACACGTTGGAAAGAGGCAGGGAACAGGCAAACCACGGTCAGATGGTTGGAGAGTTGAATCGGGTTGGAAGGAGGAGGACACAGACAGAGTTCAGCCAAATTCACCTCAAAGGGTGTATTTATTAAATTATCTTTTATCTTGTCTTCTTGGCTGGTATATGGGCGTATGGGTATGTGGGTGTGTGCTGTAACAAGAACAAAGAAACAATCAGCACACAACCAGCAATAACAGTTTAAATCAAACTCACCAAATCCAACTTTGGTAATTTGGCCCTAAAAGCCATCCACAATTACTGCTCATATTGCCATCAACAGAATATCAATATAAATAATCATAATATATCATATAATAATATATAATATAATTATATAACACAACTGTGTTATAGTAACACATCAAAGATAAAGAACAAACATGTACAAACATGACAAGGCATGGAGAATAATTAATTAGCTACCATAGCAGTGGGTTTACAACATCAGTCAATGTAAGGAATCAGAATAAACATTTACGTCTTCAATTACTTTCTACTTCCGGTTTAGGCTACTTCCGGTGGCATAGTACACGCGATACCGCTGTTTAGTAAACAAACACTCGCAGCCAACTCAATTGCACGCTAACAGCCCACAATGGATAGCAAAGGCAGCTGAGAGCATTAGGGGTTGGTGTGGCAAACGTAATACCACCGCAACCACCACCAAGTCAAACATTTGCAAGTGGAGAAAGGGAAGTAAACTCACGTTTGGAAGACGCACACAGGATTAATCACGGGCTAGCAGGAGATCAGGAGATGCGAGTTCGGTCAGGTCACACCTGGATGCAAACAGGAGCACTGCTTGACCAGGTAAGTTATATCCCCTGCCTAATAATTAGTGACAGGTGTGTCTTCTGTGCAACACGTGAGGGAGTCGCAGCTGCAGGCAATTCGGGCCAATCATGGGGGATAGAGCGGGCGAGTGAGGCTTTTGTACAGCCGCCCCGGAATTTGTCACAAATTCCATACCGTAGAAAGAATCACGAGCTTCTGCCTCCCTCCTCCTCATCCTCATCTTTCAACTCGGGTAAGGGGATGAGCCTCGCAACAGGTCTGATGTACCTCTTCTCACCGACCCTCACCTCCACTGTCCGGACTCTCCCGTCCACTCCGGAGATGACTTGGGTGATCCGTCCCACTGGCCAGAGAGCCCGAGGGAATTGAGGATCGACTATCAGGACGGGCTGTCCAACGGTCATGTTGCTGGTATCCCTCCTCCATTTCCCTCGCGGCTGCAAGGTGGGTAAGTAATCTCGGATGAATCTCGACAAGAAGTGGTCAGCAAGAAGTTGACTGTGACGCCACCGGCGTGTCCCGACAAAGCTGGTTGATGCAAAGGTCGCTTGCGGAAGTGAGGAGTCACGACGGCCCATGAGGAGCAGATTGGGGGTGATCGGATCAGGATCTGAAGGGTCGGCTGAGATGTATCCTAGAGGCTTCGCATTCAAGATACCCTCCACCTCTATAAGTACGGTACGGAGAACGGTTACCAGAATGGGCTGACTGCCAAGGACCACTTGGAGGGAAGTTTTGACCGATTTGATCTCCCTCTCCCATACACCACCAAAATGATGTGCATGGGGAGGATTGAAGCGGAAGGTGATCTGCTGCTCAGCCGGTTGTTGCCTCAGATTGGGCTCCATAGCTTCAAACGATTTGCGGAGTAACACATCACCTCCCCTGAAGTTGGTTCCTCGGTCAGCCAAGATTTCGAATGGCTTCCCTCTTCGAGATATAAAACGTCGGAGGGCCATAAGGAATGCATCTGTATCCATACTCTCAAGTATATCCAAATGTATACATCGGGTAGTAAGGCACTTGAAGAGTATTCCCCAGCGTTTTTCACACCGGCCGCCCACTTTGACCTGGAATGGTCCAAAGCAGTCGACCCCCGTTGACCAGAAGGGAGGCTTGAACAGGCGAAGACGGGCAGTTGGTAAGTCCGCCATTCTTGGAATGTCTGGCTTGGCTTTCCACTTGCGGCACTCCGGACAGATGTTCTGGTGTCGCTTAATGGCTCTCCGGCCCCTCAACACCCAATACTTCCGCCGTATCTCACCATGAACTCGCTCTGGTCCAGGGTGCAGAAGCTGCTCATCATAGCTCTTTATAATGAGTCTGGAAAGGGGATGATCACCGTCAAGGACAATCGGATGTAGGACATCAGGTTCCAACTCCACCCGGCGCAGTCTTCCGCCTACCCGGATCACGTTCAATGCAGGGTCTAGCTCAGGGGAGAGGGAGATGAGTCGGCTATTCCTCGGTAAATCTCTATCCTTGAGTAGAGCTTGAAGCTCTTCTGGGAAACTCTCCGCCTGAGCTCTCTGGATTAGCAGTGTTTCCGCTGCAAGGTGAGAAGCAGCAGTAGCCGCCCCATCAGAGGCCATCTTGGATACTGCTGCGATCAGCTCTCCTAACCTGCTGTATTGTGAAACATCAGGCAGCGGAAAGGCAGATGTCTTGTGAGTCAGGTAACAGGCAACAGACTTCCTGAGCTCATCCGTCTCACTCTCGGGCAGTGGAATGGATAATGGAGGGAAGACCGGCCACTGACTTTCAGGTTTCCACAAGAACGATGGTCCCTCATTCCATCTTTGACGTTGTGCTAGCTCTTGCAGTGTCTTTCCTCTGGTAATGTCGTCCGCAGGATTGCTCTGGCTATCCACATACCTCCAGCTGTTTACATCAGTGAGGTCTTGTATCTCAGCAATGCGTGTCCCTACAAAGACCTTATACCTGCAGGACTCTGACCTCAGCCAGGAGAGCACGGTAGTAGAGTCACTCCAGTAAACCACCTTGCGGATGGGCAAGGTAAGTTCAGTTTGCACGGTGGATGAGAGCTGGGCTCCGAGGAGGGCAGCACAGAGCTCAAGGCGGGGCACCGAGATCTGTCTCCTTGGTGCCACTCTCGACTTGGCCAAGACAAAGCAAACCTGAACCTCACCATCTGCAGGCTCTGCTCTGAGGTAAGCTACTGCCCCATAGACCCTCTCAGATGCATCACAACAGACGTGGAGATCCCATTCTGTTGCAGGGGAATCAACTGATGCAGGCACATAACACCGGGGTATCTGCACTCGAT
Organism: Siphateles boraxobius; assembly: GCF_051911475.1. Classification (NCBI taxonomy): domain Eukaryota; kingdom Metazoa; phylum Chordata; class Actinopteri; order Cypriniformes; family Leuciscidae; genus Siphateles; species Siphateles boraxobius. The sequence goes on along the minus strand of NW_027509200.1, from coordinate 1,260,593 downwards.
GAAGATCCACCAATTCACGCTCCCACTCAAGCCACCGATCCATCAGCTCAGCTGGGTGAATAGGATCATCCCAATCCTGCTTGGTCTTCCATAGGTCCTGAACAATCACCTTGGCCCTCGTCGTGTAAGGCAATATGTAACCTAACGGGTCATACTGACTGGCTAAGGTGCGGTAGACCACCCTCAAGGTGGGCGAAGCCGAGGTCAGTCCTGCCCTGTGTTTTTATCCGAGGGTGTCTGGGATACAAGCCCAACGGAGACCCAGGGCTGGCTCTTGAGGGCCCAAACCCATCTCGGAAAGCCACAGCTCGGTGCTGGTTGACCTTGCTTCTGGAGGGAGATGTTTTACCACCTCTACAGTGTTGCTCGCCCACTGCCTGATCTCAAATCCGCCTTTAGCAAGTTGGATACGCAGTTTCTCGAGCAAGGTCTTGGCTGCTACGGAAGAAGGCAGGCTCTGGAGGCAGTTATCGACGTAGAACGAGTTCTCCACCGAATCCACTACCTCTTGGTCACTATCATCACAACACCTGGTGTGATGCTGCAGCGCATAGATCGCACAGCATGGGCTGCAAGCGGCACCGAAGGGAAGCACTTGCCATTCATAGGTGGTTGGCTCCCTCTCTCTTTCTAGATTCCTCCAAAGAAAGCGAAGGAGAGCCTGGTCCTGTGGCAGCAGACGGACCTGATGGAACATGGCACGGATATCTCCGCTGATGGCCACTGAATGCTGTCTGAATCGGAGCAACACTCCCAAGAGGGATGGACCCAAGGTAGGTCCCGGAAGCAAGTTTTTATTCAGACATTGGCCCCTGAACGTGAATGAACAATTGAAGACTAACCTGTGCTTTCCACTAGCCTGCTTGATAACATGATGAGGTAAGTACCACGACTCAATAGGTTGACTCTCGCCCACATCCTCCACAATGGTCACATAACCAGCATCAAAAAGCTTCTGGATCTCATTGTGGTGTATGTTGGCGAGTTCAGGATCCCTGTCCAGTCGTCTTTCCGTTCCCCGCAACAAGGGCATGACGGAATACTTTGAGATCGAAAGCAAAGGGCAATTCGGGGCACGCAGCAAGGGTGTGGCATATCGTTGAATGCCATCAACGGTCACAGAGACACTCTTGGTCCGTAACAGCTCCAATGCATACTCATCATGCTTCGAGCGAGTCACATCCTTGATGCTTCGGTGGGGATAAGCGTCCAGCTTCCACAACAACTCGACATTCCTAAGGAGCTCCGCAGTGGCACAAGGCAACGGATTGGCGGTAGAGGTCATAAAGAGGCAGGACTCGAGGTGCACATTTGGGCGAGAGGTCACACTAACAGGTCCCTGCATGGCCCAGCCTAATGCTGTATGAACTGCCACTGGTCCACCCTTCGGACCCATCCGGACAGGCTCAGTCGGAACGATCAGTTCAGGGTAATCTGAGCCGATAAGCACAAGAGGTGCTATCCGGGAGAAGGACTGATGTGGCAACTCTCTCAGGTGAGGATACTGCTTCTTAAGGGCCTCTGCAGGGCAGGTGTGTTCAGCCAGGCTGAGGCACAGAGAGGTGAAGGCATTCTGGATGGGATATTTTATCTCCGGTTGCCCTGCCGGGGATATAGAAAAGGACACAGTCATGCCCTCCACCGGGACTACCTGCTGCCGTATAGTCTGCAGATGAAGCACCTCTGGCTCCCCCTGGAGGTGAAGATGTTGACCAGCAGTGGGCAAGATGATTGTTCGACTAGAGGCATCGTCGAGAAGAGCAAATGTCTCCAAGCTATGGCCCCCAGCATGTAAGGTCACTTTTAAGACCTTAAGCAAGACCCTCGGTGAACGACTGGGCAGGTCAAGGTAGACCGCTTCCTCATGGGGAGATTGAACCATCAAGATTTGGGTCGTATTCTGACTGCTGATGTCATGGAGAATGGTCAAATGCAGCTGGTTACACAGGTTACAAGGTTTCCTCAGTGTGCATTTGTCTGGCGAATGACAGCGGGCACATTTGTGGCACCTTTTATTCTCCACAATCCAATCCCTTAGCTGAGCTGGAGTGAACTTCATCACCTCTGGGCATGATCCAAAGTAGTGATCACGGTTGTTGTGATAAGGGCAGTAAGGCTGGAACTTATGCTTATTTTTGAAGGGAGACGTCTTACCCTGTCCCTCTGCAGTAGTGCTGGCCATATGCCTCCGTTCAGGGTTGGAGGTAGTAGTGGCAATGGCATTCGACGTGGTACAGGCAGTGGTGAGATACAAGGTGGTTGGACTCTCTCTGCGCCTCACCTCTTTGCCAACAGGTTCTTTCCTTTCCCACTGGACAGAGGTCAGCTGCTGCACCACACTCTTGACCCTTGCCTTCCCTCGTAGGCAGGGCGACAGATGTTGAAGAGTGTATGTTCTCGTGGTCCCATCCTTCAAGTAGCCTTGAGCATAGCAGTGCTCAACAAACCCATCACGATATGAAGGGGGCAATTTACCCATAAGCTTGTCTACATGTGAGCCACACTTTAGTTCACTGCCATTCTTCCCCTCTACTGACTCTAACAGCCCAATAAGAGAACTAACAGCGAGAGCAAATTCTTGAAAGGCAGCGTTATCACCCATCTTGATAGGTGGGGTGTTCAAAATGCTGCTGATCTCATTTTGGACTAGCTGGCGAGGTTGTCCATATCTAGTTCTCAGAGCAGCCAGGGCGGAGGTATAGGGGTCTCTGGCATACATATGTGACTTAGCCAGTCTATAGGCGCTCGGGAGCTTCAAATGGTCAAGAAGGATTTGGAACTTAAAATGCTCTGAAAGATGGGTATGGATGCCCACCAGATTGCCCAAAGCCATATCCAGCAGAACAAAGTCGCTTTCTCTGCCACTGTCAAAGTAAGGCAACTTTGGTTTGGGAATTCCATATGCCGATGCAACTAACAGCTCCATCAAGTCAGTTCCTTTCTCAGGTAATGGTGATGGCCCGACATTGTTTGGAGCCGCTGGGCATGCGGGAGGTGCTGGAGATGGCTGCCGGGGCCCTGGAGGTGGATCATCCCCTCCAGGAGAGGGCACTGGAGCCTGTGGATCTGTCCCCTCACCATCAGAAGTCGCGGGCCTCCACGAAGATTCAGGACACGGCTCATGACCCCTGGGAGACTTTGGATACATTGGAGTCACAGGAAATGGCCCTTCATCACGGGATGTTAGACGCCCCTGCGGCTCCATGATTGGTTCCCCACCGCGGGAAGACACCAAAGGCACGGGAGGCACATACGATCCTTCATCCCGTCGTGGGTATCCCGCCCTCGCTCCAGTCCGTGGAAGCTGACGGAAAGGTGATTGAGTAAGCGTTGGGCTCTGATTTTGCTCTTTCGCGCCAAAGGGGATGGTGTGGACATGACGAGATAGAGAAGGGTGGAGATCCTCAGCTGGGGATGAGCTGAGATGTAGGGCAGGGCCTAGTCTCAGTTGCGGCCCCGCCCGGCTGCTGAATATCCCAGGAGGGGCAGATGCCCGTCTGCTGCTCTGTCTCACTCTCCTCCTTGATCAGAGCTGCAACCAGCCGAGCTTCTTCCAACTCGCGTCTCGCTTTACGCAGCCTCCTCTCCTCCTGCAGTCTCTTGGTAATCCCCTCTCTTTCTCGTAGGGCCTGGCGTGTTTGTTCATCCAGCTGCTGGTACCTCATATCCACTCCTCGCTCTTCCCTTATTTGCTCCTCCAACTCTTCCAGGGCCAGGAGCCTCTTCCTCTCCTCCAGTGTGGCTACTTGCTTGTCACTGAGAGAGACTCGAGAGACCGAGGTACCAGATTTACCTCCAGTACCATAAGTATAGGTGGAGGATGATTCGCTTTTACGTGCAGAAGGCTTCTTTCGTTCATCAGGGTGTACTGGGGCTGGACCATCTGGCTGGATCCCCACGACCCCAGGCGAAGCCTTCAGCAAGCTAACATGTGGCCTGGTAAGGCCTGCAGCATCAGAGGCGGAAGCTCTAGGAACACTGGATTGAAGAGGGACAGCTCGACCCTCTCCACTCCCTGGGGGCTCATGAAGCTCTGCCAAGGGCTCTGCAGGGACTGGAGGTGGGTCCGGTTTAGCTCCGTCCACTCTCTCTGGTGAAGAGGGGGAAATCAAGTTAATGGCTAAAGTAGCACGGGAGGTGCGGCTGGAGCTCGTTGGAACAGTGTAACGGTCTGGTGGTCTCCTCACTCTGCGAGGGCGTAGATCGGTCCCAGTGGCATCACCTGGCTCAGGTTCATGGCTGATCGCATCTGGTCGCTGGAGACCACGTTCTTCGTCTGGCCTCTCTGCCTCCAACCCATTACCTGACATTGTCTCTCTCCTCCGGCTCGAAGGACCATTGAACGAATTCGCAGCTACTCTCAGTGGGGGGCTGGGACACGTTGGAAAGAGGCAGGGAACAGGCAAACCACGGTCAGATGGTTGGAGAGTTGAATCGGGTTGGAAGGAGGAGGACACAGACAGAGTTCAGCCAAATTCACCTCAAAGGGTGTATTTATTAAATTATCTTTTATCTTGTCTTCTTGGCTGGTATATGGGCGTATGGGTATGTGGGTGTGTGCTGTAACAAGAACAAAGAAACAATCAGCACACAACCAGCAATAACAGTTTAAATCAAACTCACCAAATCCAACTTTGGTAATTTGGCCCTAAAAGCCATCCACAATTACTGCTCATATTGCCATCAACAGAATATCAATATAAATAATCATAATATATCATATAATAATATATAATATAATTATATAACACAACTGTGTTATAGTAACACATCAAAGATAAAGAACAAACATGTACAAACATGACAAGGCATGGAGAATAATTAATTAGCTACCATAGCAGTGGGTTTACAACATCAGTCAATGTAAGGAATCAGAATAAACATTTACGTCTTCAATTACTTTCTACTTCCGGTTTAGGCTACTTCCGGTGGCATAGTACACGCGATACCGCTGTTTAGTAAACAAACACTCGCAGCCAACTCAATTGCACGCTAACAGCCCACAATGGATAGCAAAGGCAGCTGAGAGCATTAGGGGTTGGTGTGGCAAACGTAATACCACCGCAACCACCACCAAGTCAAACATTTGCAAGTGGAGAAAGGGAAGTAAACTCACGTTTGGAAGACGCACACAGGATTAATCACGGGCTAGCAGGAGATCAGGAGATGCGAGTTCGGTCAGGTCACACCTGGATGCAAACAGGAGCACTGCTTGACCAGGTAAGTTATATCCCCTGCCTAATAATTAGTGACAGGTGTGTCTTCTGTGCAACACGTGAGGGAGTCGCAGCTGCAGGCAATTCGGGCCAATCATGGGGGATAGAGCGGGCGAGTGAGGCTTTTGTACAACTACTTCCTGAGCTCCCTGGAAGCTCCAAAGACCCTCCATCTCAGGAACAGAGAAAGCCAGTCACTCACGCCGCCTTGAATTCATTGACCTCGAAGACCACTATTTCCTGAGCTCCCTGATAGCTCCAAAGACCCTCCATCTCAGGTACTTCAGCTCTATTGCTGTGTTGCAGGAACAGAGAAATCCAGTCGCTCACGCCGCTTTGAAACCACCGCCCTCGAAGGCCGCTACTTCCTGAGCTTCCTGGTAGTTCCAAAGACCCTCCGTCTCAGGCACTTTGGGCTCGATTACTGCATCGAGGAGACCGAGAAGGCCAGCCATTCCTGTTGCTCGGAGTTACTTACCTGGAGACCTGTGTGCTTGGCTCATTCCAAACTCCATTACCGTCGGAGCAATCCTGCTCCTCCTGCTGTCCCGGGTCAGTCTAAGCCCCTCGAGCTCCACCGTTACCTACGTGTTCTGAGCCACTTACCTGAAGGTCTTTTGTCTGAGCCCCTGGGTTCCACTGCCGTCTGGAAGGAGTAGAGAACGCCCGCCTCTCACGTCGTATGGAGTTTTTCTCCTGTAGATCCTCGTAGCCACTCAAGCTCCACCGTTACCTACGTGTCCTGAGCCACTTACCTGAAGGTCCTTTGTCTGAGCCCCTGGGTTCCACTGCCGTCTGGAAGGAGTAGAGAACGCCCGCCTCTCACGTCGTATGGAGTTTTTCTCCTGTAGATCCTCGTAGCCACTCGAGCTCCACCGTTACCTACGTGTCCTGAGCCACTTACCTGAAGGTCCTTTGTCTGAGCCCCTGGGGTTCCAATGCCGTCTGGAAGGAGTAGAGAACGCCAGCCTCCCACGTTGTATGGAGTTATTCTCCTGGAGATTCTCGTTGCCCGTCTTGAGCTCCACCGCTACCCTAAGGAAACAGAGGAAGCCCGTTACCTATGTGTTCTGAGCCACATACCTGAAGGTCCCTCTTATTCTGAGAGGAAGTCACTTGTCCGAAGACCTGTGGGCGTCGAGCAGTTGGAGCCCCACGGTTGACTGGAGAGTGGAACAAGTTTAGCTGTCCAGGCTGATGCTCTTTTAAATATGTTTTAAGATTCAATAAAGACAAATTACCTATTTTACCTTGTGTCTGGCCTTGTGGTGTTCCCGGATGTAGCTCCTCAGAGTGGTAGTTGGGACGGGTGGTGGTCCCTTTGCACCCCCGGCCTGTGATATAAATTGGCGTAGTCAGCAGGGTTCCACTCTGAGTTGAGCAGCCAGGGGACCCATGATGGCGGATGAAGCGCTGCCTGTGGGCCGGCCTCCAGTCACCCCTGTTTTTATGGGAGCCCTGTGGGCCCAGAAGTATGGTGGGCCCGGAGTTGAATCTGGCAGAATGGAAAGCCCAAGTGGAGTATCTGGCGGGATTGCAAGGGTTGAGTGACTCCCAGAAGGTCCAGTTCGTTTTGAACTCCCTGGAGGGGGAAGCGAGGAGAGAGGTCCAAGCCGCGTCTGCGGCCCCTCGAGCTAATGTACAAGCCATCTTCGAGTTCTTAGCAGGGCAGTACGGTGATGCCACCCCTGTGGCCGTGCTCCGAGCTCAATTCTTCAATTATAAGCAAGGGCCCAGGCAAACTCTGCGGTCCTGCGCCCTATGCTTGCGGGAGCAGCATACACGGCTGAAGGGGCGGAAGGATCATGGACTGGGGGCGGAAGAGACTATACTGCTCGACCAATTCCTCCTGGGCCTACGAGAAGGGCCTTTGCGACAGAGCCTGCGCTTGCAGCTTTGCAGGGATGCGACCTTAACCTTTGAAGACCTCCGCCGGGAAGCCCTGGCGTTGGAACAAGACTACGCAGAGACGATGGATTCGCCCGGGCTCAACGGGCTGAGCTCAAGAAGGACGTCAAGGAACAATTGGGCGAACTGTCCAAAACCCTCCTAGAGGAGCTTCGTCGTGGACGGCCGGATTCCACTGCTCTGGCCCGAGAACGTTCATGGTCGGACGGAGGGCGAGATTCGGGAAGGCGCCCAGGTCGGGCCGCTGGCCCTAGGTACCAGTGGGACGAACAAGGAAGACCGATCTGCAATGGCTGTGGAGAACCTGGCCACAACAGCCGGCAGTGTAGTGCGCGGCGGAATTCTCAAGGGGGTTTTTAGAGCGGCCAGCAAATGTGGGTCAAGTGGTCGGGACCCCCTTTATTGACCCTCCCCTAGCTACGGCCCCAAGAGACAGTTTGGTCGGACAGTGTCCGTTGGTTGAGATCCCAGTGAATGGCACCGTGGTTGGGTGCCTAGTGGATACAGGGTCCCAGTGACCTTGTTCTCGGAGAGTTTGGCCAAGGAACTGTTCGATGTTCGTTACCTACCTGAGGCAGAAGCCCCTTGGCTTATCCTGCGAGGGGCCAATGGGCTAGAGATCCCATACATCGGATACAGAGTTACGGATTTTAAGATCCAAGGGACCACCATACTGCAGAAGGGAGTCATTATTGTTCGGGACTCTTGTTTGGGGACAGATCTGGCCTTGCTAGGAATGAACATGATTACGGATTGTTGGGAAGAGTTGTTTCCGATGGGGCCTGTTCGAACTGCCCCGATGGCCGAGAGGAGGGAGTGGAGACGCATTGCGGCTGACTGTCGACGGATACAGATAGCCAACTCCCAACAAGATTGGAAAGATACCGGCCGGGGGGCCTGTCACTATGCCCTTTTTGTTCCGGCCCAGAGTGAGGCCGTTCTTTGGGCTCGGTTGCCTGCCCGGACTTATGGCCCAGAAGATTGGGTTCTGATTGAGCCCCATTGTGATTGTCAGAGAGCGGAAGTGGCGCGAGGATTGGCTGTGGTCCGTTGTGGCCGAGTGGCGGTACGAGTGCGGAACAGGAACCCCTACCCCGTCCATCTCTACCGGGATCAACGTTTAGCCCGGATGACCCAAGTGGGACCCCATCAAGTGAGAGAGGGCCGAGAGGTCAGCCTCTGCCAGGTGAGCTTGACGGTGGTGAAGGTGGCCCTGACGCGTGAACAATCCCGGGGCGATGGCTCCGGTGGAGATCTGCCGGTCCACCTGCAGGAAGAGTCATTGCGAGGAGAGGGCTTGGAGGGAAGCCAAGTCTGTCAGCTTCAGAGTCTGTTGGCCAAGTGGCAACACGTATTCTCCTCCCATGAGGAAGACCATGGTTGTGCGAATGTGGTGAAACATTCCATTACCACGGGAGATGCAGCACCCAGTTGGGACCCTGTATTCCGAAATACGCATCCTGCTGAGAGGAATGCTAGAGCAAAGGATCATCCGGGAAAGTAGTAGCACGTGGGCAGCCCCAATCGTCCTGGTGCGCAAGAAGACCGGCGCTTGGAGGTTCTGCGTGGACTATCAGAGGCTGAATCAGGTCACTAAGAAGGACGCGTTCCCCTTGCCTAGGATCGAAGACTCCCTCACCAGCCTGACACATGCCGCTTGGTACTCAACACTCGATCTCGCCAGCGGATACTGGCAGGTACAGGTGGAGGAGAGGGACCGGGAGAAGACCGCCTTTACTACACCCTTTGGCCTGTTCGAATGGGACTGGATGCCCTTTGGCCTTTGCAATGCCCCCGCCACCTTCCAACGGCTCATGCAGCTGGTGGACACCACCTAAGCCGCTAAACCAACTGTTGACTTGCTCGGGTCGCTCACGGGGTCGTGGATCCCCCTCGGTCGCCTGGGACCCGGCGTGTGAGGAGGCCTTTCAGAGACTAAAGCGGGAGTTGCTACAGGCCGCAATTCTGGCTTATGCAGACTTTACACAACCCTTTATCCTGTACACAGACGCCAGTAACATCGGGCTAGGAGTGGTGTTGGCTCAGAAACAGCAAGGAGTGGAGCGGGTCATCGCTTACGCTAGCCGAAGCCTTCACCCCGCTGAGCGGAATTATGCCAACAATAGCTCCTTTAAGATTGAGCTGTTGGCTATGAAGTGGGCTCTGTGTGAAAAATTTAAAGATTATCTATGGGGAGCCAACTACTGGTGGTTACCGATAATAGCCCGTTGGTCCACTTGTAAAAGGCAGGAAGAGGTCCCGGTAAGCCCGGGATGAGATCCGCAACGTTGGAGGAGACTACAGGGAGAGGACGAGGGGCTGGTGGCCATACGAACTTACTTGAAACAGGGAGGACCCCCTGGGGCGGCAGAACGGTATGGCCAGACGCGGACTGTGGGCAAGCTCTTGGGACAATGGGAACGGCTTCGTTTGAGGGACGAAGTAGTCTGCCGTAACATCCAGGATTCTAAGACTAACTAGACCGTATGTCAGGTGGTGGTGCCAGAGAGCCAAGTACAGCACTTGCTACGGGCTATCACGCTCAGTTGGGACATCAAGGGAAGGAGAGGACTGTGGCCTTGGTGAGGAGGCACTTATATAGGTTGGGGATGGAGGCGGCTGTGGGCCTGTACGTCCAGGGAAGTGCCCGGTGTATGTTGTTTAAAGCTAGAAGAGATGCTAAAACCCCGTTGGTTCCAGTACGGCCTAGGGCCCCCTTACATATGATGGCCATGGACTTCCTGACATTGAGTCGACCCACTGAGCTCTGCTAGAACATCTTAGTGGTGACTGATCTATTTCCAAATATGCGTGGGCAGTTCCGACTCCGGATCAGACAGCAGCCACCACCGAGCGAATGCCCTCTGGAGGGCAGTTTTCCAGCTATTCGGGTGCCATGAGACCCTGCATTCTGATCAAGGACCCAACTTTGAGTCTCGAGTGATTCAGGAGCTGTGTCTACTCTATGGGTGCAAGAAGAATCGCAACTCTTCATACCACCCACAAGGGAATGGAGGATGTGAACGTTTCAATCAAACCTTGTTGGGACTGCTGGGGATGTTAGATATGGACCAACAGAGCCAGTGGACAGATAGCCTTCCGGCGTTGGTGCAGGCCTACAACAACAGTCTCCTCAGCACCACGGGGTATGCCCCAGCTTATTTGATGTTTGGGAAGCACATGCGTCTGCCCACCGATCTACTCCTGGGGATGATGGTAGCTGGAGAACCTTCAACCCGTACCGAATGGGCGCATCGACATCATCGACAGCTCCATGCGGCCTACCAACGGGTCACTGATCACATTGGCAGGGCAGCTACCAAGAACAAACGGATATACGATAGAATGGCACGAGAGGCCCCCTTGCTACTGGGAGAGCGGGTGTTGGTGCGAGATAATCGGCGGCAAGGGAAGGGTAAGCTCAGGGATAGGTGGGAAGCTACGCCATATGTGATGGAGAGACAACAGGGTCCGAACCAGCTAGTTTACACCATTCGACCCGAAGGAAGATCGGGGCCTAAAAGAGTGCTACATCGGAACTTACTTCGCCCGTGTCCAAACTACCCGAGGCTTTTGGCCGCAGCCCCTAGAGTACCAAGGGCTCAGGGGCCACCTCTGATAGGTTGGGCGGTGTTACCAAGGGGCCCAGACATCGAGGTTAGGGGAGCAGAGCCAGTCTCCCCGCCTAGGTGATCGCAAAGAGAAACCCGAGGAGTACCCCCAGAGAGATATGGGGAGTGGTTAACCGAGTCCCGTTCTAGGGACTAGAACGGAATGGTGGGGGAGGATGTCACCGGGTGACTAAGCAGAACCAAAATTCGGCGCATGGTCCCCTGGGGGAGCACTTCCGGGGTAACACCAGGCCATCATGGCCGACCTGAAGGGAAAACACGGAGAAATCAGTCACAGCTGAACGAAATTATAGTTGATCACGGTGGCAAATGAGAGTGTGTATGTTTGGAGACTATATAAAAGAAGCAGGAAGGAAGAAGAGGATGGGGGGGAAAAAAAGGCGAGGTACGGAGAGTGAAGCACTTGCCAAAAGCGAGCGAACGGGCGAGGGAGGATTTTGTCCTTGTTAGTGTGAAGATCGTCATTCATGAAGAGTTAAGTACCTAATTCCAGATTGTTGTACAAAGATCATGATTAAGTTTATGGAGGCATGGTAAAGATCGTCATTCATGAAGAGTTAAGTACCTAATTCCAGATTGTTGTACAAAGATCGTGATTAAGTTTATGGAGGCAAGGTAAAGATCGTCATTTATGAACAGTTCAGCACCTAATTCCAGATTGTTGTACAAACATCGTGATTGAGTTTATGGAGGCATTGTGACATTTGGGAAGATCCGCACCTTTTTGCTGTTTCTCTTTGTTGTGAGGTTGAACCGGGTGAGGAGAAGGAAAGTTTGTTTTCTCAACAAAAAAAACCCTATGCAGTCGCCTTATCGTCGCATTCGTCGCCCCCCTCCGGTTGGAACATGTGCAGCGAGTGGAATGATCCAGGTAGAATGGAGTGAAGGCTTAAACCCACTGTGAGGTATTTGTAGAATTGCAGTGCTTACAAGTTGAAGTGTTCACGTGTGAATTGTGGAGGGATTGCTGTATACACAAGTGTGAGGAGGATTTAACCATTCCGTTCACTCCAATTTCCCCTGGGATCATCCAGCCCCGTGTGGGGTGGGGAAGCTTATCACCCGGCTGTGTAGATGTGTACAAGTGCCGATCGACTTCCGTCCTGAGAAACTGATAAACCCAGTCATTCACGTCGCCTTAAATTCATCATCCTCGAAGACCACAACTTCCTGAGCTCCCTGATAACTCCAAAGACTCTCCATCTCAGGTACTTCAGCTGTATTGCTGTGTTGCAGGAACAGATAAAGCCAGTCACTCACGCCGCCTTTAATTCATCGTCCTCGAAGACCATTACTTCCTGCGCTCCCTGATAGCTCCAAAGACCCTCTATCTCAGGTACTTCAGCTCTATTGCTGTGTTACAGGAACAGATAAAGCCAGTCACTCACGCCGCCTTGAATTCATCGTCCTCAAAGACCATTACTTCCTGAGCTCCCTGATAGCTCCAAAGACCCTCTATCTCAGGTACTTCAGCTCTATTGCTGTGTTACAGGAACAGATAAACCCAGTCACTCACGCTGTCTTGAATTCATCGACCTCGAAGACCATTACTTCCTGAGCTCCCTTATAGCTCCAAAGACTCTCCATCTCAGGTGCTTCAGCTCTATTACTGTGTTGCAGGAACATATAAAGCCAGTCACTCACGCCGTCTTGAATTCATCGACCTCGAAGACCACTACTTCCTTAGCTCCCTGACAGCTCCAAAGACCCTCCATCTCAGGAACAGAGAAAGCCAGTCACTCACGCCGCCTTGAATTCATTGACCTCGAAGACCACTATTTCCTGAGCTCCCTGATAGCTCCAAAGACCCTTCATCTCAGGTACTTCAGTTCTATTGCTGTGTTGCAGGAACAGAGAAATCCAGTCGCTCACGCCGCTTTGAATTCACCGCCCTCGAAGGCCGCTACTTCCTGAGCTTCCTGGTAGTTCCAAAGACCCTCCGTCTCAGGCACTTTGGGCTTGATTACTGCATCGAGGAGACCGAGAAGGCCAGCCATTCCTGTTGCTCAGAGTTACTTACCTGGAGACTCGTGTGCTTGGCTCATTCCGAACTCCATTACCATCCGAGCAATCCTGCTCCTCCTGCTGTCCCGGGTCAATCTAAGCCCCACGAGCTCCACCATTACCTACGTGTTCTGAGCCACTTACCTGAAGGTCTTTTGTCTGAGCCCCTGGGTTCCACTGCCGTCTGGAAGGAGAAGAGAATGCCCGCCTCTCACGATGTATGGAGTTATTCTCCTGTAGATCCTCGTAGCCACTCAAGCTCCACCGTTACCTACGTGTCCTGAGCCACTTACCTGAAGGTCCTTTGTCTGAGCCCCTGGGTTCCACTGCTGTCTGGAAGGAGTAGAGAACGCCAGCCTCCCACGTTGTATGGAGTTATTCTCCTGGAGATTCTCGTAGCCCGTCTTGAGCTCCACCGCTACCCTAAGGAAACAGAGGAAGCCCGTTACCTATGTGTTCTGAGCCACATACCTGAAGGTCCCTCATATTCTGAGCCTTTGAGCCCCACTGTTGTCCTGAGGGTACAGAGGAAGTCACTTGTCCGAAGACCCGTGGGCGTCGAGCAGTTGGAGCCCCACGGTTGACTGGAAGAGTGGAACAAGTTTAGCTATCCAGGCTGATGCTCTTTTAAATATGTTTTAAGATTTAATAAAGACAAATTACTTATTTTACCTTGTGTCCGGCCTTGTGGCGTTCCCGGGTGTTGCTCCTCAGAGTGGTAGTTGGGACGGGTGGTGGTCCCTCTGCACCCCCGGCCTATGACACACTTCATGCAGTTTGCATATGGAATATGGATATGTCCTGGTTTTTGTTTTTTTTTGTAGTATGAAAATGTTGGTTTCGATGGATGGATAAAAATTATGAAAGATTATTAAAAATATTCATGTGTGTTCTGAAGATGAATGAAAGTCTTGTGTCTGGAATGACTTAAAGGGATAGTTCAGCCAAAAATGAAAATTAGCCCATGATTTACTCACCCTCAAGTTATCCTAGGTGTATTCTTTCAGACGAATACAGTCTGAGTTATATTAACCCTCTGGGGTCGACAAACACGCCGGCGCGTTTTGCTCGATTTTTTTCACATTTATGTGTCCACTTACAATCGAAATAATATTGTGCTTTTGTAAAATAAAGAAAATAAACAGGGTGTGCTTTCTGTCTCTCCATCTCCGTTAACCTTTTTTCTGGAGCACGGCTCTAAACTTAAACAAAACTCAGCGAATACTATTCACCCAAGCATGAGCAATATATCTTTATAATCATTTAAGTTTGTACTTTTAAAATATCTAATTCAAAACTAAAATAAAAATTATCTGTTTATGTAATCTATAAAAAAGAGAGGAGTGTCAGCCAATCTCATTATCGTTCTCTCAGCTCATTATTCTGCTAATTTGACACGCCCACGGACAGCGCGCGCTATTCAGACGAAAATGATCTGAAGCGACACATGCAAACGTGTCAACGCCCCTCATAAACGCGATAACACAACAAATTTAATCATCAGATTAATGTACCTTTTCGTCTTGCGAGGCTGTGACTGTGAGGAGTAATCCTGGGACATTTACCTCAGAACATGTGTTGGTTTATTTTCATTTTGAGGAGATTGATCTAGCCGAGAACTGTGAGTAGCCTAAGTTTTTTATTCTTGTGCTTTATTCTAATGTCTGTAAATGCAAAAAGACTGTTTAAATTTGAATCATGTTTCTGTGTGTGAATGAATTAACGGCACAGATGGGCGCTGTTGTTTATGTTTAGCCTACTATGTTACAGATGAAATATGAAAGACAACATTTCGTAGTTTTGGATAGATTATAAAGTTTTTATTCTAAACTATCAAATAAGCTTTTGTCATCCAGTTTCTGCTCATATTTTAAATATATAGTAAGCTATGTTCTGTCAAAAATAAACTCATCAACGAAGATGTTATTATAGTGTTTGTTCCAATGTTAGCTATATAAAAACTAATGAATCCTTAACTTTAAAATATGTATGATAATACTGTAGGATAATACTGAGGAATACTGTAGTAAGTTTTTGTCATTCTCAAGTGAATCGTGTCTCTGTGTGTGAATGAATGAACGGCAGAGATGCGCTGTTTACCACAACTTGCAAAAAGACAGTTTAAAGGGGTCATATAATGGTACATGCACTTTTTCAAGTTGATTGTACTGAAATGTGTGTTGGCAGTGCCTGTACACAACCATCATATAATGATAAAAATCTATCCAGTGTTTTTGTTTTAATCTCCTTATATGTTTTCCCCTGCCTCAAATTGAGCCGTTCGATTTTGTGACGTCACTAAATCGGACGCCCCTCCCACGATTGTTGATTGACAGCAGGGTTTCAACAGATCCCTGCCCTGAGCGAGCTGTCAGTCATCATAGTCCGTCATTGTTGATACGCTGGAGCAGAATGGCGTCTAAGCGGTTGTGGTGTTCTGTTCTTGGGTGTAATAACGAACATAGCAGTCATTTTGATGTTCCTAAATCCGACCCGTTGAAGACACAGTGGCTGAGTTTTGTTTTCGAAGGGAATATTCCCTAGGAGCAACGTCAATGCTTTCATGTTTGCACGATTCGCAATTTTTTTCTCACCAGACTGCTTTATTAACAAAGGAAGTAACTTATAAAGCTTATTTTGATAAGAAGCTGCTCCTGAAAAAAGAATCGTTACCAACTATTCATGTCTCCCTGCTGAACCTCCAGAAAAAGTAAGTGTAAAATTTTATTAACCTTTATATTAATCTTTGCAAATCGCTTCACGATGAATGCGGCTAAGGTTTACACTCAGGGTACATACGGCATGTTTTCTATGTTCGACGTTCTCAATATAATTCATAATCCCACGTTTATAATGAACAACGCGTTATGGTTATTGTGTTATTACAAACTGAGTACGTATATCTTACATCAGTAAACACATAGCGTTCGTACATCTCACTAAGTTAATCTACCCTGCCACACAAAGATAGATCAAAGTGACAATATAATAACCAACCATTCAGAAACGTCATGTTCGAGCCTTAATTGTCGAACTTCTTCGGGCCGTCATCTTGTTCCGACTCCGGTTCAAACTGATACGGTTGCACAGATGTGTCCTCAGAGACTCCCGCTGCCATTTTTTTCCTATACTCTCAACTGTTGTCAAGGAAACACTCCACGTGCTGAAAACAGAGCTGTTTTTGACCAGGTAAAATTAGTGTTTTCTTACAATACTAACGAAAATTTTTAATTAAAGTATATTACAAGCTTTTCATTTAGACCCTAAAGAATCAAATTAACTTGTATGAAAATGGCATTATATGACCCCTTTAAATTTGAATCGCGTTTCTGTGTGTGAATGAATGATCCGCTTTTAGCAAACTATATTGCTATACTGAGATGAGTCAAAATCGACTGAAATATGTTGAAATAAAATGTATTTGTATAAGCAACGTATTAAACTGGAAATTAACATTTATATTTCTTATATAAACGAAAGACCTATGTTACAGACATATGAAAGACAACATTTCGTTGACTAGTTTTGGATAGATTATACATTTTTACTGTAAAATATTTGCCACCTCAAATAAGCTTTTGTTTGCCAATTTTTGCTCATATGTTAAATAGCCTATAGTATGTTTTGTCAAAAATAAAGTAATCAAATAATATGTTATTATGTGTTTGTTCCAATGTAGTCTAGGCTATATCCAAAGTAATGAATCCTTAACTTTGAAATATATATGATAAAATGTATGCTTTAGTTTTCACAAAGAAAGATTGCACTTGAATTGTTGTTGTAATTGTAACATTTTTAATAAAAAAACATATTTACAAGGTAGACGTAAACAAACTATTAAAAGGTAAATATAAGCCTTTTCTTTAAATAATTTTTATTGAGTTTTATTAGTGACAAATTTGGGGAGAGGATACATATTCCAAAACTGAAAGTACAGTATGAGAATTAACTGCACAAGACATGGAAAAATATTTTTAAAAAATGAGATGCTTCCAACTGTGAACCAATTTGGTAGAATATATATATATATATATATATTAGGGGTGTGCAAAGCAGCCGGTATTTGTATCTGTATTTGTATTTGTTGAGGGGGGAAAAGTATTTGTATTTGTATTTGTATTCGAGTAAAATCCAAAATAGGCGTAAAAATCTAGTTTTTTTGCGTTACACTTCTAATTTACGTTATAGTGTAAGTATTCTTTAATTATATAAATCCAGCAATGAACATGTACCAAGGAACGTCATTGAAAAGAAAATAACATAACAGCCATTACCTCATCCATGGTTAAACCAACAACTAATAAAATACCATTGTGAACATTATGAATCCCACTACCCCCCGTCCTTGTTGGAGGACGCTGAACAGACAGAATAAGTAAGGGATAATGTATAGTGAGGCGGTTGATTATGAGCCTGACGCGAAGCGGAGGGGTCTTGAATCAGCCTGAAGGGTTTGTATTCGCTATAACAAGTAACAACCACCTCGCTATACATTATCCCGCTTACTACATGGCTACCTACCAAATAAATCAATAATTTGACTCAAAATATTGATTTAAAAAGGAGTTTATTGATTTAAAAACGATTGTATTGCTTCCGCTAAAAAAAATAGTCCGTTCCGTCTCTACGTGTAGAATCCATTGCAACGCTCTGTTTTTCGTGGCAACGGTGTGTTATACTTAGCAGCGGTCTGTTATTAAGAAATAACCATGGAAATAACAGACCGCATTCTACATTAGAATTCAACCAAGCCATGTAATAAAAACAAATAATTACGGAGCTAACAGAGCTACGTAAACAGAGCGAACATGAGAGCACCCGGCTGCAGACGTCAATAATGCAGCGTAATGAAATAATCTCCCGATCAAACTCCACTTCCCGAAAGTTATAAACTGCCTCCGGAACCCAGTTAAGGTACAAAAATCTATTCAACAAAAATAGTAAGGCAAGGCAAGGCAAGGCAAGTTTATTTATATAGCACATTTCATACACAATGGTAATTCAAAGTGCTTTACATAGAAGAAATTAAAATAATCAAAAGAAATCAGAATAATTAAAACAGTTTAGAATAAAAGATAAAATACAGAAATCAGAATAATTAAAACATAAAATAAAATACAGTGCAAACAGTCGGACGAACAGTGGCACAGTGCTCATTCAGTAAATGCACAGATGTGTAGAATAAACAGATGTGTTTTGAGTCTGGATTTGAATGTGACTACGGTAGGAGCACATCTGATCTCTTCTGGAAGCTGGTTCCAGCTGCGGCTGGCATAGTAGCTAAAAGCAGACTCGCCATGCTTAGAGTGAACCCTTGGTATTTCTAGCCGATGTGATCCTAATGATCTGAGTGATCTGTTGGGTTTATATTCACTGAGCATATCTGCAATGTATTGAGGTCCTAGGCCATTGAATGATTTATATACCAGTAATAATACTTTAAAATCAATCCTAAATGTAACTGGCAGCCAGTGTAAAGACCTGAGGACTGGTGTGATGTGTTCATATTTTCTGGTTCTGCTCAGAATCCTAGCAGCAGCGTTCTGTATGAGCTGCAACTGTCTTATGGTCTTTTTGGGAAGGCCAGTGAGAAGTCCATTACAATAATCCACCCTACTGGTGATGAAAGCATGCACAAGTTTTTCTAAGTCTTGACTTGAAACAAAGCATCTAATTCTTGCAATATTTTTCAGGTGATAATATGCTGATTTAGTTATTGCTTTGACATGACTACTGAAACTAAGGTCTGACTCCAGAGACACACCCAGATTCCTGACTTGATTTTTAGTTGTTTGACCCCTAGACTGAAGGTATGCGTTCACCTTGAGAACTTCATCTTTGTTTCCAAACGCAATGACTTCAGTTTTGTCTTTGTTTAACTGAAGAAAGTTTTGGCACATCCAATTGTTTACTTCATCAATGCATTGGCAAAGGGAGTCAATGGGGCTGTAATCGTTAGGCGATAGGGATAAGTAGAGCTGTGTGTCGTCTGCATAGCTATGGTAAGCGATTTGGTTCTTTCTCATTATTTGGCTCATTGGGAGCATGTACAGGTTGAATAGGAGTGGCGCAAGAATTGAGCCTTGAGGGACTCCGCATGTCATGGATGTCCACTCAGACTTATGGTCTCCTATACTCACATAATAACCTCTGCCTCCTAAGTATGACCTGAACCATTTTAGGACTATCCCAGAAACCCCGACCCAGTTTTCCAGCCTGTCAAGAAGTATTTTGTGATCGACAGTGTCAAATGCAGCACTGAGGTCGAGTAGTACCAGCACTGATAATTTGCCTGTATCAGTATTTAAGCGAATATCATTTATTATCTTTATGAGCGCGGTCTCTGTACTGTGGTGCGGTCGGAAACCAGATTGAAAATGGTCAAAGTATCCATTCGAGCTTAAGAATTTGTTCAGCTGATTGAAGACAACTTTTTCAATGATCTTGCCTATGAAAGGAAGATTTGAGATCGGTCTATAGTTGTTTAATATGGTCTTATCCAGATTGCTCTTTTTCAGGAGGGGCTTGACAACAGCAGTTTTCAGGGAGGTCGGAAAACTCCCAGAGAGAAGTGAGGCATTTACCACTTCTAGGAGATCTGCTTCTAAGCTGTGTAACACATTTTTGAAAAAAGATGTGGGAAGTGCATCAAGGGCGCAGGTTGATGTTTTTAGTTGCTGTACGGTTTCTTCCAAAATTTTGCCATCAATTTCTTCGAAATCAGACATAGTGGCTACTTTCTCGTCCTGTTGTCTGATCTGCCTGACACCAGCGCAACTCAAGGATGTGCTGATCACCTTTCTGATATTATTGATTTTCTCAGAGAAGAAAGAAGCAAACTCACTGCACTTTCTCACTGAGAGCATTTCACTGGGAATCTGGCTTGGGGGGTTTGTCAGTCTCTCTACAGTAGCAAAAAGAGTGCGCGTGTTGTTTATATTGCTGTTTATAATATTCGAGAAAAAAGTCTGTCTAGCTTTGCTTAGTTCCTTATTAAAAGCATGGATGCTGTCTTTGTAGATGTTATAATGGACTACAAGTTTTGTCTTCCGCCACATGCGCTCTGCTTTTCTGCATTGTCTTTTCATATTTTGCACTGCTGTTGAGTTTCTCCAAGGTGCTTTTTGTCTGCCACTCTTCTTCCTGACTTTCACAGGAGCAATATCATCAATTACACTCTTAACTTTTGAGTTAAAAGAATCAAGGAGAAAATCAACAGAGTCAGCAGATATGCTTGGTGTTAAAGATATAGCCTTCATAAATAGTACACTAGTGTTCTCATTTAAGCATCTCTTCTTGACAGACACAGATCTAGCTTCAATGGCAGGAGAGATCAATATATCAAAGAAAATACAAAAATGATCAGACAGTGCTACATCCTTAATAACAATTGATGAAATGTTTAGACCCTTACTGATAAGTAAATCTAGAGTGTGTCCACGATTATGTGTGGCTCCATGTACATGCTGAGTCAGATCAAAAGTTTTTAAAACAGTTTTGATTTCTTTTGCCATATTGTTTTCTGCATTATCTATGTGAATGTTAAAATCTCCAGCAATGGCAAAGCAGTCAAACTCTGAGGAAATAGAACTTAACAGTTCTGTTAAGTTCTCAGCAAAAGCTGGAGAGTATTTTGGAGGCCTGTAAACAATGATAAGTAAAATGCGTGGAGCACCTTTTAACACAATACCCAGATATTCGAAAGACGGGTAATTCCCAAATGATATTTGCTTACATTGATAGACATCTTTATAAAGAGCAGCTAAACCTCCGCCTCTTCTGACAGCTCTGCAGACACTCATAAAAGTAAAGTTAGGAGGGGCTGTTTCATTGAGGACTGTTGCACTGCAACTTTCTTCTAGCCAAGTTTCATTTAGCAACATAAAATCCAGGTTGTATGTGGTTATTAAGTCATTGACTAAAAGTGATTTATTTTTAAGTGAGCGGATGTTTAAAAGTGCTAACTTAACAGTCTTACTTTTTGTCCCCACAGCAATCTTGGTATGTCGTGTAATAGGCACCAGATTAGATGGGTTTGCTGTACGGCTTTTGAAGGCCTTAGACTTTCTATCATGTAATTGAACAGCAATAGAAAAAGATACAGGCACACTGGGTTCCCGCTTGTTCTGTAAACATTTGAGAAAGTTATTGTTATCATAGCGGGGACCCGACACATATCACTGAGAGCTGGTATCAGTTGTTTTTGGTTCACCTCGAGCCGCTGGAGGAGGGTGTGGGCCCTGGCGCTGTGGCAGAGGCCGAAGAGCTCTCACAGGGGGAGGGGGAGGGCGAGCTGGGCCCGTAGGCTTTGGTGGTTGTGGGGCCTGGCGTTTTTTGGTTGGTATCTGGGGGCTCGCAGCAAAAGAGTGGGATAGTCTAGTTCCAGCGTGCACCAGTTGTTCCATTTTCTCTGAGAAGCACAGAAGTGGAGATGCTGGAGAGAGTGATAATGTTTCCAGTGAGAGTGATTTTTGCTCTGGTGTTATTGGAGGCTGTAATATGCTGTCCTGGTTTCCCTGGCTGTTTTCCAGAAAGTCATCCTTGGGTGCTGTATCTTGGAGCAGTGCTGGTATGTCACAGTCTGTCTGTGGTGAGCTCTGTGGGCAGGGCTCAGCTGAGATTGTGTCCGTGAGCAGAGGTTGTTGTGGCTGAGTGGTGTTATCACTGTCCTTGTGTGATGTGTCAACCGCTTGTCCATTCAGGGGCTGAAGTGAAATCCTGTGGTCATTCATACTGTATCCAGGTGTGTGTGTGCCATTCAGGTTGAGTGGATTGGCACACATTGCAGAATGATGACGGAGGGAGAAGTAGATATTGTCCTTTAGCACTCTTGAACCAAGTTTGTTTGGGTGGTGGCCATCCTGTTGAAACAGTTGCCTCTGACTCCAGAAAAGATTGAAGTTGTCAATAAAGTTCACTCCTTTTATATTGCAGGTTTTTTGCAGCCATGTATTAAGCCCAAGCAACCGTGAAAACCTGTTTGTTCCTCTTGCTGGGAGTGGTCCACTGATGAATGTTTGAACTTTCAGTCTTTTAAGTGTTTCAAAAAGTTCATTGAAATCCTTTTTAAGAAGTTCCGACTGCTCTTTATGAATATCATTCTTCCCCACATGAATGATGAGTCGATTTGCAGTCTTATGTTTCATCAGAATGTTCTGAAGTTCCCTGTTTACATCAGATGTTGTTGCTTGTGGAAGGCAGCACGTTGTTGTATCCCTGCTATTAATGTTTCTGATTACGGAGTCGCCCACTATCAGAGTCCTGGGCCCGGCTGCGCTGTGAGCTGAGTGCCGCTGTCTGCTCGACCTTGAGCCCCAGTTAGCATCAGTGTTAGCTACTGGCTGATTCTGTCTGTGTGTGATCACATTCATCAAATTTGGGGATTCCTCATTCATTAATACTTCAAATCTGTTCTCAAGATGTATAGGCGGTGGTAGGAGACCAGTGTTTAATGCACTTAATGCAGTTAAGTGTTTTTTCGCTCAGCCGAGCCCTGTTGCTGTGTGGAGCAGCCTGTGTCAGTCACCTCTTCCTGAACGTCACTCACTCACTCGCGCACTGCGGTCTCGTGAGGAAACGCAGCTTTTTGATATAAAGTTTTTCTTGTTCCCGAATACAAATATTTTCTAAAGTATTTGTTCGAAATAAGTATTCGTAAAAAACACGTTATTTGTGCCTTTCCGAATACCGTATTCGGGTTCGGCTCCACCCCTAATATATATATATATATATATATATATATAAATATATACACACACACACATATATATTGCTCTTGCATTCTTTCTTGTGGCTCAGTGACACACCTGAATGAATGGCTCATTAAGTATGCGGGCCCCATTGTCTCCTCAGGTGTGAACCACTAAATATGCATGATGGTGTGTTTTGTGGCCTTATTTCAGAAACTTTATTTTTTATTTTTTTCAATAACCATGCATAAACAATATTCCCTCAAAAATACTAACATGTACATACATGTTGCTCACATATTATGGTAGCCCTGTTTGTGCTAAATAGAGTGTAATTACACCTTTGCCATTAATATGTTTATAAGCAACTGAAAAAAGCACAAATGTCAGGGCATGTCTTATTAGAGGGTTCATCCACAGTGCAGTCATCAGCCTCCGCGGCCTCCGAGCAAGCGTTGCTCGCTATCGCCTATAAGCCTGTTGTTTATGACTGTTGGGGTCAAAAGCCTTCCTTTTGTGGCTGCTTGGAGTTCGCTTATTGGACCTCAATTCGAACGGATGTATGGCAACACTGCAAGAATTGTCAGAAATGTCAGCAACACAATCCAACTAACTTAAAACCTGCTGGGGCCCTAAAAAGTGTACCTCTTGTCGAGTCTTGGTATGTGCTGGGAATGGACATCATGGGACCGTTTCCCCGAAGCACCCGACAGAACAAATATCTGTTGGTTATAGTGGACTACTTTTCAAAATGGGTAGAAGTATTTCCCATGGAAGCTGCCAAGTCATTGTGCGAATCTTAAGAAAGGAAATTTTCATGAGATGGGGAACACAAGCTTTTATTGTGTCTGACAGAGGTACGCAATTGCCATCCAACATTCTTGACCAAGTATGTAAGCAATGGCACGTAACACGGAAACATACAACGGCATATAATCCTCAGTCCAACCTTTTGGAAAGAGTCGACCGGAACCTAAAAACCATGATTGTCACATCAAAACCACCGTACCTGGGATCAATGGGTTTATGAGTTCATATTCGCTCTTAAGAGCAGATGTGAACCAGATCAGATCAGAGGTTTGTGCCACCATAGAAAACCGCATCAGAAGTTTCTGCTACTATGAGGGGCGAGATTTCATCACTTAATGAAAACGTCCAGAAATCTATCTCTGAGCTGAGAGGCATATCAGCAGTACACGGGACCACTTTGAAAGAGCTAGAAGAAAGCACTTCATCCCAGTCTGACATCCTCTCCTCACTGCAGTCTACAGTGGATCTTCTGACAACTAAAGTTAAACATCTGGATGAAAAATGTGAGGACCTCGAGGCGCGCTCCAGACGGAACAATATTAGGATTATAGGAATACCGGAGGGAAAAGAGGGGCCACGGCCCAGAGAGTTCATCTCACAACTCCTATCCGAAGCGCTGTCTCTGCCGGATCAAACACTGATAGATCGGGTACACAGGATAAACCGCCAGAAACCGAAACCAGAGGACCCCCCACGACCCTTCATCTTAAGACTTCACTACTACCACGTCCGTGAGGAAATACTACGTAGGGCCATAGAAAAGAATCAGGTGGAATACCAAGGACGGAAAATACACATATTTCCAGATTTCCCTCCTTCTGTGGTCAAACAGAGAGCGGCGTTCCATAAAGAAATGTTACGAGAAAGATCAGACGTCAGATACGGATTGATTTATCCTGCCAGGCTGATGGTGACACACGGAGGAGTGAAAATGTCGTTCACCGAGCCAAAGGAAGCTCAAGAGTACGCGGAGAAACATTTTGGACAGCCACAATAGATATTGACAGAGGAGGCGACATACCAGGTGGCCCTACTAAGTGGACAATGCACTTATACTAACATACGGGTCCAATCCATCAAAAAATGGTGAGACTGTGCGTTAGACCACACATTGTTTTATACTTTACAGCATTAATGTTTTTGTTTTATTCAAATTAATCTGACAAGCTATTTGAGAAGCTCTAGTTACTAAGGTTAACAAGGGTTAACAGTAACAGCTCAGGGAAGTAATAGTTTTTTTGTTTTTTTTGGTTAAACTAATTTCTAATTTCTTTTCTTATTTATTTTCTCTCATCAATACTTCCCGAAGTACTTTCGTGTCATACGTTTGTTTAGTATTGGCTAGAAATGTTCTTATTTTTTGTTTACTCAGTTTGTTCTAGAGGGTTTAAAAGAGTTCATAGGATGGGGAAGGGAGGGGGGGGGCTTAGCCGTCTTTCTACTATAAAATCACAATTTGAAAGTGTACTAATTGGAACAGTTATTCACTCTATTTTTTTTTCCGATATGCAAATACAAAATCATCTGAATACAAGAGAAGGAAGGAGGGGTGTAACCTTAGCTAGCTGGAATGTGCGTGGACTTAACAACCCAATTAAAAGAGGTAAAATCTTTGCCCATCTTAAATCACTGGCACCAGATCTAATTTTCTTACAAGAAACCCACTTGAAAAAAGACTCTCATATTATCTTAAGGTGTAAATGGATTAATAATGTATACCACTCATCATTTAATCTTAAAGCAAGAGGTACAGCAATTATGATAAGGAAAGGCATTCCCTTCATTCACAAAGATACAATATCTGATAAGGAAGGTCGATTTCTGATTGTAACTGGGGAAATATATTCTACACCTCTCTCCCTGAAGAACATATACGCTCTAAATATAGACAATCCATCATTTTTTCAGAAGGCAATGTCTCTTAAACCGGATTTATCCCAGACGAACTTGATTATTGCAGGGGACTTCAATTGCGTATTAGATCCGTATTTAGACAGATCTTCCACTCGTAGAGCAGAGAGGAGTAATTCAAGTGTCTTTCTTAATACATTTATCAACAATACTAATCTGTGTGATATTTGGAGAATAGCTAATCCGACTAGTAGGGATTACTCCTTTTATTCTGCAACACATAACTCTTACAGCAGGATAGATTACTTTCTTATAGATGCAAAACTAACACCTTATGCTGTCAATCCGAAATACCAAAACATTTTGATCTCAGATCACAGTCCCCTTACGTGTACTCTGAATACTCAAAACAGCCACAGATGAAATGGAGGCTAAAACCTCTTTTATTAACCGAAATAGAGTTCTGTGATTATTTAAAATCTCATATATCCCTTTATTTTGATACTAATGATAATTCAGAAACCACCCCTTCTGTTCTATGGGAGACATTCAAAGAATTCATTAGAGGCTCTATAATTTCATTTGAAGCATCTAGAAGGAAATTGAACAAAGCTAGATTGCTCGAACTAGACATCCAAATTAACCTCCTAGATAAAGAGAATGCCAAATCCCCATCCAGTGACTTGCACAAAACGATATCTGCCTTAAAATATGAATATAACAAGATACTCTGGGCAAGGATTAGTAAGGCATTTTTATATACAAAACAAAAACATTTTGAGTTTAATGACAAGCCACATAGACTCTTAGCCCGGCAACTCAGAAAACAGGAGAATGATCGCACGATACATAAAATCAAATCTGATAAAGGTGAGATTCTGATTAACCCCAAGGACATTAATGATCGATTTCTCCAATTCTACAAATATTTGTACACTTCCAAAAGTAATACAGACTATACAGCTATGCAAGATTTTTTAAATACGTGCAATCTCCCCCAACTAGATGAAAATGAGGCAGCTCAGCTGAACTGTGAAATTTCTGTTGAAGAAGTTAAAAAGGCTATTAGTAAAAGTAATACAGCTCCAGGCCCGGATGGCCTCCCAGGTGAGCTGTATAAAAAAATGAATGTTACCCTGTTCCCATATCTACATAGTGTCACGGAACACACACAGGAGAGAGAGATCTAATAGCAGGTAATTTATTTAATAGGGAAATCCATAATCGTACATCCAGTCCTGGCAAGGGTCAAATCCAAAGGCAATCCGAAAACAAGAAAACAAACACAAACAGTCAAAAAACAGAGAACCAGAAGTGGTGTGACAATATACAACAAGGACTCCGTGACACATACTGAAACAGACAGGGTTATATACACAGGGAATCTACAATGATAATGGGGAATTGGCTGGGTGCAATGATCAGTGATAAGGAACAGCTGAGTGCAATGATGAGACAAAGGATCGTGGGAAATGTAGTTAATAAGTGAAGGACACCTGTGGGAAAGGAGGACATCTAGTGGACATCAGGGGAACACAAACCCAACACTGTGACATAACCCCCCCTCTACGGAGCGGCTACCAGACGCTCCACGAAAACAACAAAAAACAGAAAACACAACACAATACAAGAGGTTCAGGAGGGAGGTGGAACGGTGGAGGATCAGGGGGAGGGAAGGTGGGCCAGGTCCATGAAGGGAGACAGGAACAAGGGGTGAGGGTTTAACCGGGGACCAGGGCAAAACAAAAAATCTATCGGGCATCCAGGGGGAAACACAAAGTCCATCGGGAGGCCAGGGCGAGACGCACAGTTCATCGGGAGACCAGGGCTAGACGCAAAGTCCATCGAGCGGCCAGGGCGGAGCAGACAGTCCATTGGGCGGCCAGGGCGGAGAAGACAGTCCACTGGGCGGCCAGGGCGGAGAAGACAGTCCATCGGGCGGCCAGGGCGGAGAAGACAGTCCATCGGGCGGCCAGGGCGGAGAAGACAGTCCATCGGGCGGCCAGGGCGGAGAAGACAGTCCATCGGGCGGCCAGGGCGGAGAAGACAGTCCATCGGGCGGCCAGGGCGGAGAAGACAGTCCATCGGGCTGCCAGGGCGGAGAAGACAGTCCATCGGGCAGCCAGGGCGGAGAAGACAGTCCATCGGGCGGCCAGGGCGGAGAAGACAGTCCATCGGGCGGCCAGGGCGGAGGTGAAGACCCCTCGGGCGGCCAGGGCGGAGGTGAAGACCCCTCGGGCGGCCAGGGCGGTGAAGACCTCTCGGGCGGCCAGGGCGGTGAAGACCCCTCGGGCGGCCAGGGCAGAGGCTCAGGAACAGCAGACACCGGCTCAGGAGCAGCAGACACCGGCTCAGGAGCAGCAGACACCGGCTCAGGAGCAGCAGACACCGGCTCAGGAGCAGCCACAAGAACTGTAACAGTCACAAAAACAGACACAAACACAGAAACAAACACTGGCTCTGGCACTGGAACAGGCACTGGATCTGGAACAGGCATTGGCTCTGCCTCCGGCTCTGGAACAGGCATTGGCTCTGCCTCCGGCTCTGGAACGGGCAATGGCTCTGCCTCCGGCTCTGGAACAGCAGACATGGGCATGTCCAGAATCCGAACCAGACGCTCCAGATAGTCCAGATCTAAGAAGGCAGACGGCACTGGCTCTGCCTCCGGCTCTGGAACAGGCATTGGCTCTGCCTCCGGCTCTGGAACCGGCAATGGCTCGGCCTCCGGCTCTGGAACCGGCAATGATTCTGCCTCCGGCTCCGGAACGGGCACTGGCTCTGCCTCCGGCTCTGGAACGGCCATTGGCTCTGCCTCCGACTCCGGCTCTGGAACAGCAGACACTGGTTCCGGCTCTGGAACAGCAGACACGGGCATGTCCAGGATCCGAGCCAGACGCTCCAGATAGTCCAGGTTCAGGAAGGCGGACGGAACGTGAACAGTCTCTCGCTGGGCAGACGTGACGTGAACAGTCTCTGACTGGGCAGACGGGACGTGAACAGTCTCTGACTGGGCAGACGGGACGTGAACAGTCTCTGACTGGGCAGACGGAACGTGAACAGTCTCTGACTGGGCAAACGGGACGTGATACATCTCTCTATCACCTCCTCTACAGCGACCTCCACGGGTCCCGCGGAACTTTACCAACCGGGTCCCCTTAAACAACTCCCTTCTCTCCCGCTCGGTGGCTGGGGAAGAGATGTTGCAAAACATACCGCTGGATCTGTTTGTGACGGAGTCCTTCTGTCACGGAACACACACAGGAGAGAGAGATCCAATAGCAGGTAATTAATTTAATAGGGAAATCCATAATCGTACATCCAGTCCTGGCAAGGGTCAAATCCAAAGGCAATCCGAAAACAAGAAAACAAACACAAACAGTCAAAAAACAGACAACCAGAAGTGGTGTGACAATATACAACAAGGACTCCGTGACACATACTGAAACAGACAGGGTTATATACACAGGGAATCTACAATGATAATGGGGAATTGGCTGGGTGCAATGATCAGTGATAAGGAACAGCTGAGTGCAATGATGAGACAAAGGATCGTGGGAAATGTAGTTAATAAGTGAAGGACATCTGTGGGAAAGGAGGACATCTAGTGGACATCAGGGGAACACAAACCCAACACTGTGACACATAGGGTGTTCACTCAAGCCCACACGGATGGTGTCCTACCTCCTACTTTAACAGAAGCGGTTATTACAGTGATACATAAAAAGGGTAAGAACCCAGAAGAGGTTGGCTCTTTTCAAACCTATTTCTTTATTAAACCAAGATGGGAAATTATTTTCTAAAATTTTGGCCAATAGATTGAGCCCCTTTTTATACAAATTAATACATCCAGACCAAACTGGTTTTATACCAGGTAGAAATTCTTTTTTTCAATCTTAGACGTTTATTTAAAATCATGTATGCTACTAACAGACCACAAGAAGAGCTAGCCATCCTTTCACTCGATGCTGAGAAGGCATTCGACAAAGTCGAGTGGCCGTATCTATTTGAAATTTTAAAGAGATTTAATTTTGGAGAAAAATTCATAACAATGGTAAAGCTTCTTTACAACAACCCCTGTGCACAGATACTGACTAATCAAATATTGTCCCCCCGCTTCAGACTACATAGAGGAACTTAATTTTTGCTTTAATTCAATTCAATTCAATTCAAATTTATTTGTATAGCGCTTTTCACAATACACATTGTCTCAAAGCAGCTTTACAGAAATTGCATTTCGGAAATGTACATAGAAAAATACAGTTAGTTAATCAAGTATTAATTTATGGCATAACATATCGCCGGCTTAGAGTCGTCTCTTCACAGGCGTCGAGTCGTCTCTTCACAGGCGTTGGGGCATCTGAAGTCTCCGTGAGAGGCTGGATACAAACTGGAGCTGACGAACGCTATTTACCTCGGGAATAGCGTCCCGAGATAACAGCAGAAAGGCAGATGGGAAATAATTAGCATAGCTGATGTTCATAATGTTAATGCATTCGAACTGATTCAGCAGTAGTATCAAAGGTTAAGCATTAAGTGAATGCTTGGTTAAAGAGATGCGTCTTTAATCTAGTTTTAAACTGGGACAGCGAGTCTGAGTCTCGTACAATATCAGGAAGGCTATTCCAGAGTTTAGGAGCTAAATGCGAGAACGCCCTCCCTCCTTTAGTGGACTTAGATATCCTAGGAATGACCAGAAGCCTCGAATTTAGTGATCTTAAAGAGCGCGATGGATTGTATGGCGATAGAAGGTCTGTTAAATACACAGGAGCTAAACCATTTAGGGCTTTATAGGTCAGTAGGAATACTTTGTAATTGATACGTAACTTAATAGGTAACCAGTGTAGAGATGATAAAATAGGTGTTATATGATCATATTTCCTTGATCTAGTAAGAACTCTAGCAGCTGCATTTTGCACTAACTGTAGCTTGTTGATTGAGGATGCAGGACAGCCAGCTAATAAAGCATTACAGTAATCTAGTCTCGAGGTCATGAATGCATGAACTAACTTTTCTGCATCAGAAACAGATAGCATGTTGCGTAGCTTAGCAATGTTTCTAAGGTGGAAAAAGGCTGTTCTTGTAATATATGAAATATGATTTTCGAAAGTCAAGTTGCGGTCTAGTATAACACCCAGGTCTTTTACTGTAGTGGATAAAGTAACAGGACATCCTTCTAAATTAAAGTTGTATTGTAAGGGATTTTGTGGGTAGTTTTTTGGACCAATAAGTAATACCTCCGTTTTATCTGAATTTAATAGCAGGAAATTACACGTCATCCAGCATCTTATATCATTTAGACACTCTGTCAATTTAGATAAGTTAGTGTTTTCATCTGGTCGTGATGAGATATATAATTGAGTGTCATCAGCATAACAGTGGAAATTAATTCCATGTTTTCTTATAATATTACCAAGTGGCAGCATATATATTGAGAATAGCAGAGGGCCTAACACCGATCCTTGCGGCACTCCATAGTCTACTGGCGTTATCTTTGATTTTTCCCCATTTAAACAGACAAAATGGTAACGGTCTGATAAGTACGATCTAAACCAGCTTAATGCCTGTCCCTGAACACCAGTGTAGTTTTGTAGTCGATCCAAGAGTATTTTATGATCGATAGTATCGAACGCAGCACTAAGATCGAGTAGAACTAGTATTGAGATACAGCCTTGGTCAGAAGCTAAAAGTAAATCATTTGTAATTTTAACTAGCGCAGTTTCTGTGCTATGATGCGGTCTGAATCCCGACTGGAATTTTTCATAGATATCATTTTCTTGTAAGAAAGGGCACAATTGAGCGGACACAATTTTTTCTAGTATTTTAGACATAAATGGAAGATTTGAGATGGGTCTGTAATTTGCTAAGTTATTTGGATCTAATTGCGGTTTCTTAATGAGAGGTTTTATTACTGCCAGCTTGAATATTTTTGGAACATGACCTAAAAATAAAGACGAGTTAATAATATTAAGAAGAGGCTCTTCCACTACAGGTAACACTTCTTTCAGTAGTTTAGTGGGTATTGGATCTAATAAACATGTTGTTGGTTTAGATGCAATGATAAGTTTATTTAGCTCTTCCTGTCCTATAGTTGTAAAACGGTGTAGTTGTTCTAGAGGGGCCATAATTGAGGCTGAATCATAAGACATCATAGAGGATTGTATATTTACAATTGTGTTTCGGATGCTTTCTATTTTCTCATTGAAGTAATTCATAAAATCATTACTACTATATTGTAATGGAATATTTTGCTCTGGTGATGTTTGTTTATTTGTTAGTCTAGCCACGGTGTTGAATAAAAACCTTGGATTATTTTGGTTATTTTCTATTAGTTTGCGGAGATGCTCAGCCCTGGCTGTTTTTAGAGCCTTTTTATAACGTGACATACTGTCTTTCCACGCGATTCTAAAGACCTCTAAATTAGTTTGTTTCCATTTACGCTCTAAGTTACGAGTTTCTCTCTTGATTGCATGCGTAGCACTGTTGTATCATGCTGCTTTAGTTTTCTCTCTAACCTTTTTTAATCTAATTGGTGCAACAATATCTAGTGTACTAGAGAACATGGTGCTCAAACTGCTAGTCATTTCCTCTAGTTCATCTGTTTGTTTGGGTTCACTGAGCAGCTGAGATAGATCAGGTACGCTATTTGAGAATCTATCTATAGTGGTTGGAAGGATTGTTCTGCCTGGTCTATAACGTGGCGCAACATGACAAATTTCAGCAGTATGTATTATACAAGTTACCATGTAATGATCAGTGAGATCATCACTTTGCGGTATAATATTTATATCAGTTGGATTGGTTCCATACGATATAATTAAATCTAGTGTATGATTTAGACGATGAGTGGGACCACTGACGTTTTGCGTGACCCCAAAGGAGTTTAATAAATCTGTAAACGCAGTCCCTAACGCATCATTTGTATTATCTACGTGTATGTTAAAGTCTCCAACAATTATTGCTTTATCGACATTGACCAATAGATCTGAGAGAAAGTATGCAAACTCTTTTAGGAAGTCAGCATAGGGCCCTGGAGGTCTATATAGGGTAGCCAAGGCTAGAGATAATATGGATTTGTTTCTTGCATCTAAGAGCGTAACATTTAGCACAAGTACTTCAAACGAATTAAACCTGTGACCTGTTTTCTGAGTAACATTAAGAATATCTCTATAGATTGTTGCAACACCGCCGCCACGACCGATCAGACGGGGCTCATGCTTATAACAGTATCCTGGTGGAGTAGACTCATTTAGACCGAAATAATCATTTGGTTTAAGCCAGGTTTCAGTAAGGCAAAGTACATCGAAACTATTATCTGTGACCATTTCATTTACAATAACCGCCTTAGGTGTGAGCGATCTAATGTTTAGAAGACCTAGCTTTAGAAATTGTTTTTGTTCACTGATATTTAGATTTTCTGGTTTAATTACAATAAGATTTTTGCTAGATCCTACACTAGATTTATTGTTTGGCCTCACTAAGCGAGGAATAGACACAGTTTCTATATAATGTTCTACACTACTTATATCAATTAAGTTGGGACAGCAAAGACTGTGATTTGGACTTTGACTTACTAGTCATATGGTGTGTAACGTCTTGGAGATGTTGTCCGACAGAACAGCCGCTCCGATTCTGCTGGGGTGCAGGCCATCAGCACGGTAGAGCCTAGGTCGCTCCCAGAACAGATTCCAATTATTTACAAAGAGCAGTTTCTGTTCATTACACCATGACATTAACCATTCATTTAGAGCAAATAATCTACTGAACCTTTCTTGTCCTAGTCGGTACGTGGGAAGCGGTCCAGACACGATGATCGTTGCTTCAGGCGATGTGCTGCGAACCGTCTCGATCAGGCTTCTGTAGTCCTTCTTCAGAACCTCCGTCTGCCGCAGCCTGATGTCGTTCGTCCCCGCGTGTAGCACCACAGCTCCGACGTGCTCGTCACCGTTCAGGATCTCGGGAATCTGTGCAGCGACATCAAGAACACGAGCACCAGGAAAGCAGTGAGTGCGCACCTTACGCTTACCTGAGGTAGCACGGACATGACGGACCATGGAAGTGCCGATGATCACGGCGGTGTCACGTTCCGGCTCGCGAAGAGGGGAGAAGCGGTTCCGGGTGGAGATCTCGAAGACCGGGAGGGGCGGGGAAGTCCTTGGTCTGGTCCTGGCTCGTGTCTTCCGCTGTGGGATCACCCAGGGTCCATGGTGTTGCCTCGGTGCCGGAGTGAATGAAGGCAGAGATGATCGCGTCCTTCTGGGCAGTAGAAACGCACGGAGTAGACGAAGTCGGAGTCAAAAAGTTACTAACCACTGACTTGTGAGCATCGGCGCGTGATGTTTCAAGCGTTGATCGCCGATCTCGCAGCTCGGCTTGCTTCACCAGCAGAACGCGGATCTGTTTCTCCACCGACTCCAGCTCCAATCGTACCGAAACCAGCTCGAATGTGTCCTCACCTGCACTCAGAGGTAACGTTAGACACACATCCGATATGTTCGCCATTATAACAGATGAACAGTAAATTAGTAGTGATACTACCAATATCACTACTAATTTAGGACTGAAATGATGGATATAACCCGTATCCTTTCAGTCAAACGGGTGTAAAATGAGAGGGTCGATAGGCGCGAGGCCACGCGTGAAATGCTAGCGGGCTAAAGGCTAGTAGCCGAGATTCGGAAAGTTGGATCTAAGTAGCGATATCAAAGCAATCCGATTGTTTTTTATAAGGAATAGTGTCGAGGATAAGTTCACATGATATAAAAATAGAAAGTGCTTGTTTATAAATGAGTGGTAAAGAAGAAAATCAGGGATTAATGAATCAATTCGACGGAGCTCCAAACACAAACACAGATCGCACGCGCATGCGCAAAAAAGTTCAATCTCTCTCAGATTGCTTTAGCAATCGAACCTTGCCGAGAGTATCCGTTCAGACCCTTTAATTCATGGTTATAATGCACAAAGATCTATAAATAAAATCTCATTATATGCCGATGATGTTTCATTATTTATCTCTCAACCCCAAGTCACAATCTCACAGATACTCGATAAAATAAATTCATTTGGGACCTTTTCTGGTTACAGGATAAATTGGAATAAAAGTGAGCTAATGCCCATACAGGTGCGGAATATTGCCTGGTTACAGAACCTCCCTTTTAGTGTATCTTCAGAAAAAAATCACGTACTTAGGAATTCAGATTACAAAAAGCCACTCTAATCTATTTAAGGAGAATTTCCCACCACTTCTGTCTAAATTACAATCAAATATACAGTTCTGGAACACTTTCCCAATATCTTTACTTGGCAGAGTGAATGCTATCAAAATAATTTTCTTGCCTCAATTACTATATTTATTACAGAACATTCCAGTGTTTCGCCCCAAATCTTTCTTTAAAAAATTTACTCCGCAAAGAAGCTACTTCTCATGCATTGGAAAAATAAAGAAACAGCCACCACAATGTTATGGCTCAGTGATCTTACTAACACTCTCTACTTAGAGAGAATTAAATATATTCTTATGGATAAACTCTCACACTTTGAAAAAGTGTGGTCACCTCTCATTCAATATCTCTCTCCTGGCAGTGGAAATTAATGTTTCCCTCTAACTATAATAAAGGAGTATTTAGACAGAAGGATTCGGCTGGGTAGGGTGGGAAGAGGGACTATGTAGTTTTTTTTTCTGTACTCTGTATGTTTATCTGTTGATTCTGGTGTTTTTTTTTTTTGACATTGTTGTATGTTCTAAAAACAAAAAGAGGACAGTATGTCCTAACTGCACACATTTCTTTGTGGTTATACATTATACTCCTTTGTATGATGTATATAATATAATGAGGTGAATATGTGCTCTAATAAAAATAAAACAACAGGCTTATATTGTAGTGGGGCGAGAGCTTTTCCATGTTGAATCTTTTCATTAAAGTGTGAGCAAGTGGATTCTCTCTTTCGGATTGCTTTTGACCTTCTCCACTTACAGTTCAACCAAGCTGTTATTTGTCAAATAAGCAGACAGAAACACATACAGGAGAACTGAGATATCTTTAATTATATTATTGTAGAAAAGAGAGAATACAGGACAGTCTCTGAATCGATATGTGATATATGAAACACTTCTATAAAGACACAACAATATTACAAATAACTCATCTTCTGATTTCCATGCAAGCTCTGGTTAATATTTTTATATAAACTTACTACTCTTCTAATATACTTTGTGCAGTTTAAATCAAGTCTTTTTAGGGATAGTTCACCCGAAACTGTCCACTGACTTCTAATGTATGGACAAAAAAATCTCAAAATATTCTGTAAAGTTATTCAGCTTTTGATCGACATGAGCATATGTACATTATGTCAATTTTCATTTTTGAGTGAACTATCTTTGTAATACATTTGTAATACATGAATAGTAGCATGAACAGCAGTTATTTGGTAAAAAGAGTATAATGCACATGCATTAGGAACACAAGCAAGACTATGAGCTGAAACTACTTGATGTTGTTGATCTGTCAGTCTATGGGGGAATGAAGTGAGAATAAACCGTGCTTTGTGTGCATGTGTGTGTCTGCACTGATGTAGAGAGTAGAACTCACTGCTGAACGCAAGAAACTGCTGGTTTGTGGAGATCCTGCAGACGCTTTGGCCAGTTTTACTGTGGGGAACATTGTTCTTACAGCATTTCCCCACGACTGCAATGCAGATGCTCTTTATAAAGGCAAACGCTTTCTGCACTTCTCTGGGTTACAACCCTCCTCTCCGTCGTATGATAAAGTCCAGTCTATCGGGGGAATGAAGTGAGAATAAACCGTGCTTATACAACCCTCCTCTCCATCGTATGATAAAGTCCAGTCTATCGGGGGAATGAAGTGAGAATAAACCGTGCTTTATACCAGGGGTTCCCAAATTTTTCCATTCCAGGACCCACCTAGACAAGAATAATCTATCTCAAGACCCACCAAAATGATTTTTAAAAAGGATGAATGTGGGGTGGGGTGGAAGGCGTTAGATCTTTTCAGAGCAGTTTTCTCCTTGTCATAGTATGAAAGACATACAAGTTTAATTGCAATACAAACTTATGGTACATTATCAAAATAATGTAGAATTAAAATAGCAGCCTAATGGCTGTTGAAATAAAGTGAAGAATACCGAGTAGTTCTTGTCTGCTGCCTCAACTAATTTACCCAGACACGAAGAAATTAAAGATTAAGTAATTTTAATCTTAACCAAAGTTTTGATATAACAACAAATAATTTTATTTTCTAAATTATTTTATTTGACAGTAGGCCCATGACCTAGAATTTCAATACTAATATTTCTGCTACAAGTGTTGTTAAACTCATCACGTTGTTCAGCGCAGAAAACACTTTCGTCCTCGTGTGTGTACATGTGAAATACGTTTTACATAAAAATGTTCCTTGTGTTGGTAGGTAGCAAAATGCATGCGAGGGAATGCAAACAACGCACTCTTACGAAGACCATATCTGAAAGACAACAGCGCTGTGTTGAACAGACGACAGATTAAGGGCCTGTTCACATATCGCGTATTCAAATGTAGGCGCGCGGTATGCGCGCTCATAATGGAAGCTCGCGGTGCGACGCGCTCGTTTTTTTCCAAGCGCGTCCGCGCCGCATCGAGATAAAAACATCTCAACTTTACAGAATGCCGAAAGCGTTTTCCTTGCTGTAACGGAGAGCGCAGCTGATGGTTGCGCTTAGCAACGACAGACGCCTCCGGAGCGCAACCGCCCTAGCGCTCTGGAAAAAGGAGAACGCCGCGCGTAAATTTTGCTGCAGCCAATAGTGACTGCGCGACCCACCTCTTCCCAATCTGCGACCCACAAGTGGGTCTCGACCCACAGTTTGAAAACCCCTGCTTTATACAACCCTCCTCTCCATCGTATGATAAAGTTCTGCTGATACTGAACGCCAGCAGAAGCATCAACACTACATCAATACATCTTTTAATAAAACTCTGTTCACTGTATGTGTTTTATTGACCACAAACAGAGCAATTGAATTGGGAGTTGTATGAATGAATATCTATGATCTCTAATAAAGCTAAATGTCATAGAAAGGAAGGGTGAGTGAGTGAAAAGAATGACATTGATTTCATGTATTGAGGGCAGATGTTTAAACTGAACTGCAGGTCCGTGAATGAGACGCAGGCTTTTGCATTGAAAAACAGCAGGCAAACGCTGCACTACTGTCTCGAGAGTGTTCGTCCCGGCTGTGTGTCGAATCCTGATGTGTGTCAGTTCTACAACAGCAGTGAACAGACTTCATTAACCCTCCAACATCAGGCCTTAAGAACAAGTACAATACACAGTCAGCCAGTGGGTTCAGAAACAGGAGAAATCTAGAAAAATAGAAAAATATAGCAATCAAAGGGTCGTGAAAGTTATAAATCTTCAGGATAATGAACAGGATTATTTGTGCGAGAATGAGAAAAGTGTAAGTCAGAAGCACCAGGAACAAACTGCCCAAATATTTTTTGCGCTGTAGAGAAGTAAGCGATATTCCCCGTGAAAGACCGCAACAAGTGCCAACAAAACACAGAATGATTATCGGGTAGGGGATTAAATAGCCGATCAATAGGGGCAGATCACTAAACATAGAATAAATGGCTAAAACTGGGGGATGATGTCTAAACAACTGCTCAGAGTTAAAGCGTACAAAGATCAGAGGAACAAACCAGACGATCACAGAAACGACACAGCAGACTTTTAGTGAATGATGAGTTCTGTACCAGATAGGATGAGAAACCAGAAGATATCGTTCAAAAGCAACACATGCCATAAAATACAGACCCACAGTCAAACTATACAAATATGCATGATACAGCTCCCATGACTCTCTGATTGTCATCATTAATATACAAATGATCTGAATGAGATCTGAAAGAATCAAATGAATAACAAAAACTGCAGTGGAGCGATGAGATTTGATAAGAGCACACAACGCAAACAGAGTTAAGATCATGATTGGAATCTCAATGGCTGCAATGGTCCTGACAATTATTGGTTCTGAAAACTCAACTTTCCTGAAAAACTCCAACATCTGATTCCTCCTTTCATCTCCATAATTTATTCCACTTGATCCGCTGATCCTGACCTTTTGTCCCATTGTTTCATGAAATCTTGTCTGGCAGCACTAAATAACAAACCAGTCATTAGTTTAAAAAAACATGCATTAATTTACTATTGTAAAAATATATATTTTTCTTTATTAAAAACAATAGGGAAAAATACCTGACATAACATGTTTTCTGTGTGATTGTTGAAATAAAGTTTCCTCAGTTTGCTTTACATGTGCTTTAGATGAGTGTGTGTAATCTTAGAAAGCTTGAAATGTAAGATTAAAGTTTGTAAATCCTCCATTTGAACAATATCACAGAAGCAAGAATGCAGTTGTTCTGAATATTCAGTCCAGCACAGCTGCACGTGTACTATGGTTTATTAAACTAGGAATAAATCTTGAAGAACTTACGGTACTGACAGGATTGTGTGTTTCGTCTGCAGGTCAAAGCAGAAGTTTGTGGAATAACACACAGACCGACAGATGTTTCACAAGTTTCCACTGCCGTGTTTAAAGAGCTCTTCATTCACTACACACACTGTAAAAACACACATCTTAAAGGACAAGTTCTGTATTTTACACTTAAAGCCCTGTTTTAAGATCGTTTCTGATGAAATAGAATGGTTAAGATTGAAATTTGGACACATGCTGCGGTCCCGAGAATTTTACGTTTCTGTGTTAGCACCCCCCACCTACACAATGGTTACAATACCACCTACAAATAGGGGCACTGGAACAATCATTCATAAAACGCATTAAACTTTAGTTTACAAAGACGTGAAACTGAACGAGTGGTCTGGGGTGTTCACTGATATGCTCACACAAAAGTCGCTGCAAAAGATGTAACGTACCTCACAGAACATCCAATACAAGTCAATGGAGTTGAACAAAAACTACGATAAAACCTATTGGAAAGCATCTTTTGCAGCGATTTCTGTGTGAGCGACTTTTGAGTATTATAAAACGAGCCAATGGAAAAGAAATGCCATGGGTCTGTGGAATTTGCATGGCGCAACTCCGCCTCACCTTGTGGGTATAAAAGGAGGACGCCGGCAACATGCAGATATGTTTCTTCGCTGAGGAGCCAAGACTGAGCTCAGGCGATCCCCGCGGTACAGCGGAAGTGGCAGAAAGACGTAATGTCTCCGTTCCCTACTCAGGGAACGAGGGTTACATACGTAACCGAGACGTTCCCTTTCTTTGTCACTCCGAGTTACGTCGGATGACGACGAATGGGGTTTCTAGTCTAATCACACCAGCTTCACAGCTGTCTTCCAGTGCCCTGCGTAAATCTGAGATCCCTGTCGTGAGACTGGCATTGAAGAAGGACTCCTATTTAGCACAGGAATACCAAGGTACACTGGGGAGCACATCCCATATCTCAGAGGAAATATGCAATTACTGCCAACCCAGAGGGGGGGTCTTAGAGAATACACATATGACCCGGAGGGATGCATATGGAGAACACTGGGGTGTCCAGCCGCAGGTGGAATATTTTAACCCCAGGGGTGGCAAGGTGGCTTGCCAAGGGAAATTGCCATGCTCAGAGAAGCTTACAGTGGAAATACACATGTGGGGGTCGCCCAGAGGGGAACCATGCACACGGGAGGCACCTAGCCGACACGCAGGCAATAGACACTGGCGCCGACGTCAGCAATGCTGGAGGAACTCAGGGCTTGCGGGGAAGCTCACCTGAGGAAATATCGCACGTATCCAGTCCGTGGAGTGGAATGGCGAGCAAGCGAAGACACCTGAGCGGGTCCTAGTACTGGCTGGTTGAAGCGAGTACAAGAGAGGACACAGGCTCCACTCGGAGATAGTAGAATCTGGCGAATGTGTTCGGTGTCGCCCAGCCTGCAGCTCTGCAGATGTCTGTTAGCGAGGGTCCATGCGCTAGAGCCCAAGAGGACGCCACACTTCGGGTGGAGTGGGCAGTCACACGAAGGGGGCATGGGAAGCCTTTCCCTTCAGCTTCCCACCATAACAGACAAAAGCTGGTCTGAGGTCCAGAAACACTGCGTTCTGTTACGTAGGCAGGAGTGCGTACTAAACAGAGCAGTGCCAAGGCTGGGTGTGCCTCCTCCAGGGCAGTTAGAACCACTGAGAGGTCCCAAGAGGGAACGAGAGGAGGGCGAGGAGGATTTAGTCTCCTCGCTCCTCTCAGGAACCTGACGATCAGTTCGTGCTTTCCCACGGACTAACCTTCAACTTCATCATGATGTGTGGCGATAGCGGCAACATATACTTTCAGGGTGGAGGGAGACAGCCTTCACTCCAACCCATCTTTCAGGAAGGAAAGCACGACACTGATCAAGCATCTCCGGGGGTCTTCTCGGTAAGAAGAGCACCAGTTGATGAAGAGGTTCCACTTCAACGCGTAGACATGTCTCGTAAGCGATGCTAAGCGGAAGTGATGGTAACCACCACTGCTGGTGGTAGGGTACTCAACCTGCCTCATCCCATCCAGGAACGACACGCGGAGGTTCAAGGATCGGGACGAGGGTGCCATAGGGTGCCCCGTCCCTGAGAAAGAAAGTCCTTCCTCAGAGGCATAGGCCAGGGAGGTGCTGTCGCGACTGGGGATGGAGTCGCCATTCTCCAGGGAGGGGCTGAAGCCGTGGGAGCTCGTAGGCTGCACAGTTCAGGGCTGCGGGGATATAAATGGCTTGAAGCGACCTCAGATGCTTCCGACTCCATAAGAGGAGCTGGCGGGCGAGTTGCGACATATGGCGGGAGCGTAGACCACCTTGACGGTAGATGTACGCTACTGATAATGTAATGTAACGGTAATGTCTGAGTGGACTAATAAGCGTTGACCTTTGAGCAACGCAAGAGTGATGCAGAACAAGGCGTACTGCCAGCAATTCGAGGCAATAGACTAGGTCAAAGGCACTAGGTCCTGTCCAGGACCTCACGGCAGAGTGTCCATTGCGCATGGCGCCCCAGCCCGTGGTGAAGGCATGTGTTGAGACAACAACACGCTCGGAAGCTCGTTCCAGGGGCACTAGCCCGTAGAAAAGTGAGGTTTGACCACAGGGTGGAGGTCTGACGGCAGGTCGGAGTAGCTGGTACTCGGAGCATGCTGTGTTGCCATGCCCACCTCGGGACTCTGTCGCGAAGCCAAAGCTGAAGCGGTCTCATATGAGCAAACCGAGCAGCGATGTTGCGGCTGCGGATACCATATGCCCCAGGAGCCTCTGAAAACTTTTGGAACCGCACTCTTGCGCTTGATTGTCTCGGGCAAGTCAGCAGTGGCTTCGGACGGGTGCTTAGGATCGCGCCGAGAAGAATCACTCTGAGGACACAATAGCATCGCAACAGAGCGTTCAACTGGGGGGACCCCAGTGTACCCATGGGCAGCGGCCCTGTCGAGGGGAGGAAAGGTGGAGGAGATCAACGAGTGATCGCTGGAAGACATGGGGGTCTTCGAGGATTTCGAGATCGCCTGATGCACATCCGGGAAGAAAGGTATTGGGGTTAGACGGCGACGAGTGTCCCGGCCGCACCCTAAAACCAATCTTCCAGAATCGAGTGCTCAGGACAGGGTGGAAGGTACCACTCTAGTCCGATGCTCGCAGCGGACCGGGAAAGCATGGCCGTCATCTCAGGATCCGTCTCGACAAAATGCCATATGCACACCCGAAAGTGGCAGCACTGTCGAGTCTTCACTTCCTGAAGATTCTTGTCCGCCCTGTGTTACTGCGATGGACTACAGATCCAATTCTGGAACGTCAAAGAAAACCAGTGATCGCTCACGGGTTGTATCAATGAAGAGGGGAGCGTAGACCGAGGACGAATCATCTGCATTTTTGTACCACACCATCACCCTCAAGTCACCCTGGCCACCAGCCGAAGTACCACCTCACGTGGAGAGTGTAGATCAGGGTGTGGATGAGGGGACTCGTCTGTTTGTCATGTATAATACACTGACCAATCGTAACCTGGCACAACAATTTCAAATTTCATTGGACAATGTGAAGTGGGGCGGTAATTTTCCGGTCATTCATAAATAAAATGAAAATAACATTTAAGAAGCGATCTGAATCTGAATCGTTGAAACAGTGGATGCTAATTGACTACAAACCACTACACAAAACCAGCACCAAAAGTAGCACTAATGGTAAGTAGTAAAAAATATTACAATTTATAAAATTATTGCAATTTAAAATAATAGTTTTCTATTTTAATATACTTTAAAAAATATATATAATTTATATCTGTGATGCAAAGCTAGATTTTCAACAGCCATAACCATGGGCGTAGGTTTGGTCTAAGCTTTGGTGGGGACCCCCAATGCCCCACCCAGTATCCTCCCTTAATTAAATACATTTAAATATGGCAATGAGTCCAGTTTGGCAAAAGAAAGGAGTAAGAAAATGGCTAAAGCAAGCGGCAAGAAGCGAAACTTTACAGAAAGTGAATCGGAGGTGCTACTATCGGAGGTAGAAACGAGAAAAAAAAATTTGGATCTTTGTCCTCCGGAATTAATAACAAAAGGAAAAAATATGAGTGGGAGAGTTTGGCTGATGCCGTCAATGCGTGGGATCTGAAAGTCGCACTGTAAATGACCTTAAAAAGAAATGGTCTGATATAAAGGTGAGCGTTAAATGGAGAACTGCTGCGCACCGACAAAGTGTGGGCAGAACAGGCAGTGGTAAAGGGGTCGATGAACTTACACCCTTTGAGCAGAGAGTTGCCTCAATTATGGTTGACACCTTACTCTCTGGAGTAGTATCTGCTGCTGTGGGAGACTCGGATTTACTACAGGACTGCCACGAAGGTAACCGATATTATCTGCACATTTATTGAATGGAAATGTTTCCGATTCACATATGCAAATTCTTCTTCAGATGGTGCCTTTATAGCAATGTGTGTGCAGTCGATCGCTCCGATTACATTAGGAAAACCGGCTATCGCTGCAAATTGCGTTTTAATGTTTGGCTGGTCAACTGCATTATATGGGAACTTTATATACCTGGTAGACATGCGGATGATCCCGACCCATACCGCTGGCATTGCGCGGCTCAAAGACGACTGGCTTATTCCTGAGTTGTCTTCCAGTTCCCTTTGGAAAGAACCAGTTGCCAGGAACAAGTGTTGTCAGCACCTGCAATCGAACGGGTATTGCGCGGCTCCTCGCTGTCTCTCTCTCTAGATTCGGACCCAACTCAACACAGAGCTTCAAGAGGATAGCCCTTGGAAATCTGAAACGGCTGATAAGCCAGTCATCATCCTGGGCCAGAAAATCATTGTGGTCCCTAAAAACTCGTTCTCTTCGGATTCTGCCATTAGCAATGTCCTCTAATAAGGCCAAAGCTGCCATTGCCATAGACTAAGGGTTGTATCAATTTGCATATGCTTTTATACGTTCTTACTTAATTGCATAATTGATAGAATATTCCCATAAGGCTCGTGTGACAATATATGTAAATTATTTTATAAATTGCAAATTAATAGCAATGCTTCCCACAGGTGGGAGTGCGATAGACTTGTAGAACAATTCGTTTTGTAATGTTTGCAACTTAACTTCATTGTCTGTAAGAGTCGCCAGCGGACAAAAACTATGAGAAATGTACGTACGCCAGACATGAAATTGGCGTGGAGGAACGCACATTCTCACGTTAATTTCATTGTTAGTACATCAGACCGTGAGCGTGAAAGCTGGCGTAA
The DNA here is from genome assembly GCF_051911475.1 of Siphateles boraxobius. Lineage (NCBI taxonomy): Eukaryota > Metazoa > Chordata > Actinopteri > Cypriniformes > Leuciscidae > Siphateles > Siphateles boraxobius. Next base: position 1,216,745 of record NW_027509200.1, on the reverse strand, counting down.
GCAAAGTTTTTGTGCGTACGCAAGATTGATACATGAGGCCCCTGGTAACTTACCGTCGGCGTCGTCACGCGTGCACACACGCACACACCACCCGCTCGCTGCCAGTGAGTGCAAGCACAAAAAGTAGTCCCAGCCCGCGCGTGTAGCCTGCCTGTCAGATACCCCGCCGCCAATCAAATTACGGCGTATCTTGAACCGTCGTCCTGGCCGTTGGAATCGATCCAAATAGCAGGGCAAAGATCCAAATGCAGCGCAAATATCAAAATAGCAGTTCAAAGGAGCTTGCCTAATATTGGTGGGGACAAATTTGTCATCTAAAAATATTGATTGGGACAAGTACCTAGCGTCCCCCCCTAAACCTACGCCCTTGGCGAGCACACGCTGGACTGAAACGCAGAATAAAAGCAGCGTTGCAAATAACTTGGTTAGGTGTGAGTATAGAAAATATGTTGCAGATATAAAATAGGATTACAGCTGTCATTGATTTTTGAAATTAATTATATCTTTCTTTTTGCAATACTTTTTTTTTATTTAGCAACTCTTTATTTTTGTTTGCAAAACTATTTTTATTCTCAGTACTCCGCGGATGTTGAAGCGAGCAGGGAGAAACACACTCACTGGCAGATACTGCACAGATCAGCAGGCAATGTGAACTCGCTGGAGATCGCTTGGCTCCGAAGCGAAAACATATCTGCATGTTGCCAGCGTCCTCCTTTATGCCCACGAGGTGGGGCGGGGATACGCTATGCAAATTCCGCAGACCCATGGCATTTCTTTGCCATTGGCTCGTTTTGTATACTCGAAGTCGATAGGCTTTCTAAGCGAAACCCCATTCGTCGTCATCCGACATAACTCGGAGTGACCGTTCGAAAGGAAACTGTAATTACCTTAAAGACACAATTAACTAACAATAATAGTTTGAGTGAAAAACCAGTCTAACTTTCACTAATGGTTTGGCTCAACTACGACGACTGAAGTAATGTGAAAATGCTTTATATCTGATGCTTTCATTCTTAAAGTTCACTCAGCGTTTACTCATATCCTCAGTAAAATAAGAAACCCATGAATGATCGCGAGAGAAAGCACAAATACTTTGATCTCTCTAAAATATTGAATCTTCTGCTGCTATGCAAGCCTGTTTTCTGTAAGAAATGCAAATCTGTGTTGCTGACTGTACTGGAATCACACACAATGTTAATTAAAGGAAACTAGTTTCAGTGCAAATGATCACAGTGATACCAGAGGCTGAAATACAAAGATAGTTGACAATATAAACTCACGGATGAGATGATCTCATGATCTTACCTGGAGTCATAATCAACATCAAACTACCAGATGATGAAGTTTATGAGCTGATCACATCATCATCAAATGAATATCAAGAAAAGGTAAAAATGGAAAAATTCTATCAAGGACCTTACAGAAAACTTCCAAAGCTGCTTTAAACAACTCCATCTTAATTTCTTTAGTTTCGTCTACACATAATCAAGCACACTAGAGAGTCAGCAAGCTGAACAACATGTGGTAACGTCTGAATAAAGGCTGAAACACAATAACACAATCATTCCCACATGAGACGACATGATCTTACCGGGAATCAGACTGAAGACTGAAGACGCTGCTCATCAGGAAATGATGGTGTTTATGAGCTGCTCAGTTCTTTTATAGCCTGGATTAACTCCAGAAACACCAGACAAAGATGCATTACATCATTTACAGTTAATGCACACACACACACACACACACACACACATCAGCAATCAGCAAACCAAACTACACAATATAAAACCATTTTAAAAAGCCACAAGTGTTGTAGAAAGGAAAATGTGAATAGCCATTAGTACAGTGATATAATACTAAGATTTTGTCATACTGTAAGTTTATCAGGTTATGATTATGCAGTGAGAGAAAAATAAAGACATCAGTAAAGACAAAATATTATAGCAACGTTTACTACAAAAAAAAAAGTTAGTGTGATTCTGCACTACGCTTTAATAGTATTCAATTATTGACACTTGATGTAGTGATAAATTTAAAGTATATTAACTGTATCCACACGAGAAATGGGCATTTCTGTTAAAGATTTACAAAATGTGAGTTACAAATGTTAAATTATGTTGTGTTAATATTGTTGAAAAGCTAATTGATGTTCAGATATGGTGAACACTAGACTTTTTCACAGTACGTTACACTTGAAGAATAATCGAACAGCATCTTAGCTCAATGGTAATAATGACAGTAATGAACACTTTCATCAACATGTTGATAGTGAACACTAAAGTGATGTGATGCATATATTACACATATGATGATTTAGAAGATTATAATAGCTTAAATGATAAACAATACAGTTTTTAAGCATTCTTTTGTGTCCGTCATGAAGGATTTAACCTGAAGCACTTCTACGGAGTATCGCAATTGATTTGGTTTCTGCCATTAGAAAACACTTCCCTATTGAGAGCTGTGAGAGATTTCCTCAATTTTCAAAAGCTTAAGTCCTGAAAGCTTGTTACTAAGAGATTCAGTAGAGATTGAAAATTTCCTCATTTCCCATCAGCATTATGAATTATGAATAATGTAGTGAAGTCCTCCACTTCTCTGAAAGGGACGTATCGCAGGCATAACAGAAGCAGTGCAATGAGACACTGTGTCTCGTTCTCCTTCTCAGGGAACCATTACATTACTATCCTGAAGCGTTCTCTTTCCAATGTGAACAAGGATGCTATGGGGAACAAATACCCACTGTTTCATGCTGAGGGGACACGTGCTTTACAGCTAGAATATAGATCTGTGTGTGTGTGTGTGTGTGTGTGTGTGTGTGTGTGTGTGTGTGTGTGTGTGTGTGTGTGTGTGTGTGTGTGTGCTCACAGTGAGGTTTTTACAGCTAGAATATAGATTTGTGTGTGTGTGTGTGTGTGTGTGTGTGTGTGTGTGTGTGTGTGTGTGTGTGTGTGTGTGTGTGTGTGTGTGTGTGTGTGTGTGTGTGTGTGACCTGTCAATCATCTTGTCACTGTAAACTGACCTGTCAGTCATCTTGTCACAGTAAACTGACCTGTCAATCATCTTGTCACTGTAAACTGACCTGTCAATCATCTTGTCACAGTAAACTGACCTGTCAATCATCCGACACCGTAAACTGACCTGTCAATCATCCAACACTGTAAACTGACCTGTCATTCATCCGACACTGTAAACCGACCTGCCAATCATCTTGTCACAGTAAACTGACCTGTCAATCATCTTGTCACAGTAAACTGACCTGTCAATCATCTTGTCACTGTAAACTGATTAGTCACTCAAACCTTTATCTAAACCTCTCACCATTGGTCTCGCATATCCACCATGTTTTGTAGTTCCCTTTCAAGGGAACTCGAGCTGCGTCAAACGCTGTGGGAACGCCCCTGCGCTGTGCGTCATGAAGCACGTATGGAATCAGCCCAATGGAGAGATGGAACGTCATAGGCGGACGACGTCATCGACCAGGAAACTATAAAGCACCCCATAAACACAAGCGCAACAGCTTTTTGTGCCTTCAGTCGCGCTATTTGTGAATCTGTCCCTGTGTGAATATTGTCTGTCTTTACATACTCTGCACCACACAAACAATTTATATATATATATATATATTAAGAGAGATATGGCGAACGAACAGCAGTTTAGGAAGTGTGTCCCTCCCTGCTCGCGTTATTTTACGAGTGGGGATACACACGTTCTTTGTGTTGTTTGTTTGGGAGTGCAGCATGCCCAGTCAGCTCTCGAGGGAGCTGATGTGAGCATTATGAGCGTCTGCCATTAAGGACGCTCCGCTCCCGCCGGGCGCTCTTGGAGGAGAGCGGTTCGGTGCGCGCTCCCCGCGGTTCGGGTCCCGCTCTTGCCGAGGCAGAGCGACGACGCGTATCGTGGGGATCGCAGATGGATCTCTCAGCGGGGTTAGAGACGGGCTTTGCCTTTTCTCTCCCTTCACCTGTGAGATCCAGTGCCTCAGTCGCGTGTTCGGAAGCACGTGCTGCGGTTTCGTCCGCTCGGGCTGAGGCACCAGTTATAAATGAGGGAGATGTGGAGGATTCGCCACCTTACACTCCCGAAAGTGATGAGCTAATGGAGGTATTAACAAGAGCTGTAGAAAAACTCAGCATTGTATGACCAGTGACTAGACAGGAGTCTGTTTCTAAATCAAAATTAGATGAGAGATTTTTTCCGTCACGAGTGCAACCTCCACGCCGGTGCTTGCCGTTTTCGTGGAAAAAAAACGGTGTCATATAGAGTGTCTGGTCCCCAGACTTTAACATATTCTAATATTGTGGGGGCAAAATCATATGGTTATTCGGTTATTCTGAGGAGGGTTTCAGAGCGGTTAGACCAGTTGTTCCCTGCCGGTGTGCCGTTACAGGGCGCTGTGTTTGCTGCTCAAGTTACACCAGAGGCCAGTCTCGAGAGACTGGTACCCTTAGAAGAATTTCTGGCAGAGTGGAAAAGCCTTCCAAAAATATCTCATTGGGTCCTGCAGACAATAGAAAGGGATTATGCTATCCAATTCAGGTGTCGTCCACCAAGATTCAGAGGGGTTCCTGCCTACAGCAGGCTCTGGTTATGGAACAACAGGTGAAAGCACTCCTTCAAAAGGAGGCTATAGAACGGGCTCCTCCTCCGAGTGTGGAGTCAGGCTATTACAGCCGATATTTCATCGTTCCAAAATAGGATGGGGGGTTGCGTTCAATTTTAGACCTGCGCCTATTGAATCGATCGGTAGGGAAACCAAAATTCAAGAAGCTCACTATCAAGCAGATCGTGTCACAAATCAGATCCGAGGACTGGTCTGTCACGATAGATCTAAGGGACGCGTACTTCCACATTTCCATCCTTCCACAACACAGGAAGTTCCTGAGATTCGCCTTCGGGGGCGAGGTGTACCAGCACAGGGTTCTTCCTTTTGGCCTAGCTTTATCTCCCCGCACTTTCACGAAATGCATGAACGCAGCACTAGTGCCCCTGAGGCTTCAGGGTGTTCGTGTCCTCAATTACATCAACGATTGGTTGATTTTAGCTCAGACAGAGCAGATGGCGGTTCGACATTGAGATGTCGTTCTCGTTCATATCAGGAAGTTGGGGTTGAGGCTGAACGCAAAGAAAAGTGTATTATCTTCTCAGAAGACCACTTTTCTGAGTGTCGTTTGGGTTTGGGTTTGGATGCAGGCGCGACTCGCTCCGACCCGCATCGTTTCGATTCTCTCAGCTGTGAAACAAGTAAAGCTAGCCCAGCTACTTACTGTAAAACAGTTTTAGAGACTGTCGGGTCTGATGGCAGCAGCGCCCGACGTTATACCTTGTGGCCTTTTCTACATGAGATCGCTACAGTGGTGGCTCAGGACCAAGGGATTCTCCCCGAGGGGAAATCCGCTCCGCACGGTCAAAGTCACGCAGCGCTGCCTTCGTGCTCTGGTCATGTGGAAAGAAACTTGGTTCTTATTCAAAGGGCCTGTGTTGGGGGCTCTTTGTCGTGGCGTAACGCTAACGACGGATGCTTCCCTCACAGGGTGGGGGGCGGTCACGAGTGGTCGTCCAGCCCAAGGGCTGTCGCAGGACCATCATCTATCAAGGCTTATAAATTGTCTAGAGATGTTGGCGGTGTTCCAGGCTCTGAAACACTTCCTAGCACACCTGAGAGGTCATCATGTGTTAGTTCAGTCAGACAACACGTCGGTGGTCTCTTATATAAATCATCAGGGGGGCCTGCGGTTTCGCCGGCTTTATAAGTTTGCCCGTCAGATCCTCCTGTGGTCCCAAGGGAGGTTACTATTTCTGAGAGCAATGTATCTTCCTGGGTATTTGAATGTGGTAGCAGACTCCCTGTCGAGACAGGGGCCAAGGCAACAGGGGATTGGAGACTCCATCCCGAGGTGGTGGCGCTCCTTTGGTTGAGTTTCGGTCGCGCCGAGGTGGACCTATTTTCTTCCAAGGAGACCACGCATTGTCATCTGTGGTTTTCCATCAGCCATCCAGTCCCTCTGGGGTTGGACGCTATGGTGCAGCCGTGGCCGAGGTCATGTCTGTTCGCCTTTCCCCCGATTGCTCTGCTACCTGGAGTTCTGGAGAGGGTTCGCCGGGACGGGGTCAGCCTACTATTAGTAGCCCCGTTCTGGCCGGCCCGAGTATGGTTTGCGGACCTGATTTCTCTCCTGGACGGCTCTCACTTGGAGCTCCTGGTCAGGAGGGATCTACTCTCTCAGGCGGGCAGCATGATATTTCACCCCCGCCCAGTATTGTGGGCTTGGCCTCTGAGGGGGCCCAGCTCATGAACTCTGGTCTCTCAACCGAGGTTGTTGAGACCATTCTTCACTCCAGAGCTCCATCCACGAGGAAGCTTTATGTCTTGAAGTGGAAACTCTTCACTTCTTGGTGTGGAGAGCACCTGCAGGACCCAGTTAACTGCCCAGTGGGTGCAGTGCTGGAATTCCTGCAGGAGCGCTTCTCCACAGGGCTATCCCCCTCCACACTAAAGGTGTATGTGGCGGCACTGGCTGCTTACCACGTCCCTTTCAGTGGAGTTTCTCTTGGAAGACACCCACTTATAACTCGTTTCCTTCGTGGCACACTGAGGCTGAGGCCAGCAGTTCGTACGAGGGTGCCGGCCTGGGATCTGGCCATCGTATTAGAAGGTCTTTCCCTAGCTCCTCTTGAACCTATCGAAGAAGTTCCTGAGAATTTTCTCGTTTAAGACTATCTTTCTTCTTGCTATCTCCTCACTAAAGAGAATCGGAGATTCTCCACAGAAATTGCCCTGTGGAGGAAATTTGGGCCACCCTAGAAGGGGTGTCCCGCGTCTAAACAGAGAATGAGCAAGTGGGTGGTCGAGGCTATCTCACTTGCCTATGAGTCGGCTGGTCAGCCTTCACCTTTGGGTGTACGAGGCCACTCTACCAGGAGTATGGCGGCTTCTAAAGCCTTACTGTCAGGAGTTTCCCTCAATGACGTTTGTGATGCGGCTGGATGGTCTTCACCGCATACTTTCATTAAGTTCTACGACCTAGACTTAAGTTCTACCCCTGGGGCACAGGTGCTCTCGTCCTCTGTGCACTAGTTCTCACATGGCGGTCACTTGGTCCTATGGCGACGTGGGTATTAGCGTTCCCACAGCGTTTGACGCAGCTCGAGTTCCCTTGAAAGGGAACGTCTCGGTTACGTATGTAACCCTAGTTCCCTGATAGGGAACGAGACGCTGCGTCATTCCACCATACTCCCAGCATTCCCGCTAGCGCTTCCTTCAGGCCTATCAGAAGCTGTTGCGCTTGTGTTTATGGGGTGCTTTATAGTTTCCTGGTCGATGACGTCACCCGCCTATGACGTTCCTTCTCTCCATTGGGCTGATTCCATACGTGCTTCATGACGCACAACGCAGGGGCGTTCCCACAGCGTTTGACGCAGCGTCTCGTTCCCTATCAGGGAACTAGGGTTACATACGTAACCGAGACGTTTTTAACACCTTTTACTTGTGATTGTAGTTCCTCCTCCAAAGCGAAGTGGGTTGTGGACAGGGGTTAAATTGGGATTTATTATGTGGGGGTGCTCTCCCTAGGGGGGTCCGGGGGCATGGTCCCCCGGGAATTAAAAAAAATAAACCATTAAATAGCACTTTCTGGAGAGTTTTGTGCAAATAAATGGAGAAATTGAGTATTACATGATATGTGAAAAACTGCAAGGTTAAGAGCATATACTTTGCATTGTTGTAATATCAACAGGTATCAGGACATTTAGCATTTACATTATTGTTAATCAGTCATCACTTGATTACACATTGTATTACCTTGTTATGATATATAGTGACCCATACAATGTGCCAAACATAATGTGCCACATGAAGAGACAGTGCAGTGTATGACAGTAGCAACAGCTGAGAAGATTTGGGTCTGTGGTGACCAGGTCCACCTCACACACACTTCCTTCTCCCATTCTCTCTCTTTACTACTACCACACACACACACACACACACACACACACACACGGTCGGTCTTGGTTATTTAATTTTGATTTAGTCTTATTTTCCTTACCTTGTCATTCAAGGCCAGGACACTTTTTGTACATTTCTGGAACATTTGCGCGCTTCCATATCCCGCGCAACTACGGATCTCCCAGGAATATTCATTATATATTGCTGCGTACATTTATCCGTGTCACCTAGATGCGGTGCGCGATCATGCGGTGCGCGATCATGGTCGACTGACAACGAGATTAAGCAGCTGAACAAGAATACGGCCGTGTTCCGATTGTTATCATCTCAGCTCCGCCGAGACAAAATAGACATGCCATTTCCAAAATCTTTCATTTATTGTCAGAAATATGTTTTCAAAAGCATCACTTTCATCAAATTTAATGTGACATAATTCCCAGTAGGCAACTGACTGCAAACGAGCAGGCTTATGTGCCGGGGCTGAGCCCCGGGGAATCCCGGCCCAATTTAACAACTGGTTGTGGGTAATATTAGCTGATACAGTGAGCACTTATACACACTTTGAACATCCACCGGGAATAGTACATCATCCGGGGACTTCTGGCACACTCTCTTCCACATACTATGCTTTGGGACACACTTATTTTAATCTCACACACTGTTTAGGAAGGATAGTGAACATTGAGACGCAGGGTTACTCAACGTAACAATCTTCAAGATTGAGGGAAGGAAGAGGACAGGGTCGGCTTGCGGAGACTTTGGGTGTTTATGGTAAAACAAACAAAAGAACAAAAGAAGGTCGCGCACACAGTGCTTGGTCATCAAACTCATCAAGAATCAGCAATCACTCAAGACGTTCCTCTCGCTCTCCGCACACGGCGTTTCTCAAATCCTCTTTCCACTATTAGTGCTGTCTGCGTGATCGCCCACAGGTGTCCGCTAGTCTCTCTCTCTCCCGGCATCTTGTTTCCTCGTGGCTTTTATCGGTCTGTCCACGCCAATCACTGAAACAAGACACCGGTGTTTGTCCTTCACACTTTACCTGCTCACTCCGCACCATCTCCCGACCCGCTGTCCTGTCACAGACCTCGCTGAACCACACTCAACATGTACACTTCAGGCTGATCCATCGACCACAGTGCACTCTGATTGTGACGTCACAGCAGATCTGTCACGATCCACACTCAGGAAACAAAAGGCAAATCCAAAGGCAGTAGTTTTATTTGAGGGTAATCCAAAATCGTGAAAAAAATCCAAGCAAGGGTCAAAATCCAAAGGCAATCCGACATACACAGGAAACAAGACAAGACGCAAGGAAAACAGGACATCAGAAGTGGCGTGATAAATGCAAGGACTCCGTGACACATACTGAAACAGACAGGGTTATATACACAGGGAATCGACAATGATAATGGGGAATTGGCTGAGTGCAATCATCAGTGATAAGGAACAGCTGAGTGCAATGATGAGACAAAGGATCGTGGGAAATGTAGTTAATAAGTGAAGGACACCTGTGGGAAAGGAGGACATCTAGTGGACATCAGGGGAACACAAACCCAACACTGTGACAAGATCATGCTTCATTTACCCCACCCCACATGATCTAGTGTATGATAGTGTCAGTTATCCTGACATTTAACCACATTTAATACTTAAAGGGGTTATATAATGCCCTTTTTATACACGTTAATATGATTCTTTAGGGTCTAAATGAAAAGTTTGTAATACACTTTAATTAAAAATTATCATTAGTATTGTAAGAAAACACTCATTTTACCTGGTCAAAAACAGCTCTGTTTTCAGTACGCCGTTTCAGTGTATATGCCTTTAAATGATAATGAGCTTTGCTCACTCCGCCCCTCTGTTCTGTAGGGCGTTTTGACACAACCGCACTAGAGTGTTGCCAGTTGAGGGTATATTTCGGAAAAAGAATGTAAGCGGGAGTCTTTGAGGACACATCTGTGCAACCGTATCAATCTGAACCGGCGTCGGAACCCGAACAAGATGACGTTCAACAAGTAAGGCTTGAACAGGACGTTTCTGAATGGTTGGTTAACGTAATGTCACTTTGATCTATCTTTGTATGTACTGGCAGGGTAGAGTAGTGAGATTCATGGTCATGAAAAACTTTTTTTCAGTAAATGTAGGCTTGTCAGTGATGTGTAATGTTATCTATGCAGTGTTAGGTACAACTGTCAGAAACTATTAGCGCAAACATGAAAGCATTTACGTAGATCGTTGGAATATTCCCTTCAAAAATAAAACTCAGCCACTGCGTCTTCAGCGGTTCGAGTTTAGGAACATCAAAATGACTGCTGTTTTCAAATCAAAATCAAATCACATTTATTTATATAGCACGTTTAAAAACAACACACGTTGGCCAAAGTGCTTTACATATAGCCCAGCACATATAATCTAAGATCATAAAACGAAGTATAGTCAATTACAAAAATGTAATTACAGTCAAATGCAAGAGAGAAGAGATAAGTCTTTAAAATAGATTTAAATGCATCAAGGGTGGCACAAGATCTAACATGGAGGGGTAAACTGTTCTATAAACAAGGAGCTGCAAACAGAGAAGGCCCTGTCTCCTTTTGATTTCAGTCGATACTTTGGAAAGGTAAACTGAAACCTATGTACAGATCTTAAAGGCCTAGAGGATGTATGTTGCTGAAGAAGTTCACTAATGTAACTTGGTGCCATCCCATTTAAGCCCTTAAAAACAAATAATAAAATCTTATACTTAATCCAAATTTGACTGGAAGCCAATGACTTTTAAACTAACTGCAGACGTGAAATTGATGCATGAGAAATACCATAGTACAATGAATTACAGTAGTCTAATCTGGACGTAATAAAAGCATGCATAACAACTTCCAAATCACTAAAAGACAAAAAAGTTTTCAATTTTGCTATATTCCTTAATTGGGAGAAGCCACCTCTAACCACTGAATTTATATGCTTATCAAATTTTATCTCTGCATCAAAAATAACTCCAAGACTCCTAGCTTTATTATTTACCTTCGATTTAAAAAGGCCTAATTGATTAATTAAATGTTTGGTAGAACTCGGAGGGCCAAACACTATAACTTCAGTCTTTGTGAATAACCGTGAATAACCGTGAATAACTTCGGTTTTCACGGTTGCTTGGGCTTAATACATGGCTGCAAAAAACCTGCAATATAAAAGGAGTGAACTTCATTGATAACTTCAATCTTTTCTGGAGTAACAGGCAAGTGTTTCAACAGGATGGCCACCACCCAAACAAACTTGGTTCAAGAGTGCTAAAGGACAATATCTACTTCTCCCTCCGTCATCATTCTGCAGTGTGTGCCAATCCACTCAACCTGAATGGCACACACACACACCTGGATACAGTATGAATGACCACAGGATTTCACTTCAGCACCTGAATAGACATACGGTTGACGCATCACACAAGTACAATGATAACACCACTCAGAAACAACAACCTCTGCTCACGGACACAATCTCAGCTGAGCCATGCCCACAGAGCTCACCACAGACAGACTGTGACATACCAGCACTGCTCCAAGATTCAGCACCCAAGGATGACTTTCTGGAAAACAGCCAGGGAAACCAGGACAGCATTTTACAGCCTCCAATAACACCAGAGCAACAGGCCCTCTCAACAGACACGTTATCTCTCTCTCCAGCATCTCCACTTCTGTGCTTCTCAAAGAAAATGGAACAACTGGTGTATGCTGGAACTAGACTATCCCACTCTCTTGCTGCCAGCCCACAGATACCAACCAAAAAACGGCAGGCCCCACAACCACCAAAGCCTGCGGGCCCAGCTCGCCCTCCCCCTCCTCCTGTGAGAGCTCTTCGGCCTCTGCCACAGCGCCAGGGCCCACAACCTCCTCCAGCAGCTCGAGGTGAACCAAAAACAACTGATACCAGCTCTCAGTGATATGTGTCGGGTCCCCGCTATGATAACAATAACTTTCTCAAATGTTTACAGAACAAGCGGGAATCCAGTCTGCCTGTATCTTTCTCTATTGCTGTTCGATTACATGATAGAAAGTCTAAGGCCTTCAAAAGCCATACAGCAAACCCATCTAATCTGGTGCCTATTACACGCCAAACTAAGATTGCTTTAGGGACAAAAAGTAAGACTGTTAAGTTAGCACTCTTAAACATCTGCTCACTTAAAAATAAATTACTTCTAGTCAACGACTTAATAACCACTTACAACCTGGATTTTATGTTGCTAAATGAAACTTGGCTAGAAGACAGCTGCAGTGCAACAGTCCTCAATGAAACATCCCCTCCTAACTTTACTTTTATAAGTGTCTGCTGAGCTGTTAGAAGAGGTGGAGGTTTAGCTGCTCTTTATAAAGATGTCTATCAATGTAAGCAAATATCATTTGGGAATTACCCGTCTTTCGAATATCTGGGTATTGTGTTAAAAGGTGCTCCACGCATTTTACTTATCATTGTTTACAGGCCTCCAAAATACTCTCCAACCTTTGCTGAGGAATTTACAGAATTGTTATCAACAATTTCCTCAGAGTTTGACTGTTTTGTCTTTGCTGGAGATTTTAACATTCACATAGATAATGCAGAAACCAATATGGCTAAAGATATCAAAACTGTATTAAAAACTTTTGATCTGACTCAGCATGTACATGGACCCACACATAATCGTGGACACAATCTAGATTTACTTATCAGTAATGGTCTAAACATTTCATCGATTGTTATTAAGGATGTAGCACTGTCTGATCATTTCTGTATTTTCTGATATATTGATCTCTCCTGCCATTTAAGCTAGATCTGTGTCTGTTAAGAAGAGATGTTTAAATTAGAACACTAGTTTACTATTTATGAAGGCTATATCTTTAACACCAAGCATATCTGACTCTGTTGATTTTCTCCTTGATTCTTTTAACTCAAAAGTTAAGAGTGTAATTGATGATATTGCTCCTGTGAAAGTCAGGAAGAAGAATGGCAGACAAAAAGCACCTTGGAGAAACTCAACAGCAGTGCAAAATATGAAAAGACAATGCAGAAAAGCAGAGCGCATGTGGCGGAAGACAAAACTTGTAGTCCATTATAACATCTACAAAGACAGCATCCATGCTTTCAATAAGGAACTAGGCAAAGCTAGACAGACTTTCTTCTCGAATATTATAAACAGCAATATGAACAACACACGCACTCTTTTTGCTACTGTAGAGAGACTGACAAACCCCCCAAGCCAGATTCCCAGTGAAATGCTCTCAGTGAGAAAGTGCAGTGAGTTTGCTTCTTTCTTCTCTGAGAAAATCAATAATATCAGAAAGGTGATCAGCTCATCCTTGAGTTGCGCTGGGGTCAGACAGATCAGACAACAGCCTGAGAAAGTAGTCACCATGTCCGATTTCAAAGAAATTGATGGCAAAATTTTGGAAGAAACCGTACAGCACCTTAAAACATACAACCAGGACCCTTGATGCACTTCCCACATCTTTTCTCAAAAATGTGTTACACAGCTTAGAAGCAGATCTCCTAGAAGTGGTATATGCCTCACTTCTCTCTGGTAGTTTTCCGAACTCCCTGAAAACTGCAGTTGTCAAGCCCCTCCTGAAAAATAGCAATCTGGATAAGACCATATTAAACAACTATAGACCGATCTCAAATCTTCCTTTCATAGGCAAGATCATTGAAAAAGTTGTCTTCAATCAGCTGAACAAATTCTTAAGCTCAAATAGATACTTTGACTATTTTCAATCTGGTTTCAGACCGCATCACAGCACAGAGACAGCGCTCATAAAGATAATAAACGATATTCGCTTAAATACTGATACAAGCAAATTATCAGTGCTGGTACTACTCGACATCAGTGCTGCATTTGACACTGTCGATCACAATATACTTCTTGACAGGCTGGAAAACTGGGTAGGGCTTTCTGGGATAGTCCTAAAATGGTTCAGGTCATACTTGGTAGGGAGAGGTTGTTATGTGAGTATTGGAGATCATAAGTCTGAGTGGACATCCATGGCATGCGGAGTCCCTCAAGGCTCAATTCTTGCACCACTCCTAATCATCCTGTACATGCTCCCAATGAGCCAAATAATGAGAAAGAACCAAATCGCTTACCACAGCTATGCAGACGACACACAGCTCTATTAGCCCTATCGCCTAACGATTACAGCCCCATTAACTCTCTGTTCCAATGCATTGATGAAGTAAACAATTGAATGTGCCAAAACTTTCTTCAGTTAAACAAAGACAAAACTGAAGTCATTGCGTTTGGAAACAAAGATGAAGTTCTCAATCCAGAGATGGGGACTCGAGTTTGAGACTCGGACTCGAGTGCGACTTAAGTCGCACACACAGTGACTTCAGACTCGACTTGAGACTCGTCCTCGAAAGACTTCAGACTCGACTCGGACTCGAGCTGCGGGACTCGTGAACAATGTTTATTTTTAGGAAACGTCTGATGAGCACGCTGTTATTCCCCTCCCTCTGACCCGTTACCTAAAACCTGCCTACATAACACGTACTACGTGCGCGCGCGCGGCCACACATGAGAGGACAACAAACAAACATGTCGACTTCACCGGCCGTTGCTGTGCCATTCGTCAGCTTTGGGTTTAAAAACTTCAAACAAGACGGGCCAAACAAAAGAAGCGCTCAATGCAAAATATGGGGTATCTGCGCGCGTGCACCTCATGGTGTTCCAGAGCGCGAGAGGTGGGTGTACGAGAGAGAGAGAGAGAGAGACGTGCGAGAGGTAGTGCTGCGCGAATGCGCTATGGCGCGCTGCAATCAAATACGATTTTAAATAGGCTTAGTAAAAATAAAAAAATAAATCGAAAATCAATGTGTGGCGGGCCGCCACAAATATATGAACCATGTATTTCACATCATTTGGTTGCAATAGTGTTTTGCATTTAGCTACTGTGATGTTTTGCACTATGTCAATTTTAGTGCTGTGAGGTAGGCTATAATATTTTCTATATTTGGTCTAATGGCTCCACAGAGCCAGCACAATAGGAGCCAAGGCCTTTCATTATAATTCAGCAACAGACATGAGAGTCCTTTTTCTTCAGAACCTCAATTTTTACAGATACAGATATTAACTTAAAAGTAAAGTATTCTTGGTGTTTTGTCATGTTGAAATAGCCTGTTTACACTGATTATATACCTAAATCAAAGCTGATATTGTATGCTATTAGATAAAGGAGTCATAATAGCATATTACATGCTTTGAATTCCTTAATAGCTATGCAGTGTTCTAAGCAGCCTGGATGGGTCGCTGTACGTGATGCAACACTTATTATAACCACAAGAGACTTGAGACTTGACTTGGACTTTAGCTCAAAGACTTGAGACTTGACTTGGACTTTAGCTCAAAGACTTGAGACTTGACTTGGACTCTAGCTCAAAGACTTGAGACTTGACTTGGACTCTAGCTCAGAGACTTGTGAGCATCTCTGTCTCAATCTGAACGCTAGGGGTCAAACAACTAAAAATCAAGTCAGGAATCTGGGTGTCTCTAGAGTCAGACCTTAGTTTCAGTAGTCATGTCAAAGCAATAACTAAATCAGCATACTATCACCAGAAAAATATTGCAAAAATTAGATGCTTTGTTTCCAGTCAAGACTTAGAGAAACTTGTGCATGCTTTCATCACCAGCAGGGTGGATTATTGTAATGGACTCGTCACTGGCCTTCCCAAAAAGACCATAATACAGTTGCAGCTCATACAGAACGCTGAGCAGAACCAGAACATATGAACATATCACACCAGTCCTCAGCTCTTTACACTGGCTGCCAGTTACATTTAGGATTGATTTTAAAGTATTATTACTTGTATAGAAATCATTCAATGGCCTAGGACCTCAATACATTGCAGATATGCTCACTGAATATAAACCTAACAGATCACTCAGATCATTAGGATAACATCAGCTAGATATACCAAGGGTTCACTCTAAGAATGGCAAGTCTGCTTTTAGCTATTATGCTGGAACAGCTTCTAGAAGAGATCAGATGTGCTCCTACAGTAGTCACATTCAAATCCAAACTCAAAACACTTCTGTTTAGCTGTGCATTTACTGAATGAGCACTGTACCACTGTTCGTCCGACTGTTTGTACTGTATTTTATTTTATGTTTTAATTATTCTGATTTCTTTTGATTATTTCTGTATTTTATATTTTATTCTAAACTGTTTTAATTATTCTGCTTTCTTTTGATTATTTTAATTTCTTCTATGTAAAGCACTTTGAATTACCATTGTGTATAAAATGTGCTATATAAATAAACTTGCCTTGCCTTGCCTTTGATTCATTCAAGTGGAGGAAATTGGCCAACATCCACTCCTTATATCACTAAAACAATCAAAAAGAGACTGCAGGGCTGAATTATCCCCCATTTTTATAGGTAGATAAAGCTGAGTATCTTCGGCATAAAGATGATAATATACATTATGTTTTTTTACAAATATCCGCCAATGGAACCATGTAAATAGAAAATAAGACTGGACCCAATATTGATCCTTGTGGAACCCCACACGTCATTAGAGAAGAAGGTGATGAAAATGTTCCTAATTCCACAGAAAACGTTCTCCCAGAAAGATATGAGTTGAACCATTTAAGAGCTTTCCTCTGAATCCCTGCCCACTCTCTTAGACGCTCCAATAGTATAGCATGCACTATAGTATCAAATGCAGCAGTCAAATCGATTAAAACTAAAATTGCACACTTTCCTGAATCGACAGCCAAAAAGAAGTCGTTTGACACTTTGAGAAGGGCTGACTCTGTACTGTGTTTAACCCTAAATCCCGATTAAAAATACCATTTCCATTTAAATAAGTAGAAAGTTGTTGAAAGACAGCCTTCTCTAGAATTTTTGACAGGAAAGACAACTTTGAGATTGGCCGATAGTTCTTTAAATCAGATGAGTCCAAATTGGTCTTTTTTAAAAGGGGTTGCACCACTGCATGCTTAAAGCAGGATGGCACAACACCAATCAATAAACTGGAGTTCACTATTGACAAAAGATCTAACCCAACCACATCTAATACCTGAACAAGGAGGCGCGGGGGAACAATATCCAAAGAACACTGAGTGGGCTTCATTTTGCAGACTAAGTCCACCAGGTCAGGGAATGAAATTTGTTTAAACTCACTTAAATATTGTACTAATGAGGGTGGAATGACATAATCAAGGATGAGGCCTGAAGGTATAATACTAGCTGTAAGAGCATCAATTTTGTTAATGAAATACTCTAAAACGTTTTCACATGTTATCTGATTAATATCAAGACCTGTTGTTATGTCAGCATTTAAAACTGAGTCTATTGTCTTGAATAACGCTTTAGGATTATTAGGAATCTTCTTTATAAGATCAGAGAAATATTTTATCTTTGTAGTTTTAGCAGCCTTCTGATATTTAATTATAGCATCCTTCAATATGTCATAAGACATCTGCAACTTATCTTTTTTCCATTGCCTCTCTGCTTTCCTCCACACTTTTCGGAGGTAACGGTATCATTATTGAGCCATGTCTGTGGTTTGGATTTTGCACTTATGATTTCAAAAGGAGCACACGTGTCCATAATTTCATTACAGATGGAATTAAACATTGGCACTGTATCATTTAAACCCTGACCAAAAGATAGGGACCCTGGGGTGCGCAGTACTGAAGATAATGTATAAGCATTTGAAAACTCACTGGCTGTTGAAGGTTTTATAGAACGGACATACCGGCCTAGAGGCTTACAATTTAAAGAAGAACTAGAAACTGAAATATTAAAAAAAAAAGAACTGGATTATGATCAGAGAAACAGGCCTCCTCAACATCTATATTCAAGACAGGAACACCAAGAGTTCAAATCAAATCCAAAGTATGACCAAGTTTATGGGTAGGACTTGAGACTAATTGGTTAAAATTAAATGACTCAATAAGATGTAGAAACTCTTTTACCATGGGCTAATTAGGGCAACAGATATGCATGTTAAAATCACCAAGTATTAGAATCCTCTCAAAATTGGGCACAACTATGGTTAAAAACTCAGAAAATTCTTGAATAAACAGTTTTTTATATTTCGGAGGTCTATATATAAGGAAACAAATTATTGGACAGTTTAAATCTACGTTAACCAGCTGAAACTCAAAACTAGAATAATCCTGTACTGCTAACAAGCGACATTTGAAACCATTATTAAATATAGTAGCAACCCCTCTCCCTCTACCAGATGTCCATGGAGTACTTAAAAAGTTAAAATCACTTGGAGAGGTTTCAGATAAATAGTCAAGATCACCAGCATTTAGCCAAGTCTCAGTCACAAACATAAAGTCCAGCTTCCAAGATGAAATAAAATAATTTAATATAAAGGTCTTATTTGAGATGGACCTGACGTTTATTAAAGCCATCTTCAGATTATTGACTGTAGATACATTTGGGGGGTTGTTGATAGACAATCTCTGATTTGAAAGAAACTCCAGCGCTCCAAGATTATAAAAGTTTACTCCACCTCCACGAAATCTCGTGCGCACTGTTCTGCAAAAGAGCGTTGATTCTGGATGCTCCGGGGAACCATAGTGAAGAGACATTGCTGCGAGGGAGGACGAAGTATATGCTTGATGATAAACAGTGACTGATGTCATCCACTGCTGACAGCACGGAACATCTGAAAAAGACTCCTGTGGATCTTTTTAATCTCACCAGGACACCGCCTCGCCTCCCCCATTTCCTGTGCTGTTTCTTCCGATGAAGTGAACAATCCGGTGTGCAACAGATGTTTGCTGGTAAACGGGCCAAAAGTGCAGACTCCAACGGCTTTTGTCCACGTGAATTCCAACCGCGCACATCCATGAAAATAATCCGAATGCTAAGCACGTATTCGCGATCATATATATGGACTGTAGTGACTCCTTCTACAGATAGACAAAATAGTATAAAAAGGACAAACACAAACGCCAGGCGACGGCTTGCCAACAGGTACACTGGTGCCATCTTGCCTCAACCAATACCAACACTCTTACACAATGGTTCGTTATTACAGCCAAGAACAGAACACCACAATCGCTTAGCATTCTGCTCCAGCGTATCAACAATGGCGGACTACGATGACAGCTCGCTCAGGGCGGGTCTGTGTTAAAACGCTGCTGTCAATTATCAATCGTGGGAGGGGCGTCCGTTTTATTGACGTCACTATATGGAACGACTCAATTTGAGGCAGGGGAAAACTTATAAGGAGATTAAAACAAAAACACTGGATGGATTTTTATCATTATATGATGGTTGTGTACAGGCACTGCCAACACACATTTCAGTATAATCAACTTGAAAAGGTGCATGTACCATTATATGACCCCTTTAATACATGCGTCCTCTGTACTGGAGTATTGCAACTGAACTTCGACATCTGATTTTGACGCAATATGAGAACACAAGAATGCGTTACATTTATGAAAGTTTCGATTTAAATTTGAAATGAAATTGTATTTTGAATCTATTGAGTTCTCTAAAAATGTAAAGTAAAGGATATGAGAACAGTGGCTGTGTTTAAGGACTTGACACTTAATCTGGACTAAAAGATTGATGGACCCTGGCGTGTCGTTGTTCAGTTCAGTTTCAGTTCAGTTTATTTATTTTGTCATTGTTACAGAACAACGAAAAGTTGTTAGAGCAAAAAAACAGACAGACAGGCATATAGTTTTAAGTTGTTCACCCATTTACCTTATGAGTATGTGTCCTCATAAATTAAATTAAATTACCCATGACTTTGTACCTAATTTTAACCCCCCATAAATACAATACATACATAAAAAAAATTAAAGTGCTATGTCCAGTAAAGTACATAATGCAATTAATAAATCTAGTAAAGGTAGGGCTGTTGGAGTGTTTTTGCAGCAATGCAAAGTCCAAATCACAGGTAGTGAGGTGTGCGGACAGAAACATTATGTCACAGAGGGATGTCCAATGGGGAGTGGGAGGGTAGACTTCTCATTAAGCAGCCTAACTGCATGGGGGTAAAGACTGTTGGCTAACCTGCTGGTTTTGGCCCTGATGGACCTATATCTTCTCCCCGAAGGCAGTAGTTGGAAGAGGTGATGTGCTGGATGTAGATGGTCCTGGAGGATGTTCTTCACTCGGTTCATGCAGCGGGAGGTGTACACAGTTGGGATGTCTGGGAGAGTGACCCCAGTGATCTTTCCTGCGGCTCTCACCACTCTGTGTAGGGCCTCTTTCTCTGAGCTGGTGCAGGCCGCAAACCACACCAATAACCCGTAGGTCAACACACTCTCCACTGCACAGTGGTAAAAGTTGATCATGAGTCTCTGTGGCAGTTTTGCCCACTTCAGCTTCCTGAGGAAAAAGAGGCGCTGTTGGGCCTTCGCTGTGGCAGAGGCGATGGTTTTCCCCCACGTCAGATCCTCCGTCACAGTCACACCTAAAAACTTAAAACTAGAGACCCTCTCCACCACCTCATTTCCAATGAGGAGTGGAGAATGGTTTTACTGTCCAGTCTTGCGGAAATCCACGATGATCTCTTTGGTTTTCTTTGTGTTGAGGGTCAAGTTGTTGCTGCTGCACCATGCCGCCAGCAGTTGGACCTCTCGCCTTTATGCAGTCTCGTTATTCCCGGCGATGAGGACGAGCACTGTTGTGTCGTCGGCAAATTTATTTATTTATTTTTGACACTTAATCTGGACTAAAAGATTGATGGACCCTGGCGTGTCGTTGTTATGATATTTGCTGTTACTGTTCTTTTGAAACATTTAATAATAATAAAATAATAATTATATATATATATATATATATATATATATATATATATATATATATATTTATATATATTACAAATCTTTTATGAAGGCTAACGCCCGTTTACACATACTCCGTGTGCAGTGTGTATGCGGTGCGTGTTGCGGTACATTAAATCACATATATATGATGGTGCAGTTCAATGTACAGCTTTATATGTTAAAATAAGAGTTTTAAAATCAATACGGGCATGTACCGGAAGCCAATGCAGGTTCCTAAGCACACCAGAGATATGCTGACGAAAAGGAGTATGTGTAAGAACACGTGCAGCTGAGTTCTGTATGTGTTGCAGTCGCTTAATGGACTTTGCAGGTAGGCCAAGATAAAGGGCATTACAATAATCAAGCCTAGAGGTCACAAGTGCATCACAAGCCTCTCAGCATCAGGTAATGAAAGAAAAGGCCTGATCCTGGCAATATTCCTTAAATGGAAGAATGCAGATTTTGATATGCTCTTGATATGTGCTTCAAGTGTTAAGTGAGAATCAAAAATTACACCAAGGTTACGTACTTGAGGTGATGGAGACAGTACATTGTTTTCAATTTCTAGATTAAATTTTTTACCATTACAGGTAGCTGCAGGGGTACCAACTAAAAGAACCTCTGACTTAGTACCATTTAATTTAAGAAAATTGTGGTACATCCATAATTTTATTTCGTGCAAAGAGTCAGAAAGGGTTGCTGATGTACCAGATATATTAGTTTTTGTGCTTATATAAATCTGAGTATCATCAGCATAGAAGTGGAACCCCAAACCATGCCTTCTAATAATCTGCCCTAAAGGAAGTATGTAAATATTGAAAAGTATTGGGCCAAGGACAGACCCCTGAGGGACACCATGACATACTTGTCCAACGTTAGATTTATTATTTTCTAACGTGACGAACTGGGTACGATCAGTGAGGTAAGATTTAAACCACTCCAACACTGTACCGGAAATACCAAGCCAAGTCTCGAGTCTGTCAATCAGTATAGAGTGACACAGCGTATCAAAAGCTGCACTCAAATCTAACAGCACCAAGATAGTAAGGGCACCAGAGTCAGCAGAGACGAGGAGATTATTCATAACTCGGACCAAGGCAGTCTCAGTACTATGTCCTGATCGAAAACCAGATTGAAAAGGTTTTAAAAGCTCATTCATGGACAAGTGAGAATGTAGTTGTGACATAACAACACGTTCCAAAACCTTCGCCAAAAAAGGAAGATTAGATTTTGGCCTGTAATTAGACATATCTGACACATCACACCCAGGCTTTTTAAGAACGGGTGTGATGGAAGCAACCTTAAGGGCTTGGGGAACAAGTCCAGTAGCAAGAGAAGCATTAACATTCTTCAGAAAGAGATGGTATTCATCCCTCCTGGGATGGTGCTGCTCTTCTCTCTAGTAATTTGGCTCATAGTCTTTGAGACAAAACATGACAATCTGGGGCTCAGGTCAGGAAGCAGACAGACTGGCTAAACCGACCGTCTGCTAGCGGCCTCGCGTCACCAAGGTCAGATAAATCCCATCACATAGAGGCTCTTTCACCTAGATATCATCATATAGAGACTGTGTCTGTTCCCCGAATTTGGAAATCCAAAAAACTTCCAAACCAATCTAAGGTTAAAAATGTAATTGATATTCAACAAATAAAAAATAGATATAATACAGATGAGCAAACGATAAAGCTTGGGTTGCTGAGTATCCGATCCCTTACTTCAAAAGCGCTCATAGTTAATGATATGATTTCAGATTATAACCTAGATGTGCTGTGTATGACAGAAACCTGGCTAAAACCAGACGATTACATTACTTTAAATGAGTCCACCCCGCAAGATTACTGTTATAAACATGAACCTCGTCCGAAAGGCAAAGGGGGAGGTGTTGCTGTAATTTCTAGTAATATTTTCAAAACCACTAAAAAATCTAGTTTTAAATATACTTCTTTTGAAGTGTTGGTGCTTAATGTAAACATATATAATGTAATGATAAATCACGTTTGAGAATTCTGCTGGCTACTGTATACAGGCCACCAGGGCACCATAAAGATTTTATCAAAGAATTTGCTGACTTTCTATCAGAATTAGTATTGACTGCAGATAAAGTCCTAATTGTTGGTGATTTTAATATACATGTAGATAATGAAAAAGATGCAATGGGATTGGCATTTAAAGACATTCTTAACTCTATTGGAGTTAGACAACACGTGTCAGGACCTACTCATTGTCGTAATCATACTCTAGATCTAATATTATCACATGGAATCAATGTTGATGCTGTTGAAATTCTGCAGCAGAGCGACGACATCTGAGATCATTATCTAGTCTAATGTAAATTACATTTAGCCAAGGCTGCAAAGCCAACTCCGTGTTACAAGTATGTTAGACCTATCAATTCTGCCACTAAAGATTGCTTTATCAATAATCTTCCTAATCAGTTTCATCGTCTCAGCATCCCAGATACCTTAGAAGAACTTGATATTGCAACAGAAACTTTTAACTCTCTCCTTTCCAGCACTTTAGACACAGTTGCTCCGCTGCGCTTAAAGAAGATTAAAGAAAATAGTCCAACGCCGTGGTACAACGAGCACACCCGGGCCCTTAAGAGAGCAGCCAGAAAAATGGAGCGCAACTGGAAGAAAACAAAACTAGAGGTATTTCGGATTTCATGGAAGGAGAGCTCGATTGCTTACAGAGAGGCTTTAAAAGCTGCTAGATCTGCTTATTTTTCAACCCTATTAGAAGAAAATAAACATAATCCTAGGTATTTATTTGAAAAAGTGGCTACACTAACGAAAAAGAAAGCTTCAAGCCCAGAAGTTTCCAAGAAACACAGCAGTAATGACTTTATGAACTTCTTCACTTATAAGATTGATAATATTAGGGACAAATTTATAACTATGCAACCGTCTACTACAGCATCGCATCAGGGAGTGCATTATAGTCTCCCTGAGGTAAAATTTGATTCATTTGTTGCTATAGGAGAAGAAGAATTTTGCAAACTCGTTAATTCATCTAAATCGACAACATGTATGTTAGACCTTATACCGACTAAACTACTGAAAGAGATGCTTCCAGAAGTCATAGATCCTCTTCTTAACATCATTAATTCATCTTTGTCATTAGGATAAGTACCAAAAATCTTTAACCTGGCTATGATTAAACCACTTGTTAAAAAAACGCAACTTGATCCTACAGAATTAGTCAATTACAGGCCGATCTCAAATCTACCTTTTCTGTCAAAGATACTAGAAAAGGCAGTATCCTCACAACTCTGTTCCTTTCTTGAAGGAAATGATATCTGCGAGGATTTCCAGTCAGGATTTAGACCGCACCATAGCACTGAGACAGCTCTCATTAGAGTCACAAATGATTTGCTCTTATCATCCGATCGTGGTTGTATCTCTCTATTGGTGTTACTTGATCTTAGTGCTGCATTTTTTTTTTTTTTTTTTTTTTTTTTTAAAGGGACCATGTCCAATTGATAACATAAATGTAAACATTTGATGCATTACACCAGAGTTAGCCTTAGGCTAATTTACATCTGCAGTCCCCAGGTACAAATAAATACAAATACATACAGTACAGATTATAATATCAACATTATTCAAAAATATGCGGCATGTCAAACATAAAAAATCAAACATTGTTCAAGAGCATATAACATGTACTTAATGCCCCTCACTGACACGCACACACACAAACACACACACACACACACACACACACACACACACACACACACACACACACACACACACACACACACACACACACACACACACACGCACACATACACACGCGCACACACACACACACACGCACACACACACACACACACCCACACACACACACACCATAATCACAACATACAGTGGTATGCCCACACACAGCCCGTTCTCAACCCTTACGGCAACCCTATAATAAAGATATAAATGTGACTCAAGAAAAAGTAATATTACCCACTAACAAGTTAGTGGATGCATTGTTGTGAAAGTTTTAAATGTTTTTTTATATTATCTTTAAAGGCCCCAAACAAGTCACAAGTTTTTATGTTATCTGGAATTGTATTCCATTGTATCGCAGCTTTGATAGAAAAGTCTGCCTGCCCAAATGCTGAATAGCGAAATGGGATAGTGCAGCTATATACGGAAACTATTCCAGTGGTCCTCACAGAGCCACGGTAACAGACAAACTCACGCAAACAGGTGGGGGCCAGACCATTTAAGATTTTATAAACTGTGCATAAATTTGAGAATATTCTAAAATTTTCAAAAGTTAGTAGAATTTACTTATGTAGTATGTCACAGTGATGGTGCCTGAGTGGCTTGTTGTCAAGAATTTTCAGGCCCTGTTTGTACAGGGATTCTAAGGGCCTAATTGTTGTTTGGCTAGCCTGCCCCCAGCAGGTGATACAATATGCGATATGTGAGAAGATAAGGGCATGTAAAAATATCTTAGCAGCCTCTATTGATAGAGAGGGTCTAATCTGTCTATAATTTGCCAAATTGTATTTAATAATTTTTGTCATTTTCTTTATGTGTTTTTTGAAGGTCAGGTTTGAATCAAGCAGCACTCCAAGATATTTAATTTCAGTAACAGTCTCAATCTGTTCACCTTTAAAGCAGATGTTTACGTCTAGGATGTTTAGTTTGGTTTTAGAGAAGAACATGCCTTTCGTCTTACCTATATTCATGGTAAGGCAGGATTGGTCTAACCACTCGGCCACTCCAACCAAGGCGTTGGTTAATTTAGTTGCAGCTTGTTGAGCCGATGTTGCGTGGGTGTACAAGACTGTATCATCAGCATAAAGTTGTACCTCTACATCGTGACAGTGCTGAGGTAGGTTATTAATGTACAAACTAAAGAGTAGTGGGCCTAACACAGATCCTTGAGGTACACCCGTTGTGTACCCCAAGGAGCTGGAGCATGTGTCATTGATTTTTACACACTGCCTTCTATTGGATAGGTAAGACGAGATCCATGCAAGTGTATTGGACGAAAGGTTGAAGCTAATGAGTCTGGACATAAGGACATTATGATTAACTGTGTCAAATGCCTTACTTAAGTCCAAAAACACAGCTCCAACAACTCCTCCTTTATCAAGAACAGATCTAATTTGCTCTGTTAGGTATAGAACTGCTGTTTCTGTGGAGTGAAGTTTTCTAAAGCCAAACTGGACTGAATTTAGACCGGGGTTGCAACTGTTAATGTGATCTGTAAGTTGGTTTATGACCACTTTTTCAGCGACCTTGGAAATTACTGGTAATAAGCTAATGGGTCTGTAATTACTGACTACATGGCGGTCGCCAGCTTTAAAGATAGGAGTTACAATCGCATGTTTCCAGTCTATAGGAAAGAAACTGTGAGTAATTGAGAGGTTTACTAAATGGGCAATAGGGGGGGTTAGAGTAGCTGAATGTTTTTTAATAAACATTGTGTCCTGATGAGAAGCGTCTTTGCTTTTTGAGTTTCTTAGGGAACAAATCACTTTATTTATTTCCTCTTCATGACTGTAACTAAGTTAAAACCCTCTCTTACAATACCAAAGCTACTGCATTGTTCCCTAAGTTTAAAATGGTTTCCTAATTCCTGAACGGAATCAATAAAAAAAGAATTAAAAGCGGAGGCAATTTTTATGTCATCATCAATTATCTTGTTTGGAACTGTGAGCCGAATATCCTCGGTATAATGGTGAGCTCTCCCTATTAAATTATTAATACTTTTCCATATTTGGCTACTATTACCGTTACCATCTTTCAAAAGTTTGAGAAAAAATTGTGACTTGGCCAATCTCAAATCATTAACCACTTTGTTTCTCAAGCCTTTGTAAACCAAAATATCTGCATCTCTTTTAGTCTTATTGCTTTTTTTTTAAAGCAGCATCTCTACTCTTCATCAGTTTCCATAAATTTTCACTGAACCACGGCAGATTGACCTTGTTTCTGTTTTTTCTCTTAATTGTAACAGTGAATTTATCTCTGACAACATTAATGTTTTGATGTAAATAACTGACAGCTGTGCTCCAGATTCTCAGAAGATAAAACATCTCCCCAATCCAAGTTATGTATCTCAGTATCAAATGTCTCCTGTTTACATTTAGGTATACAGAGAGCATTATTACGGCAGGATGATGTATTATTCTTAAATCTATTTTTAGTTAATTTCCTTGCCACCAGAGTTAAGTTGTGGTCAGATAAACCAGTGATAAGATTGTACATTTTTGTTATCCTTTCTGGTTTATTACAAAAAAAAAAAGATCAAGTTGTGTACTTGAGCGTTTTGTGATTCAATTCAATTCAATTCAATTCAAATTTATTTGTATAGCGCTTTTCACAATACACATTGTCTCAAAGCAGCTTTACAGAAATTGCATTTCGGAAATGTACATAGAAAAATACAGTTAGTTAATCAAGTATTAATTTATGGCATAACATATCGCCGGCTTTGAGTCGTCTCTTCACAGGCGTCGAGTCGTCTCTTCACAGGCGTTGGGGCATCTGAAGTCTCCGTGAGAGGCTGGATACAAACTGGAGCTGACGAACGCTATTTACCTCGGGACTAGCGTCCCGAGATAACAGCAGAAAGGCAGATGGGAAATAATTAGCATAGCTGATGTTCATAATGTTAATGCATTCGAACCGATTCAGCAGTATCAAAGGTTAAGCATTAAGTGAATGCTTGGTTAAAGAGATGCGTCTTTAATCTAGTTTTAAACTGGGACAGCGAGTCTGAGTCTCGAACAATATCAGGAAGGCTATTCCAGAGTTTAGGAGCTAAATGCGAGAACGCCCTCCCTCCTTTAGTGGACTTAGATATCCTAGGAATGACCAGAAGCCTCGAATTTAGTGATCTTAAAGAGCGCGATGGATTGTATGGCGATAGAAGGTCTGTTAAATACACAGGAGCTAAACCATTTAGGGCTTTATAGGTCAGTAGGAATACTTTGTAATTGATACGTAACTTAATAGGTAACCAGTGTAGAGATGATAAAATAGGTGTTATATGATCATATTTTCTTGATCTAGTAAGAACTCTAGCAGCTGCATTTTGCACTAACTGTAGCTTGTTAATTGAGGATGTAGGACAGCCAGCTAATAAAGCATTACAGTAATCTAGTCTCGAGGTCATGAAAGCATGAACTAACTTTTCTGCATCAGAAACAGATAGCATGTTGCGTAGCTTAGCAATGTTTCTAAGGTGGAAAAAGGCTGTTCTTGTAATATATGAAATATGATTTTCGAAAGTCAAGTTGCGGTCTAGTATAACACCCAGGTCTTTTACTGTAGTGGATAAAGTAACAGGACATCCTTCTAAATTAAAGTTGTATTGTAAGGGATTTTGTGGGTAGTTTTTTGGACCAATAAGTAGTACCTCCGTTTTATCTGAATTTAATAGCAGGAAATTACACGTCATCCAGCATTTTATATCATTTAGACACTCTGTCAATTTAGATAAGTTAGTGTTTTCATCTGGTCGTGATGAGATATATAATTGAGTGTCATCAGCATAACAGTGGAAATTAATTCCATGTTTTCTTATAATATTACCAAGTGGCAGCATATATATTGAGAATAGCAGAGGGCCTAACACCGATCCTTGCGGCACTCCATAGTCTACTGACGTTATCTTTGATTTTTCCCCATTTAGACAGACAAAATGGTAACGGTCTGATAAGTAAGATCTAAACCAGCTTAATGCCTGTCCCTGAACACCAGTGTAGTTTTGTAGTCGATCCAGGAGTATTTTATGATCGATAGTGTCGAACGCAGCGCTTAGATCGAGTAGAACTAGTATTGAGATACAGCCTTGGTCAGAAGCTAAAAGTAAATCATTTGTAATTTTAACTAGCGCAGTTTCTGTGCTATGATGCGGTCTGAATCCCGACTGGAATTTTTCATAGATATCATTTTCTTGTAAGAAAGAGCACAATTGAGCGGACACAATTTTTTCTAGTATTTTAGACATAAATGGAAGATTTGAGATGGGTCTGTAATTTGCTAAGTTATTTGGATCTAATTGCGGTTTCTTAATGAGAGGTTTTATTACTGCCAGCTTGAATATTTTTGGAACATGACCTAAAAATAAAGACGAGTTAATAATATTAAGAAGAGGCTCTTCGACTACAGGTAACACTTCTTTCAGTAGTTTAGTGGGTATTGGATCTAATAAACATGTTGTTGGTTTCGATGCAATGATAAGTTTATTTAGCTCTTCCTGTCCTATAGTTGTAAATCGGTGTAGTTGTTCTAGAGGGGCCATAATTGAGGCTGAATCATAAGACATCATAGAGGATTGTATATTTACAATTGTGTTTCGGATGCTTTCTATTTTCTCATTGAAGTAATTCATAAAATCATTACTACTATATTGTAATGGAATATTTTGCTCTGGTGATGTTTGTTTATTTGTTAGTCTAGCCACGGTGTTGAATAAAAACCTTGGATTATTTTGGTTATTTTCTATTAGTTTGCGGAGATGCTCAGCCCTTGCTGCTTTTAGAGCCTTTTTATAACGTGACATACTGTCTTTCCACGCGATTCTAAAGACCTCTAAATTAGTTTGTTTCCATTTACGCTCTAAGTTACGAGTTTCTCTCTTGATTGCATGCGTAGCACTGTTGTACCATGGTGCTTTAGTTTTCTCTCTTACCTTTTTTAATCTAATTGGTGCAACAATATCTAGTGTACTAGAGAACATGGTGCTCAAACTGCTAGTCATTTCCTCTAGTTCATCTGTTTGTTTGGGTGCACTGCGCAGCTGAGATAGATCAGGTAAGCTATTTGAGAATCTATCTATAGTGGTTGGAAGGATTGTTCTGCCTGGTCGATAACGTTGCGCAACGTGACAAATTTCAGCAGTACGTATTATACAAGTTACCATGTAATGATCAGTGAGATCATCACTTTGCGGTATAATATTTATATCAGTTGGATTGGTTCCATATGATATAATTAAATCTAGTGTATGATTTAGACGATGAGTGGGACCGCTGACGTTTTGCGTGACCCCAAAGGAGTTTAATAAATCTGTAAACGCAGTCCCTAACGCATCATTTGTATTATCTACGTGTATGTTAAAGTCTCCAACAATTATTGCTTTATCGACATTGACCAATAGATCTGAGAGAAAGTATGCAAACTCTTTTAGGAAATCAGCATAGGGCCCTGGAGGTCTATATAGGGTAGCCAAGGCTAGAGATAATATGGATTTGTTTCTTGCATCTAAGAGCGTAACATTTAGCACAAGTACTTCAAACGAATTAAACCTGTGACCTGTTTTCTGAGTAACATTAAGAATATCTCTATAGATTGTTGCAACCCCGCCGCCACGACCGATCAGACGGGGCTCATGCTTATAACAGTATCCTGGTGGAGTGGACTCATTTAGACCGAAATAATCATTTGGTTTAAGCCAGGTTTCAGTAAGGCAAAGTACATCGAAACTATTATCTGTGACCATTTCATTTACAATAACCGCCTTAGGTGTGAGCGATCTAATGTTTAGAAGACCTAGCTTTAGAAATTGTTTTTGTTCACTGATATTTAGATTTTCTGGTTTAATTACAATAAGATTTTTGCTAGATCCTACACTAGATTTATTGTTTGGCCTCACTAAGCGAGGAATAGACACAGTTTCTATATAATGTTCTACACTACTTATATCAATTAAGTTGGGACAGCAAAGACTGTGATTTGGACTTTGACTTACTAGTCATATGGTGTGTAACGTCTTGGAGATGTTGTCCGACAGAACAGCCGCTCCGATTCTGCTGGGGTGCAGGCCATCAGCACGGTAGAGCCTAGGTCGCTCCCAGAACAGATTCCAATTATTTACAAAGAGCAGTTTCTGTTCATTACACCATGACATTAACCATTCATTTAGAGCAAATAATCTACTGAACCTTTCTTGTCCTAGTCGGTACGTGGGAAGCGGTCCAGACACGATGATAGTTGCTTCAGGCGATGTGCTGCGAACCGTCTCGATCAGGCTTCTGTAGTCCTTCTTCAGAACCTCCGTCTGCCGCAGCCTGATGTCGTTCGTCCCGGCGTGTAGGACCACAGCTCCGACGCGCTCGTCACCGTTCAGGATCTCGGGAATCTGTGCGGCGACATCAAGAACACGAGCACCAGGAAAACAGTGAGTGCGCACCTTACGCTTACCTGAGGTAGCACGGACATGACGGACCATGGAAGTGCCGATGATCACGGCGGCGTCACGTTCCGGCTCGCGAAGAGGGGAGAAGCGGTTCCGGGTGGAGATCTCGAAGACCGGGAGGGGGGGGGAAGTCCTTGGTCTGGTCCTGGCTCGTGTCTTCCGCTGTGGGATCACCCAGGGTCCGTGGTGTTGCCTCGGTGCCGGAGTGAATGAAGGCAGAGATGATCGCGTCCTCCTGGGCAGAGAAACGCACGGAGTAGACGAAGTCGGAGTCAAAAAGTTACTAACCACTGACTTGTGAGCATCGGCGCGTGATGTTTCGAGCGTTGATCGCCGATCTCGCAGCTCGGCTTGCTTCACCAGCAGAACGCGGATCTGTTTCTCCACCGACTCCAGCTCCAATCGTACCGAAACCAGCTCGAATGTGTCCTCACCTGCACTCAGAGGTAACGTTAGACACACATCCGATATGTTCGCCATTATAACAGATGAACAGTAAATTAGTAGTGATACTACCAATATCACTACTAATTTAGGACTGAAATGATGGATATAACACGTATCCTTTCAGTCAAACGGGTGTAAAATGAGAGGGTCGATAGGCGCGAGGCCACGCGTGAAATGCTAGCGGGCTAAAGGCTAGTAGCCGAGATTCGGAAAGTTGGATCTAAGTAGCGATATCAAAGCAATCCGATTGTTTTTTATAAGGAATAGTGTCGAGGATAAGTTCACATGATATAAAAATAGAAAGTGCTTGTTTATAAATGAGTGGTAAAGAAGAAAATCAGCGATTAATGAATCAATTCGACGGAGCTCCAAACACAAACACAGATCGCACGCGCATGCGTGATATGTCCCAATGTAATAAGATATGTCCTATGATTCTAGTTGGGCCTTTTGTCAGCTGTTCTAAGTGGAATTGATCTGTAATTACTTTTAACTTTCTCCTCTTTAACTTGTCTTCCCAGTTAAGATTAAAATCCCCCAAGAGAATAATTTCTTTATTAGGGTCACATTCTTTAAGAATGTCAATAAGTTCTGTATAAAATGTATCATTGGCAGTTGGGGGTCTGTAAAGGCCTATAATAATAAACGACCCGAAGCGGAAACCAAGAGGGCTTTTGGGTGGTCACCTAAACATCCGAAGTATCATAGGTTATTATAGGTTGTTAGTTTCATTATTTTTGGTGGTATCCTTAGTCGGTACGTTTCGGGGGATTGTGGTA
This sequence comes from Siphateles boraxobius, assembly GCF_051911475.1. Classification (NCBI taxonomy): domain Eukaryota; kingdom Metazoa; phylum Chordata; class Actinopteri; order Cypriniformes; family Leuciscidae; genus Siphateles; species Siphateles boraxobius. The sequence goes on along the minus strand of NW_027509200.1, from coordinate 1,184,651 downwards.
GACTGCGCAATCGCTCTGCTATGTCCTCACGAGCTTAACGTTTAATGTACACCGGGTAGGGGGATCCACTGAAGACTAGTGAGGCTAAGTTTAGTTTTATTGGATAGGTAAGTAGGGGTTGGGGTGTAGCAGTGAATCTCCCAGTTTTCTGGTACTCGCTTATTTTGATTGTCGCTTTAGTGATTTATTAGTGCACTGCCTAAAGTAGTGTTTAAAAAGGTTGAGGTTGGGTTTAGACTTTTGGTTGGCTGCAGTGATTTTTGGGGTTTTATAGCCCATTAGTGTGTCTAAATTTTCCTCAACTTGTCAGTATTTTGGCGTGGTGGTGTTACGGTAAAGTCTTATGGTCATTTTGGGGATTTTTGATAGCTTTTTTTTTTTTTTTTCTTCTCTTCCTTTGTAGTTGTTTAGCAGTCTGTAGTATTTTGTTTTTTTGGTTTTGGATTGCTATATTAGTCATGTCTATAGCTCAGGAGTTTATTGAAAACCCTTCTGTAGAGGCGTTTAATAATCTTAAAAAAGAGCAACTTTTGGAATTAGCTACTCATTATGAAATTGAGTTGTCTGCTTCTGATAAACGCCTCAAAGACCGCATTAGAACTGCTCTGCTACCAGTTTTGGTAGAGAAGAGGATTTTGCCTCCCGTTGATATGAGGGATTCTATCCGGTTGAAAGAGCTTTCTATTCGGGAGAGAGAATTAGACAATGAGAGAGAGGAGTTACGTTTAAGAGTCTCTGAGAATGAGTTGGAAATGAAACGCTTAGATTTAAAAGCTAAATAGGAAAATATTGATCTAATTCACACCAGGTCTTTTGATGTGTGCAAAAACATTAGGCTTGTACCACCGTTCATTGAGAAAGACGTGGAAAAATATTTTCCGCATTTTGAGAAAGTTGCGTCAACTTTAAATTGGCCGAAAGAAGTATGGACTTTGTTAGTTCAGTCAGTTTTAACTGGAAGAGCACAAGAAGTGTATTCTTCACTTTCACTTGAGCAAAGTAAAGACTAAGGTGTGGTTAAGGCAGCTATTCTTTGTTGTTACCAACTAGTTCCAGAAGCTTACAGACAGCGCTTTCGCCGATGTGAGAAAACCGAACATCAGACTTATATAGAGTTTGCTCGGGACAAAGAGGCTTTGTTTGATCGATGGTGTTCGTCAAGTGAGGTGGACAGTCAGGAAAAGTTGCGAGCCTTGATTCTTGTGGAGGAATTTAAAAACTGCTTGCCCGATGTTGTAGCTACTTACCTTAACGAACATAAAGTCAATTCTCTGCATGAAGCTGCTGTCTTGGCAGATGAATTTGTTTTGACCCACCGTATCTTTAAAGACTGATATAAGCCTGTAGGTTCATCTCCTAAACCCAGTTATGCTGCGGTGCATTCTTCCAGTAGTCCAGAGCAGGCTTGTTTCTATTGTAAGAAACCTGGGCACTTGGTGGCAGACTGTCCAGTGCTGAAAAAAAAAATAGCTGATTATACTGAAATATGTGTTGGCAGTGTCTGTACACAACCATCATATAATGATACAAATCCATCCAGTGTTTTTGTTTTAATCTCCTTATATGTTTTCCCCTGCCTCAAATTGAGCCGTTCGTTTTAGTGACGTCAATAAAACGGACGCCCCTCCCACGATTGTTGAGTGACAGCAGCGCTTCAACACAGACACGCCCTCGCTCGTGAGCGAGATGTCAACATAGTCCCCCATTGTTGATGCGCTCGAGCAGAATGGCGTCTAAGCGATTGTGGTGTTCTGTTCGTGGGTGTAATAACGAACACAGCAGTCATTTTGGTGTTCCTAAATCCGAACCGCTGAAGGCACAGTGGCTGAGTTTTATTTTTGAAGGGAATATTCCCAACGATGAACGTAAATTCCTTTTTGTTTGCGCGAATCATTTCTCACCAGACTGCTTCATAAACGAGGGTCAGTGTAAATCTGGTTTTGCTAAGAAGCTGGTCCTGAAAAAGGAATCGGTACCAACTATTCCTGTTCCTGCTGCACCTCTAGAAAAGGTGAGTGTAACGTTTTATTAACCTTTAAATATTAATCTTTGAAAATCGCTTGCACGCTTCACGATGAATCTGGCTAATGTTTACACTCATGGTACATTTAATACGGCATGTTTTCGATGAAACGTTAGACGTTCTCAATATAATTCATAATCCCACGTTTATAATGAACAACGCATTATGGTTATTGTGTTATTACAATCTGTGTACGCAGGTGCTACAGTTAACGTGGTAACACTAAGTTACACCAGGTTTACTTGTATGCTACTGATTAAGTATACTGCATGAAGATGAATTGTAAGACAATACCGGCAAAATACTGTTTACATCTTGCAAATGCATATGATTCAAGACTATTAATACTCTAATTGATGTTTTACAATATTACGCCAGAATAAGTTATGTTATCTGATCACTTATTTTTGCTTTTGTATAGGCAAGCATATCTGAAGTATTGGACATGGTGCAACATGTGGCCAGCCAAAATAAACTGTGCACAGTTGGCACCCAGCTCTCCATGAAAACATTACGTCCGCACTACAAAAGCACAGGTTTGCTGAACCAGATCATATATAGTTTTAAATCATATAATAATTTTTTTGGTATTGTACTAATATTAATTGATTTTGTATTTAATTAATATTTGTCCACAGTATTAAAATGTCAAATATTATGTAACAGGCACACAGACAACTATGTTATACCCAGATATTGGTGTTGGCCAGTCAATACCACTGCTATCATCAACACCAATAAAGAGGCCCAATAAGAGACCTCGCTTGCAGCTAGAGGAGGAAGAGGAGGACCCTTCTGGAGCCAGCTCAAGTTTTAATGTGGAAGAGCCTATGAATACCACATATGATCCAGCTGACTCTGTCACAACCTTGAATGAGCCAACAAATGTGATGTAAGTGACAAGACAATTTTTTTGTTAAATGTTGCAATCAATTCAATTATATTAATTTTTATTGTATTTTATGTGGAATTTGGAAATTATTTAAGTAACTCTTTAATGTTCTAATAGATTTCAGTCTTCAAAACCAGTTCACAAGACAACGACTTACATTGTTTATGAAGACTGCCTGCTGCAGCTGTTTGAGCAGTGCCCTGTGTGTCAACGTGTTGCCAATGTACAGAGAAAAGTATTTGGCACATTCCTCTCTGTGGAACAACGCTGCCCACACTGTGACTTCTTCAGAAAATTGAATAGTCAACCAATTATAGAGAGCACTCCTGCAGGGAACCTCCAGCTTTCTGTTGCAGTGTATGCCAATGGTGCATCTTTCTTCAAAGTTAAAAAGGTATACTAAGGAGGATTTTACTGTCCAGCCTATAATTTACTAATGCAAATAATATCACAAAGATCAACCTTGAATAAAAATACATTAACATACTGTCCATGAAGTCATACTAAATGAAGGAATCTTCTTTTCTGACCTTAGATTTTCCAGGCAATGAATCTGAAAATGATCCACTACACCACCTTTCGACTTCATGCCCGGAGGTACATAGAGCCTGCAATTGTACACAGCTGGAAGACAGCACAGGATGGCATGTTGCAGCGGCTCAGACAGCAGCAGAACATTGTCCTGGGCGGAGACATGAGGGCAGATTCACCAGGTAGGCCTACTAAATGCTGAACAACTGTGTCCATTACATATTACTGTGAAAGCAAAACATACTGTAAGGGGTGTACAGTTAAAGACCCAGAACCAGATATGAAGAATGAAGACCCAGAGTCAGAATTATAAAAAATCAAAGAAAATATTTACTGAAGATAGTTTGCAGTTTCATCAGCAGAAGTCAGCTTCAATACTCGCACAGGAGTTCGTAGGCCGCCCCGCTTACAGTTACAAAGATCACAGCAGTTATACGATTTCCAAGGTCTAAGCTACGTCATTGCTTACAGGATGAATGATTCTCATTGGCTATGAAATAGATAAACACAGTAATTTTCCACACAGACTGAAGCATATCTCCATCGATTATACAGCTGAAGTTAGGCACCTCATGACCTTCCAGGTCGCAGATTTGGGTTGCTGGGCGCCAGCATGTCCAGAACAACAACTCAGTCAATCTCCAATAATGCCAGTGGTTCCTTAACCTGTAACCAAGAAGACTAACACACACACCGACACACAGCTTTTCCAAGGTTGGATTTGGCCAGGCTCTCACTATAAACAGGAGAGTCCTCTCAAAACATCAAGATAATGCGTTCTTTCTCTCAAGGATAGCTAAACTTTAGTCTAACTGGAAAGAAAGGCTTTAACAAAGAAATGGCCCCTTAAACTATTGGCTTCAATGACCCCTATATGTTTAAACAAATTGAAGACCTTTTTCAAACACAAAACAAATCCCTATTTCATTTCTGGAAGCTGGGTTAAATAAGCAAGCACTGCATTCAGATATCAAATACAGACATTAAAGAATACATGAAAAGAACATTTCAGTAATCACACTGGTAACTTATATAAAGTAAAATCTCCAGAGAAGTCATTCAACTCATTTGATATTTAGAAGGAAAAATATTGATTAATACCTTAATTATAATCAATCATTACATATACATTGAAGCAGCAGTGGATTCCAATCCACCCCCTTCAGTCCCCCGTTTTAGACCAATGTGGAGTCCTAAACACCACATCTGGTCTATCCATAAAGAGGCTGCTTCAAAATGTTAGGTTTCTGACCCATGCTCTGTCAGGTTAATTTTTATAAAACAAACAATATCTTTTCCCTTCAATGACTTAATATCAACAAAATATCCCACATACTACAATATTGATCTCCAGAACCTTTGGACATAGCTGTCTTTACATGTCTTACACAGCTATTATTCATCTTGGCTAATTTGGTTTCATCATCAAATTAACTGATACAATACAAGTACATATTTATTCTCTGGAAGCCGGCTAAATAAGCAAGCTGTTACGATGCAGCAAGGATGAAGCAGAGAGTGAATCCAAATGCAAGCACTTTAATAATCCAGCAAACAGGTAATCCAAAGAAACTCAGAACAAGGCACACAGGACAAGGAACTGGGAACATCTAACATAAAACAACAACCGACAGCCAACAACTGAAACACAGGGGTTTAAATACACAGACAAACAAGCTAAACAAGATAACAAGGGGGCGTGGTTAATAAGAAACACCTGGGGAGACTAATAAACATGGACGAGGAACACCTATGGACACTGAGCAACAACAACAAAAGACAAGACACATGGCAGGGTCACATGACAAACAAGGAATCACGTGATATACAAGACACAGCAAAACCCACACGTAACATAGCCGTGAAGCTCTGGCTGGACGTGGCTGACGTGAAGCTCTGGTTGGACGTGGCTGACGTGAAGCTCTGGCGGGACGGTCTCTGGCGGGACGGTCTCTGGCGGGACGGTCTCTGGCTCGGCAGAAGTGATGGCTCGCTGGAGTGGCGCCAGCGGACAAGTCTTTGAGGAGGCCTTTCTCCTCCTCCTCCGGGCCACCGGACTCGGGATCACCGGACTTGAGACCACCGGACTCGGGACCACCGGAACTGGGACCAGTGTTGAAGGCCAGGTGTACGGTGGGAGGAAGCTCTCCAGACATCGGGAGAGTGCCTCTCTCCAGTCCAGACTGGAGATATTGGGAAGCTCCCTCGGGTTGAGCCGGTAACACAGCTTAATTGCCTCGTCTCCGAGGGAGCAGGAAGCAGCGAGAGGAATAAACCCCCACGTGAATTGGAACAGATCGGGGCTATCCAGGGCCAAGGCCGCGATCTGACCCGCGAATTCCTGGCTCATGCTGGGGAGATCAGGCGAGATCCGTGCTGCTGGATTCATTTTAGTTCGGTTGTTCTGTTACGATGCAGCAAGGATGAAGTAGAGAGTGAATCCAAATGCAAGCACTTTAATAATCCAGCAAACAGGTAATCCAAAGAAATTCAGAACAAGGCACACAGGACAAGGAACTGGGAACATCTAACATAAAACAACAACCGACAGCCAACAACTGAAACACAGGGGTTTAAATACACAGACAAACAAGCTAAACAAGATAACAAGGGGGCGTGGTTAATAAGAAACACCTGGGGAGACTAATAAACATGGACGAGGAACACCTGTGGACACTGAGCAACAACAACAAAAGACAAGACACATGGCAGGGTCACATGACGAACAAGGAATCACGTGATATACAAGACACAGCAAAACCCACACGTAACACAAGCACTGTTGCTGTATTCCTAGCATGGGCTAGACCCGCAGTCACTACTCCCCTTTATAGACCCAAAAGGTTCAAAACACTGGTTGAAAACACAAAGGTTGTCAAACTGAAAATAAACAACATTAAAAAAAAAAATAAGACCCATAATAATCCACTTTAAGTCTCTCCATGAATTCATCCTTCAGTTTACAGTCACCATCTTAATTATATAACATCTTATACTTTTTTTTACTCTTTTCAAAAATAGAAATAAAATAAAACAAATTCAAATCATCATTTCAATCATTATTTTACCCCTAAAATATAGAATTGTTCCCCATTCTGCTAAATAAAACTTTTGTTCATTCCTTATCTTTATATCACGTTAATCCCTGTTAATCATACTCAATGCCTTTATTATTATTTTATTTTTTTATCTGAAACTCATTTTTCATACCATTTCAACTTGATTTGACTTAACAGGTGTTAATAAATAGTTCCATAAATTCTATCAGAAATTTTATTTTCATAACATACATTTATCTACTATATTTCTTCTCCTATTTCCATATTTCCCTACATGCCAGTTCCTTCTGCATCACTTTCCTCTTCCATTGAGTCTCTCACCACTGTCAGCCTAGTGACACTTAAAGTTCCCTCGTTAACTACTTCTCACAGTATTGCTCTATCAAATGGTTAGTCTGATGATCCAAAAAATATAATCAGTATTGTCTCAGTCCCACTTATCTTTACAGTTTTACAGAAACCAAAATATCAAGTTACTCAGATCTCAACCCTTAAGACAGCCATATACTGTAGCTGATTTCACTTTTAACCTTTATTTAACTAAATTGTAGTTTTCTTAGACATCTAATGTCATACATCCATTTAATGGATTGAGAAATAAAACTTTAGAAGTTATATTCACTCCTCCTTTGTTTGCCCACCGGCCTTTCATAAAAATGAGGGAGCTCACTCTGGATAATTTGGATAGTGACTTAGCCAATGTGTCACTTTGTCTCTTTTTGCCGTCAAATCTATTATTTTTACGTTTACCATTATGATGCCACCTAGTTGTCTATTCAAATTTAGACCCTCAGTTGAATTTAGACAACAGCTTTTACCCCATAATGGACGGCAATCTTCAACTTCACAATTCCAATTTATATAAAATACTAATCCAGAGAGTAATTCAAATCAACATCATACATGACAAAAGTATTCATAATTACCAGTAGCAGACAGAGCTGGAAAACCAATTCAATTAAAGCTTGTCCCATGTTCTGTATTGTCTTTTCATCTTCTTTAAAGTTTGTCGTTTCACTTAACCCATCTGTAATGATAAAACACTCATTCCAGAGGTTAATGACACTATATCCACAAAATCAGGAAATAATAGTACCCCAAACTAACACATACAAGACATAAAGTGCAGTCACCATCACACGCACTCATAATAGACACACGTAACTGCTCATTATCAATATTCGTTGTTTTGTTTTTTTACTTTAAGAATATTTAAGTTTTAAATTAGATTTCAAACTTCATTTTCCTCTAGTTTTTTTTTTTTACCTACTTTTACATAGTCTTTTAACCATTTCAAAGCATGTATTGTTCATTACTCATTTCATCTTAGAAAAGTCAGCTGGGTTGTTTTGGTTCAATATCACTATTTTGTTCTTTAGCAGGCCGATAACAAAAAGACAGACACAGTTACCATCCCTTCCTCCACTCAAGCAGTCTCTCTCACTATAAACAAATAATCTTTTCAACAGCCTCCTAAGACTGTAATTTAGACAAAATGTAATATTAAAGTCATTACATTAACCTTTTACCATTCAGCTTTATTATCCAGACTTTTCTCAAATCTACAAAGCTGTCTTCATCTTTAGCCACCACCATGTCCAACGACCTTCACGAGTTAAAACTATGTTATAGACATATTAGCTCAAAATTAACTCTTCTATACATTTTTCTTGCCCATTTGGCAACCAACATCATGTCCCTCATATAATTAAGTTTTGTTACTGTCTCCGCAGCAAATAATGGCAATCACCTCATGGAATCAGCTGGCTCCTGAAAGCCCACTCCCGTTAGCTATTTATCTTTAATTTTCTTCTCTTCAGGGTGTCGTCCCCTGGCATAGTTGCAGACACTTGTCACAATGAAAAACAAGCCATACAATCAATGCGGTTTCTGGTGAGTGGTATAGAGGAACTTACATTTCTGGGTCAGACTGCCGTAACTTCTCACAGCGCATCTACCCTTCATGGTGTAATGAATCTGCTGGCCTCACAGAATCTGCTCGACTCTCATACCCATCTCACATAAACACCCCCCATCAGGAGATGCCCAGTGTCTGCGGTGACCCCCTGCCTTAGGTTGTCCTCTGTTAGGCCAAAGAAGATCTTACCCGTCATTGAGAAATCACCCTCGTGCTCAATGGTAACCGCTCTTCCCATTACCAAATCAGTTTTCTTTAACATAATCAGTAGTTCTCTGGAGCTTAGGAAAGGCACATTAAAGAGTCACCAGAGCCATTTTGGACTGCCTAATAGTGTTAACGCAGGGAGACAGGTTAATAACAGCAGTATTTAATCACTAAAATCCTTTTAACATCTTAAAAGCAGCAACCTAGCACTGCTTAGATTCAGTGATTTTAGTTCACATCCGTCTATTCAGTGTACTGTTACATCTGTAGCCCGAGCCATCGGCCCTGTTCCATGGTGGACACTAAAATGAGACAAAGAAGTTACTAGTCCTAAAATAAATTAATCAAAAACGTCACTTCTATCTTGTAAGGTCTGCATTATTTTGAAGACCTCTTTAAAGTCATTCAGTTTTACTTTTAACATTTTTAACCCTTTAGGCGCCAGAGGTTTTTTCCTAAAACGTCCAATTTTGACATCTTAATTTCAAAAGTCTATATATTAAAAGTGATAAAAGATAGAGACTTTCTGTAAATTAGTGAAATATTAAGGATGACCCAAAGTTTATGTAGGGATTACATTTTCCCATCTAATTTGCATATTATGACGTCATATGGTGGCGGCAATCTTGGATTATAGAATTTTCATGAAAAGTCACGTTTAAATGATAAAATGCAGCACTTCTTTGCCCCCAAAATGTCCATCACCTTCTGTAAGCTATATTGCACAATACTGAATGCTCAGGTATATATTAAGTATTAAACAAACTGTAAATCATTACTAATAAATGGTAGAAACAAACCGAATGCATGTAGTGGTTGGACTTTTGCTGTAGAGATTTTCCATTTACTAAATACAGTAGGCACTCTGATTCCATGTATGGGCCACATATATATTAATCATATGACATACAAACACAAGTAGACAAGACCTGTTTAGTTCAAACGCTCACTCGCCACGGCAAGGCACAGATCATGAGTGAGATGATACGAGCAGCGCGGCCAGATCTGCCTAGCGCGCGCGCCGAGTATGCACAGCTCGGACTACTGTCATTGTCATTGCGACTCCTCACCCTGCCTCCACGTTTCCTCCTTACTGTCCTATGAATACTTCGACCTCGTCTAACATACCCAGTGGTATTAGACAAAGTCTCCACCACAATACTGTCGCCGCGATTGTGATGGTAAGAGGCTCTGATAACATGGCTCACTCGCACACTAGCTCCGCTTTTGATCGCACTGATTCAATGCGCTCTAACTCGAACATTTTGTATAGAAACATTACGTTTTTTTGAGTCGGGGGTGAAGAATGACATGTCTGCCATCCAGTGGAGGGGATGTCGAACGAAATTTGACACCCAATTTGAAAAAAATCGGCCGTTTTATCCAATGCGCGATCTTGTCGAGTAAACTCGACCATGGCGCCTAGAGGGTTAACATTTAAATACAAATTGCCCTCTGAATGGTAATGATTTCTTTTAACATCTCTGTGTCTATGGTTTTCAACTGAAACACTGTGCTTTACTATAAATAGCTTATTATCACTTATGACACAGGCTCAGATAACAGCTCTTAGCTGACATTGAATGAGAGAGACTCTGAGGCATTCAAGACTGGTACACTGCCCTCTCATAAACTTCTAACATCAAACTTTATCTATCATATTTTAACTCTAGCCCAGCGTAAGGCCTCTTTGCCAGAAATTACATACGTTTTCAAATAAACATAATTTTATAGTTGTCTTTTGCCCATACATCAGGGAATTTAGACGTAACAAATTTCCACTCAGATTGAGTATGTCGCACTGGCACTTTCAGCCACAGCACACACCAGATTCAGATAAGCAAACTGTTTCAGCCAAATCACAAGCATATCTTTTGAAAGTAAAACTTCAGATTCTAGTTCTTTCCTGGTCAACACTTTTCAAGCTGTTTGTTTAATCAAATGCCTTTCTACACATTTTACATTTTAGCAACCGTACTACTGTACTCAATTTTAGTTGTTAATTTCTCAATTTTTAAGTTTAAAAAAGTTTTAAACTTTAAATTTTAAAGTTTATCAATCTCCAGTTAGGATTCACACTAACTTTTACGAGGCTATCACGCTCTGCGTATGATACATTTTGATACACATACATCTTTTGCAGTTATCATTTTAAATCATCCTTTTCGTTACTTTTACAATTTGCAACTCATTTTTTTTAGTCATTATCTGTAATTTTACATTAACCTGTATTCATCAGTTCACTTATAAAAATTACTATTATAGATCTTTTCTTCAAAAGGATTCACTTTAAGACTTCAATCTTTTGACCATGTTTTTATCTCTTGCTCTTTCTCAGACGAAAACTTTAATATCGTTATATAAACACTGATCTACTTTCAAACCCACATTATTACCAGAAATGTGTCACTATCACATTTTCAAACACCTTCTCAGTGGGCATTTACAGTTACATGTTAGATGGTCCTGCTGACCACAATTAAAACACTCTCTGTCGGCTCCAACTTACTGCAAACTCTGAAGCAGTGTGTCCCAAACAGGAATGCAAACCGAGCTGATAAGCAGTTCTCTGTATTCTTTTACAGTCCACCAGTGACGGGTTCAATCACAATAGCCGAATCATAATCTTCATCATTATCATTGGCAGCACATTAATTTTAATAAGCTGCACTGAAAATCACTTAACATTCTCTAAGGTTTTTTTTTTCAAAGTTGCTGTTTAACTTTAGTCACACTTGTCCAAGGAAATGATCTTCGACCCATAATTTAATATACTTGCTTTTTGTAATCATCGTAAGCAATACAAGGCTAAACATTTTAATTTTTCAGTTTCTTTGTTTGTTTGTAGCCAGTCAAGTTGTTGTTTAAATTTCCAAACAGAAGCAAAACTTATCAAGACAACCATTTACTTAATAATCTCTGCAAATTTCTCTGAAGTGAGGGCTTCAGAGCACAGCTGCTTACAGCGTTCGCTCTTTTCTGTCTCACTATTAGTTTCAGGACTGTTCAGGTTACTGATCCAGTTACTCAGTTTGTCTGCCATGTCTTGATAACAGTTCAAACTCACCTGAAGTCATTGCAGAAATGGAGGCGGCGATCTTTGAACAACACAGCTTGGCTTCTCCGTGATGAAACTGCAGAGTATACTCCAAAATCACAGTTACATATACTGGTCCATGCCAATTTGGGTCACAACTTTTTTTTTTTTCTCTCTCGGGATCGTTCCTGATGCATCCCTGGCAAACAACCCTATTTTTGTTAGTATCCCTAACTGCCTGATTCACTAAATTCGGGGATCCCCTATCTGAGATGGAAGAGATTGAGCAGGTTTACGGTGCCACTGGACCTCCCGTCCAGGGACGTACTCTGCTGGGGTGGTGCTACACCATTAATGTCCAGCGGGGCCCCCACAGAGCACGCTTCGCTTGCGCTGTCTGCTGCCGTTATCCTTAACGACGCTCTCAGCGACTTCTTATCCTCTCAGCAGTACAACTTACTCCTTCACTCGCCTCATCGGAGTGAAGGCTCTCCCGCTCTCCTTCAAAATCTCTTCCAGTCAGACAGCCCTAACAATTAATAAAAGCTTACTACCTTGTGTGTTGATTTGCAAGAGATGTCACCACGGAATGATTGCCCGCATTCTCCACCAAACTGTAAGGGGTGTACAGTTAAAGACCCAGAACCAGATATGAAGAATGAAGACCCAGAGTCAGAATTATAAAAAATTAAAGAAAATATTTACTGAAGATAGTTTGCAGTTTCATCAGCAGAAGTCAGCTTCAATACTCGCACAGGAGTTCGTAGGCCGCCCCGCTTACAGTTACAAAGATCACAGCAGTTATACGATTTCCAAGGTCTAAGTTACGTCATTGCTTACAGGATGAATGATTCTCATTGGCTATGAAATAGATAAACACAGTAATTTTCCACACATATACAGATAGACTGAAGCATATCTCCATCGATTATACAGCTGAAGTTAGGCACCTCATGACCTTCCAGGTCGCAGATTTGGGTTGCTGGGCGCCAGCATGTCCAGAACAACAACTCAGTCAATCTCCAATAATGCCAGTGGTTCCTTAACCTGTAACCAAGAAGACTAACACACACACCGACACACAGCTTTTCCAAGGTTGGATTTGGCCAGGCTCTCACTATAAACAGGAGAGTCCTCTCAAAACATCAAGATAATGCGTTCTTTCTCTCAAGGATAGCTAAACTTTAGTCTAACTGGAAAGAAAGGCTTTAACAAAGAAATGGCCCCTTAAACTATTGGCTTCAATGACCCCTATATGTTTAAACACATTGAAGACCTTTTTCAAACACAAAACAAGTCCCTATTTCATTTCTGGAAGCTGGGTTAAATAAGCAAGCACTGCATTCAGATATCAAATACAGACATTAAAGAATACATGAAAAGAACATTTCAGTAATCACACTGGTAACTTATATAAATAAAGTAAAATCTCCAGAGAAGTCATTCAACTCATTTGATATTTAGAAGGAAAAATATTGATTAATACCTTAATTATAATCAATCATTACATATACATTGAAGCAGCAGTGGATTCCAATCCACCCCCTTCAATACAGAGTAATAATAATAAATAATAAATACCAAATGTAAACTTGTAAACTTTAATTTTCTACTTGAAGTTCATTCAGCCAAGTTTGGAAGTTACTCAGTGATGGACTTAAGGACCAGCACTATTATTGATGTGCAACTAGTTCAAGTGAGTCTAACATAGCAGATATATGCAAGATGTAATGCATATGCAATGTAATAAAGTAAATCTACAGGAAAAAAAGGAACAAGGATTTTTTAATGTGTTGATTCACTAACATAACAGGCACTGACAATTGCCATCTATGCCCTTTATTTTGTAAACAGAGTAATGAAGTTGGAGGGAGCAACAACATGGAGAAAGAGGGTCTGATTAGGAGCCTTGATCTCTTGAGGGCACACAATGTGACTTTTGACAGCATTGTTACAGAACGGCACCCTCAAATACAAAAATACCTGCGGGAGGCCAACATCACACAGTATTATGATGTATGGCACATTGAAAAAGGTATTAGCTCCTGTCTGAGTATTTGTTGTTTATGTGCCTATAATGACTGTAATAGTCTCACAGACTGGTTATATTTTAAACCAATCAGTAAAATAGTATTACAAAACATTGATACAAAACCATACCTTTGACCATAACTTACTTTTTATTATATTGTGTTCACTAAACACATTGTATCTTTATGCATGACTGAATTAAAGTTTGTTTGTTTATATTATTAGGAGTATCAAAGAAACTGCTGAAGATTGCTCAGAACAAAGACAGTCAAATACTGCAGAAGTGGTATCGCAGTATAAAAAACCACATATATTGGACAGCGGCTTCTTCTTCATCAGGGCCAGAGCGAGTGGCAAAGTGGACATCAATTCTAAATCATATCCAAGACATGCAAACACATGATGATCCCATTTACCCACAGTGTTTGCATCCGCAACGCAATACAACGAACAAGAGCAAGTGGCTTGGCTGAGAGCAGGTGTGTTACCCTATTAGCAGTGTTAATATAACTCATGTGTCTATGTGCATACGACAGACATGTGTATTAGATGTGTATATGTGTATATATATATATATATATATATATATATATATATATATATATATATATATATATATTAAACATTCTAAATGTATGTACGTTTATTTTTTATTGTTTTTAAATCTAAAGTTTAATAAGTTCAACTTTCCCACCAGGAACAACTGCTTTCACTCGATTAGAGAAGATCCTCAGAAACAAGAGGATTCTGAAGGATGTTGAAAAACTGAGCCCTCACCATCAGACCTCATCCCTGGAGGCGTTCCACAGCGTAATTCTGCGCTTTGCGCCAAAGAATGTTGTCTTTTCTTTCCTGGGAATGTTATGCAGGTAACTCAATATAATTGGGAAAGGAGTGTATACACATTTTCAAATACGCAAGTGTGCCCTAAGTACTGTTTAATCATTATTTCTTCTCCATAGACTATACCTTGCAGCCCTACATTTTAATGAGAATGCTGGGCGTCCCCAAGCCACGACAGCAGCTGGACAGCCACTATTTAAGGTGGTTTTCCCAAAATACAAGAAAGGACAATGCTCTGCAAAGCCAGTGAAAGTAGAACCAACCTTCCGTGAGTGTTACAACTTTTATTTAAATGCAAAATAGTCGTATGTACAGACATAATATCAGAAGCTGAACATAAATTTTGTATAATTTTTTATTTTAATTTTAAAAACAAGACATCTTATAGACAGTATTATATACAAAACCATGTAGCCACGAGCAACACAACTTCAGACTAAACTGAAAATATCAACAATTAATTTTTTTTTGAACAGAGTATGTGGACAACTTGATGCAACTTATTTTTGAGAACGTTGCTGTGGACCCAACTCCTTATTTGGACGATATCCTGTCGATCTCCATACCTGAGCATCTCACGTCCCAGTTTGACAAACCAGACAAACAGGAAGTGATAGACAGCTACGTGTCTAGGTTTCATCAAGGGCAGGTCTGAACCCTACATATTGTCCTTGAGCATTAGGGAACTCTGCCCTTATTCGACGCACCACACAGGAGGGCAGCACAACCCTGATTCTCGAGCCCAGAATGCCCCAACACCAGCTGACGAAACTTCGGTAGGCCAAAAACCTGTTACGGCTGAGAAAAGTAAAACATTTTTACGTATAATTTGTCAATATTTCATTTATTTATTGCTGTTTGTTTTTTGACAATTGTTTTTGCTGTTACTGCATTTTTTTAAATAACATCTTTGGAATACAGTATAACCGTATTTCTGTCAATAAATGTTAGTCAAAACAGTTTTGTGTCTATTCATTACTTGATATTTCATGCTGAATGGTATGTTTTGTGGTTATTAAAAACTACACTACAGTTGATCAGTTATCCATAGTGAACTTTATGCTTTGCACCGCAGTCGCTTATGTCACAATAGAAAATTATGACTGAAATGAATCAAAACACAACTTACCCTGCCATTCCCCTTAAGCCTAAAGGCCCATAGTCTGCTCGGTAGATGTTTAATGCATTCTGAAGCGAGAACAGATTTAAACACACGGGTTCCAGGCCTGGATGATCAACCATACATTGAGGTGGTTTTTCCAGCTGCTGTAATCTTCTTAAAACCCACAAATTATGAATATGGTAACTGCGCTGAGATTTTTACAAGATGATTGCATAATAGAAATACAATTTAGGAAAAGTACTGTACCTGTGGTATCTCCCTGCAGCATATATTCTCAGCCTCTGTAGGCATTTGCCCACAAAATCGACAAAGACACCTGGAACAGGAATATCAATGTAGTTACAATACTATAGATGTACTTGAATGTTTTCTTAAAACATAAAACATTTTCGTACTGCAATGTATGTTGTTCATTGCAGTACGAAAATGTTTTATGGTTTATGAATAAAAAATTCTTAGGTGTCCTTGAACTACTGCTAGAATCATTCCTGCCATGACCTCATGTCAGTGTTTCAGCCCCGACAGTTGTACCTAACACTGAGATAACGTTACGCATCACAAACAAGCCTACATTTACCAAAAAAATTTTTCTTCAACATCAATCTGTCAACGAACTAACCTATAACGTTACATCAGTAAACACATAGCGTTCGTATCTCACTAACGTTACTCTAGCCTGCCAGTACATACAAAGATAGATCAAAGTGACATTACGTTAACCAACCATTCAGAAACGTCCTGTTCGAGCCTTAATTGTCGAACTTCTTCGGGTCCTTCATCTTGTTCCGGGTCCGACTCCGGTTCAAATTGGTATGGTTGTAACACTGATGTGTCCTGAGAGAATCCCGCTGCCATTCTTCCTAAAAATATACTCTCAACTGTTGTCAAGGCAACACTCCACGTGTGTTGTGTAAAAAACACCCCAAAGAACAGAGGGGCGGAGTCAGCTAAGCTCATTAGCATTTAAAGGCATATGCACTGAAACGGCGTGCTGAAAACAGAGCTGTTTTTGACCAGGAAAAATTAGTGTTTTCCTAAAATAGTAATGAGAATTTTTAATAGAAGTATATTACAAAGTTTTCATTTAGACCATAAAGATTCATATTAAATTGTAAAAAATGGCGTTATATGACCCCTTTAACGCATTATAGTCCTTCATGTCTATTGCGATCTCAAAACTCCGGCCAGTTGATAATACCTAGTATATATAAATCGACTGCTGGCGGTAGATCCTTTTCCTATTTAGCACCAAAACTTTGGAACAATCTTCCTAACATTGTCCGGGAAGCAGACACAGTCTGTCAGTTCAGAGCTAGACTAAAAACACATCTCTTTGACCTAGCATTCACATAACACTCTATAGCCTTCTATAATTCAATATTAGGCTGCTTAGATTAGGTCAGCCGGAACTGGGAACACTTCCCTCAAATCCTGATGTACTCGTTACATCATAAGAATGGCATCTACGCTAATTTTAGTGTCTTTGTTTATCTCGAGGTTTTCCCGCAGCCTGCCGGATCCAGGCCGTTTCCAGATCTGACGAAGGACCTTCGCCTGGACCCGATGACAATGCAGTGCTGAAGTGCCAACTCGCCTCTCCCTATGGAGGATCCCTATACCACTCTACAGATAAAGCCTTGTGGAATTTTTCGGTTCGCGTACCTACCCAAAGTGATAAGATAAAATAAAATTCTGCATCAAAATTTATAGACAAGACAAGTAGTTTGTTTAGGCATTGTTTGTAAGGAATTACAAACCTGCGCACATATATTCAAACGCACATAACTATAGAATCAATTCTTAATGTGCATGTGAACGCCATCAGCGTCTATCACAGGTTCACGTTTAAAGTCTGTTTAGAGTAGGGTGACCAGATTTCTCGGAGTGGAATACGGGACAGATACAGAACGCATGCGTATAGAGGGAATGCACGTGACGTCACCGTTGGCCGGAGTGACTGCAGTTACGCCCACAAGTGGCAAAAAGACTGAGCGGCAGCATTGGTTTTCAGTGTGAATGCTGCGGAAAAACACACAAAACGCGTCTAAAACGGGAAAGAGCTTTGAGACTGACTGTTCAACTAGATTTGACAAGAAATATGAGGAATATTTTTACAGACTACCTAAAGCTACAGAACAGAGAAGCAAATAGATCGCTACAATTCATAGAAACAACTGGACTCCAGGCAGCGAAAGGTGGATTTGCAGTTATCATTTTTGTGTCAATATGCTGAATTTAGTGGTAAAATCATTCTCTATATATTGTATTGTTTTATATTGCAGTGACAACTCATCAATCAAATATTTACCACTGTATATTCTGTATAATTTGACATTTTTAAATAAACACTGACAAAAAACTATACAAGTTTAAGTCTCTAGACGATATGATTATATATACAACATTGATAAGTGATCACCTGGATTTAGACCTGCCTATTTTGTATTTATATAAAGCATTCACAGGCAAATTTGCTGTATGTATTTCCCTGGTGTCGAAATCAGGCACATATAAATGTCAGGAAACACGATTCCTGGCTGCATGTTAATATCCATGGATCATTGGATCTTTAGTAAGTTGTAAGGAACACTATATTGAGTCCAATCTTTAGTTTAAACTGATAATCGTTTGTTTTACTTGTGTTTTCGCAGTTTCCCCTATTAAATCCAGTCACGCAGCAGCTCTTCTGCCACTCAGTCCGGCTGAGGGGGCGTGTTCAGGCGGGAAAGTGACGTTAATGCATTCCCTCTATTAATGCGTCTTACATGCGCTTCATTAGGCACACTAGCCCACACATACAAGGTCTCTCGCTCTCTGTCATGCGCGCACTACACGGTTTGAACGTAACATATATATTCACTTAGCCTTTCGGAAACGAAACCTATTATATATAATATATATATATATATATTAACGATGAAATAAGGGACAAAACATGATTTTTTCAGAATAAGTCGGGACACTAAAATTAGAGTGGAAATACGGTGCTGTCCCGGGAAAAACGGGACGTCTGGTCACCCTAGTTTAGAGAGAACGGTGTCGTCTTAGCGGCCCCTAATTTAATAACAAATGATCATTTAGATGGAAGTGAATCAATCAAAACTAACTTTAGCTGGAAAAAACATTTTTCAAGAACCAATATAAAACCAAACCAATCTCTGTTACCTTAAATTATATGTTTATCTCTGTAAAGTTGCTTTGAAACAATCTATATTGTTAAAAGCACTATATAAATGAGGATGACTCGACTTGACTACTATATAGCCTGATCTCGTTAAGTATGAATGCGATCCGACATCTGCCGTGTTGACGTTATCATGTGACCTACGACGTGTAATCACAAGCGCAACAACTTCAAAAATATGAATGACACATTTAATTCATCTATCTGTAAATATCTTGATATTACTCATTTTGTGGTATTGTTGAAGAAACAGCTGCCCATGTATTTTGTTATTGTGAATATATTTAGGGTTGATTTAAGTTGTTATATTTTAAACCCTACTAATGTGAACCACAGTTCCCTTTCAAGGGAACTCGAACTGCGTTGAGACGCGGTGGGAACGCTCTGCGTGATTGCGTCGTGAAGCACATGTATAATCAGTCCAATGGAAGAGCGAGACGTCATAGGCGGGTGACGTCATAGACCAGGAAGCTATAAAGCACACCAGAAAACAGACCGCGACAGCTTCTGTGCCTTCAGCAAGCGATCTGTGTATTCTGTCCTTGTCATATTTATTGTTGTCTGTCAAGTTGCAATATATATATATATATATATATATATATATTATGGCAAAAGAGAGCAAGTAGCTTTGTGTTATATCACGGCTGGGGACACACACATCAGCTTTTTTGTTACTATTTGGGAGTGGAGCATGCCACAGTCAGTTCTCGAGGGGGCTGACTGTGAGCATTTCGAGAAGCTGTCCGTGAGGACGCTCCGCTCCCGCCGGGCGTTCTTCGAGGAGGACAGTTCGGTTCGCGCTCCCCGCGCGGATCCCGCTGTTGCCGAGGCACGGCGGCGACTCGCATTTTGGGGTTCGCAAACGGATCTGACAGCGGGGGTTGGCACGGGCTCCGCCCTATCTCAGCTTTCACCTGCCAGATCCAGTGTTTGTTTAGAAAAAGAGAACAAAACAAATAAAGATATTAAGAAAAAGGCAGATGTTTGAGATTTCAATAAATAAATAAATGAGTCAGCTCATAACTCTGTTGAATAAAGAGAACATTTAAAAGGAGGTTTATCTAGTGCTGTTGCTAGTTAAATATTTACTGGCCAGCTGAACATTGTGAGAGTGAAAATAAAAAGAGTTTATTAGATGAAATATATCTAAAAACAGAAAAACTCTGTATCTCAGCCTCCTCGTCTGGGACTGCCGTTTTTTTTCCCTATCTCCACACTGAGGTGTCGAGATCGTGGAATAATCTGGTTTCTATTATATGTGTTTAATGCCCAAACGTCTAACTATAGTAATGCTATGGGTATTAAGTATCACAGTGATATCAAAGTATGACAGTGCCTCGGGTTAAAGAGACGCTTGCGAGCTTTCTCTCTCCCGAGTCGGCGTCATCATTTTTAACCCCGACGTTACCCATAAAATATACCCATATATAAAATAAAAGGACATGGATGAATGTCAGGATGTCAGCACTGACGCTATTCGAGAATTGCGTCATGCAAAAACAGATAAACTATACTGGGGAGGGACGGTTTCGAGAAATCGTTTCTCCTCTGCATCCTCTGCGGGGGCGACTCTCTGAGGAGGGTCGCAGCATGGCCAGTTCGGTTGTTTTCCTGCTGGTGACCACGGAGTGATATTTATATATATATATATATATATTTTTTTCTGATTTAAAAATAAAGAAAAATAAGATAAATTATGTCTGTTCTTCTGGACGCTCAACTTTAAAAAAAAACCTAAAAACTAAGAAATAAACCATTCAGCGGTGTTCGGGAGGTTTCTTCCTCACCAATCTAATGTTCCTGAGACTGCTGGGCGGGAGCAGTCTCGGTCTACTAAGCTCCTCGCAGCACAGAGTGCAAAACGAGCATTACCATTTGGGCTCCTCCATAATCGAGGGGGACCTGGGTGGCGGTTGGACAAAGAGGAAGCGCTGACGCCGAGGCTGTCAGGCTTCTAAGGGTGGTCCCCTCCGGGGTAGGGATGGTTTTGAGAAATCGTTTCTCCTCGGCGCCCTCTGGGGTGCGACTCTCTGAGGAGGGTCGCAGCGCTGCCAGTTCGGTTTTCCTGCCGGTTCGCCGTTCAGGGCACCGAGGTGTCAGCGTCCCCATACGATCCTCCAAGGAGGGTCGTAGAATGGTCAGTTCGGTTGTTTCCTGCCGGTTCGCCGCTTCAGGGCACCGTGGTGACTGTTCAACCAAATCCATATGCCAGTCTTGAGAGACTGGTTCCCCTAGTAGAATTTCTGGCGAATTTCAGGGGCGAAGCACACCAGTATCGGGTTCCTCCATTCGGCCTAGGTTATCACCCCGCACCTTTACAATATGCTCGGATGCAGCTCTGGCTCCTCTGAGATTCCAGGGCATTCGCGTATTAAATTATATCGACGATCGGTTGATTTTAGCTCAATCCGAGCTTTTGCCAGTTCAACATCGAGATGTCGTTCTGTCCCACATAAGGAGGTTGGGGTTGCGGCTCAACACCAAAAAGAGTGTACTCCTCCCAGCTCAGAGGACCACTTTTCTAGGTGTAATATGGGATT
This sequence comes from Siphateles boraxobius, assembly GCF_051911475.1. Lineage (NCBI taxonomy): Eukaryota > Metazoa > Chordata > Actinopteri > Cypriniformes > Leuciscidae > Siphateles > Siphateles boraxobius. The sequence continues at coordinate 1,163,263 of NW_027509200.1, read as the reverse complement.
CCACAACATGCAAGCACATCTGTCTCCTGCACGTATTCTGCGATTCTCACAGCCGTAAAGAATGTAAACTAGGTCAGTCACTCACTGCAAACAGTCTCTGAGACTGTTGGGGCTCATGGTAGTTGCTTCCAACGTAGTTACTTTTGGCCTTCTGTACATGAGATTCCTGCAGTGGTGGCTCAGGACCAAGGGGTTTTCTCAGAGGTGAAATCCGTTTCGCACGATCAAGGTCACGCGGCAATGCCTACGTGCCTTGGTCATGTGGAAGAAACCTTGGTTCCTTGCCCAGGGCCCAGTGCTGGGGGCTTCTTGTCGACGCGTCACGCTATTGACGGATGCTTTCTCACAGGATGGGGGGCGGTCATGAGTGGCCGCTCGGTGAAAGGTCTTTGGTTGGGGCTCATGGCAGTTGCGTCCAACGTAGTTACTTTTGGCCTTCTGTACATGAGACCCCTGCAGTAGTGGCTCAGGACCAAGGGGTTTCCTCCGAGGGGAAATCCGTTTTCACATGATCAAGGTCAAGCGGCTATGCCTACGTGCCTCGGTCATGTGGAAGAACCTTGGTTCCTCACCCAGGCCCAGTGTTGGGGGCTTCTTGTCGACACATAATGCTTTCGACGGATGCTTCCCTAACAAGTCGGGGGCAATCATGAGTGGTCGCTCGGCGAAGGGTCCGGACAACACACTGATGGTCTCATATATCAGAGCAGATATCTTTGCTCCTGGGAGCTCTGGAGTTATGGATACTGTGGGCTCGGCCTCTGAGGGGGCCCAGCTCATAGATTCAGGTCTCTGGACCAAGGTCGTGGAGACCATACTCCAGTCTAGAGCTCCCTCCACGAGAAGACGAAATATGCATTGATATGGAAACTGTTCTCTGCCTGGTGCAGAGAATGCCTTCTGAATATTGTTTCTGCCCTGTGTGGAACTATACTTGATTTCTTTAATGAATGTTTCTTTGCTGGGTTATCTCTGAGGAGAGATCCTTAATTTTGTCTTCTCCGTGGTACATGAGGCTGAGGCCTGCACGTACTTGGATTTGCACCTGGTTTGGTGATAGTATTTCTTCACCCCAGGTCGGGTTGTATTTCTAGGTCCCTACTAAATGTGCGGGTCATTTGTGCTCCAGGCCTTCTGTCCTCCACCTTTAATACCCCAGATCAGGAAAAACTTAATCTGTAATGCTATGTCCGGGCTTTGGATGCTTATGTCCACAGAGCTGCTCAGTGGCGTATATCAGAACAATTATTTGTCTGCTTCGGGTAACCCTGTTAAGTGTCACCCCCCCTTTTTTTGAATAGACATGAAAATGCACATTCCAAACTTAAATGGTATAGGATAAGAATCCTTTGGAATATAGACATAAAATTGGTCTTGTTTTAAAGAAGACATTTGGCAGATTTTTGTAGAAGTGAAATAAATTAAGAAAGTGAAACAGAAAAAAAGTTACAGAAGTTTGAGTTTATGAAAATGTACGATTTAAAAAATTAATTATTCATATTTTATATAAAATATATATTTTCAAAACCTGGACAACTCTTAAACTGCAAAAAAATCAAAGCCAAAAATCTGAACAAGTTGTGTTTCAAATTTTAGGTTGATATCTCAAGAAATGAGCTTTCAGTAAGATTTTGTTTGGGCGCAGTACCAAACTTTTTCACTAGGTCACAACCAGACTCCATTACTGCCCATATAAGGGCGCCTCCATTTCCATATGTGGTTTGAGTGATCTGAACCATCATTTTCACAATTTTCATACAATTTATAAAGTAGACATCCTATTCAGAAGTAGTATTGGAAGTTTGGCAGATTTTGATATGAATTAAACCTTGAATAAACACATAAAAGAACACATATGTGCGTTATAGCTCGCGGCCACATCACAAATGGTGAATCTATTATTTTTTCTTTATATTTAAAACATTTTCAGACCTTTTTTTTCTAAAATAATTGAATGCTTGCCATCTTTTGAACTCTTGGCATGAAAACAAACTGGTTTCTACCCTTCTTTCATGATTTTTCATGTTCATTGCTATTTCAAAATAAAGGTCTGAACACGCCTAGGAGTATGAAAATATTCTTGTTGCAAATTAATAAATTACGGCTCCTCTGTAATTTTTTTTGAGAATCAGTAACCAAATATGGAAACTAGAGATTGTAAGCTTTCAAATGATATATAGTTTGTCAAGATTAGTTTAGGTTTAGTATAGGTTATTACTGTTTTAAATATGTAATGGATTTGGGCCCACCGGTGGGCCCATGACACTTAAGAGGTTAAGATAGGTTGCCCTGCATCTAAACAGATAATGAGCAAGTGGGTAGTTGAGGCTATCTCAATTGCGTATGAAGCGGCCGGACAGCCTTCACCTGTGGCTATTCAGGCCCATTCTACAAGGAGTATGGCTGCCTCTCAGAATCAGAATCAGAAAGAGCTTTATTCCCAAGTGTGCTTGCACACACAAGGAAATTTCCTTGGTACTGAAGCTTCCAGTGCACGTATACAAATACAGATACAACAAGAAACATAGTAATAAAAATTCTACAAATAAAATTATAATAAAAAATAAAACAATTATGAAAACACTATAAAAATATATGGTCACAGTTGGGTTTTGTCAGAATAAACATTTACAGATTATGAACATATTTACAGTATTTTGAATAGTATGAATAAATATAAATAAATATAAATATCACCTGAATTTTTAAGATATTGCACTAAACAGTGGGAGTATTGCACTTACAGGCATATGCTTTGGGAGATATGTTAACTGTTCAGAAGTGAAATGGCCTGTGGGAAGAAACTGTTCCTGTGCCGAGATGTTCTAGTGGACAGTGATCTAGACGCCATCTTGACGGTAACAGTTCAAACAGGAGGTGTCCAGGGTGAGTGGAGTCTGTGATGATTTTACCTGCTCTCTTCCTCATTCTGGAAGAGTACAGGTCCTGGAGGGATGGCAGGGGGGCACCAATGATCCTCTCCGCAGTCCGGACTGTCCGTTGTAGTCTCCTGATGTCTGATTCGGTAGCTGAACCAAACCAGACAGTGATGGAAGTGCTTAAAACAGACTCAATGACGGCTGAGTAGAACTGAATCAGCAGCTCCTGTGGCAAGTTGAACTTCCTCAGCTGGAGAAAGAAGTACAGTCTCTGCTGGGCCTTTTTCACAGTGGAGTCAATGTGATTGTCCCACTTCAGGTCCTGAGAGATGGAAGTGCCCAGGAACCTGAATGACTCCACTGCTTCCACAGTGTTGTTCATGATGGTGAGTGGGGGGAGTGCTGGGCTGTTCCTCCTGAAGTCCACGATCATCTCCACTGTTTTGAGCGTGTTCAGCTCAAGGTTGTTATAACTGCACCAGACAGCCAGCTGTTCAACCTCCAGTCTGTAAGCAGACTCGTCACCGTTTTGGATGAGACCGATGACAGTGGTGTCGTCTGCAAATTTCAGGAGCTTGACAGTGGGGTCTTTAGAAGTGCAGTCATTAGTGTACAGGGAGAAGAGCATTGGGGAGAGAACGCACCCTTGGGGGTCACCAGTGCTTGTGGTGAGAGTCCTGGATGTGTGTTTCCCCAGTCTCACTCGCTGCTGCCGGTCCGTCCGGAAGCTGGAGATCCACTGACAGATCGAGGATGGTATGGAGAGCTGGGTCAGTTTGGCTGTGAGAAGAGCAGGCATGATGGTATTGAAGGCTGAACTGAAGTCCAAAAAGAGGATCCTTGCATAAGTCCCTGGTCTGTCGAGATGTTGCAGGATATAATGCAGTCCCATGTTGACTGCATCATCCACAGACCTGTTTGCTCTGTAAGCAAACTGAAAGGGATCCAGCAGGGGTCCGGTGATGTCCTTCAGGTGGGCCAGCACCAGTCTTTCAAACGACTTCATGACCACAGACGTGAGAGCGACAGGTCTGTAGTCATTAAGTCCAGTGATTTTGGGTTTTTTGGGGACAGGAATGATAGTGGAGCGTTTGAAGCAGCAGGGAACTTAACACTGCTCCAATGATCTGTTGAAGATATGCGTGAAGACCTGTTGTTCAACGCAGGCTTTTAAACAAGCAGATGAGATGCCGTCTGGGCCTGAGGCTTTCCTAGTCTTCTGTTTTTTGAAGACTCGGCTCACGTCCTCCACACAGACCTTAAGCTAAGGTTGGATGGCAGGAGGGGGGAGTAATGGGGGTGCAGGGGGTGATGGTGAATGTGTGAAGTGCAGATCAGACCGGATGTGTGGTGTGAATGAGGGCTTTACAAACCTGCAATAAAATGAGTTTTAATCATCAGCCAGGTGTTGCTTGTCCACAGATTGGGGGGATGGTGACTTGTAGTTGGTGATGTTCCTCAGGCCATTCCAGACTGATGATGGGTCATTGGATGAAAACTGGTTTTTCAGTTTTTCAGAGTAGCTTTTTTTAACAACTCTGATCTCCTTTGTCAGTCTGTTTCTGGCCTGATTATACAAGATTTTATCCCCACTTCTGTAGGCATCCTCTTTGGCATGACGAAGGTGTTTGAGTTTCCCAGTAAACCATGGTTTATCATTAGTAAATGATAAAAATGTCCTGGTAGGAATGCATGTATCCTCACAGAAACTTATATATGATGTTACAGTATCTGTGAGCTCATCCAGATCGTTGGTAGTAGCTTCAAAAACAGTCCAATCAGTGCAATCAAAGCAGGCCTGTAGATTCTGCTCTGCTTCATTAGTCCATCTTTTTACAGTCCTTATTACAGGTTTAGCTGATTTCAGTTTCTGCCTGTAGGTCGGTATGAGATGAACCAAACAGTGATCAGAGAGCCCCAAAGCTGCCCGTGGGATGGAGTGATACGCATTTTTTCCTCTAGGCTTTAATTTCGGGTGTTTCCCTTCAGGACATTTGTAATGCGGCAGGCTGGTCCTCACCACATACATTTGTCAGATTTTATGACCTAGACCTCTCCACTCCCAGGGCTAGGCTGCTTGCTTCTTAGTGTGTGCAAGGACTTCACACAGAACAGGCATCTCTCATTATGGCGTAGTGGGTATAGGGTTCCCACCGCGTCTCAAGTTCCCTTGAAAGGGAACGTCTCAGGTTACGTATGTAACCCTGGTTCCCTGAGAGGGAACGAGACGCTGCGTTCTCCTGCCATACTTCCTGCATGCCCTGATTGACTTGCTTCAGGCTTTTTTTATAGAAGCTGTCGCGGTCGGTTTTCTGGTGTGCTTTATAGCTTTCTGGTCTATGACGTCTCGCTCTTCCATTGGACTGATTATACACGTGCTTCACGACGCAATCACGCAGAGCGTTCCCACCGCAGCGTCTCCTTCCCTCTCAGGGAACCAGGGTTACATACGTAACCTGAGACGTTTTATTCTTATAACAATATTTTTTTTTTATTAAGAAACCCCAACATTGTCATCTCTTGAATATGTTGTTAATTTCTTTATTTGATATCCAAAAAAAAATCTCCTTTAAGTTTTCCTATTTTTCTTGTTGAATTTACCTCTCGTTCCATCCCTCTGGCTTTCATGTATTATGAAGTATTTAAAGATATTTAGCCTTGTCATTGTTCTTTTTTTTCCAGTGTATAAAATATCATATTATGATGTACACAAACCCCATGATCTTTATGTTTTCTGTTTTTGTCATTATGATTGTTCATTGTTAAAGATACAACTATGGTATCTTTCCCTGATCTTGAATGTAACTATAAGTTCTGCAATAAAAAATTATATGTGTGACAGGTGCACTAACACCTCATAACATCAGTAACTCGTCAGCCCAGCCTAGAATGTTTTTCCACAGCGTTTGTAATGTCTGCACAAAGGAGACGGGCAGCTACTCGAAAAGCTCACCTTTGGAGAAAACTGTTGATTTTATACTCAAAAAAATTATACTCCTTAAAAATTAATATTACCTCAAAATAAATTGCATTGCTAGTGTAAGGTCCACCCACTGGCCCAACACCGGAATCCAATGGTATGGTCAAAGGAATTCAGCGTGTATGTCTTTTCGGGCGTTCTCTGGAAAAATCACTTTAATTTATTAAACAGTTGATCTCGAATTTTAATTCTGACTCCATGAAGAATTTAATCTGACTCCAAATTTAAGTGACTCTTTGTTTTACAAGCTTTCTATCTTTACAGCTGATCCTCAGATTAGTTGCGATTTAATTTAGACCAAAGATTATTCTGTGCATTTCATAACTTCAAATGTTCGTTCATTAAGGACCTGGGGCCTCATTTATAAACGTTGCGTACGCACAAAAGAAGGCGTACGCCGCTCTCTACGCAATAATTGGTATTTATAAAAAGCAAACTTGACGGTAAAATGTGCGGTCCTTCACGCAAGCTCTGACCCAGGCGTACGCACAAAAACGGGTGAAATGAGAAATGGCGACACCGTCGGCAGATGGAAGAAACGCGTGAAAGTGTGTGAAACTGTAGACCGTTGTGTAAAATAAATGGCAATACTGCCTCTCATAAATAAAACGAAGCTTCACAAAGCAAGTCTTACAATTAACAGCCTACACAAACACCCGTTTAATCGATCTGCAACAGAAATGCAAATTAACACATAGGGCCTATTTGCAAAAAGAAAAGTGAAATATGTTCTGCAATAATATTGGCATGTTATACAATTCATCCTCATAAATAAGATGGTAAACAGAACGAAATAATGTACAAAACTGATATTCTCGCCAATGTGTCCGTCTGGCGGAGCAGATATAGATGCAATTAGATAGTCAGTCAGATAGATAGATAGATAATTAGGAAGATAGATAGATAGATAGATAGATAGATAGATAGATAGATAGATAGATAGATAGATAGATAGATAGATAGATAGATAGATAGATAGATAGATAGATAGATAGATTGATTATTTGTCCACTGGGGAAAGTTGTTTTAGTAAAAATGTCTTCATCAGCTACGGAATCATGGTATTCATGCATATGCCATTAGTTTGTTTTATTTTAGATAAAATAACGTATGACGTATGTCTCAAACATTCAGAAAACTGCTAGAAATTACATTTGCGCTGAACTATTTCCCATTTCCAAGTAGATTATAACCGCAATTTTAATCTATTAAAATTAAATGGATGCAATTAAATGGATGGAAATAAAATGCCCCATCACAATGCGTAATGACGCACAATGGCTGATCTTGCGCTCGTAGAAGATGTGGAAAATGGAAGGATTCGGAGTGAACGCATCTTCAGACAGCAAGAAGACTTGCTGGCAAATGAGGCAAATGTCCGACCATTTCTTTTTTATTTCGGCCACAGTCCGATGTTGTGAGGCTACAGCATTTACGGCGTCTGCAACCATTTGCCACTCAAGTGCCTTTTTGGCATTAGTAATGCCCACACTGTGCCCTCCAAACAACATTTTTCTCCTCTTTTCCACTTCGCCACGATAACTTCTAATTCACATTGAGTGAAGTAACGTTTTTTTGATTTCCTCTCTGTGTTCACCAAGCTTTCGCAATCGATGAATATTAACTTGTGGGCGTTTCACGGACTATTTATGGGCAACTATGGGCGTGACATGAAGCCGTAAAAGCTGCGCTATATTTAGAATTGGTTGTGATTTATTAAGGGAAAAATGCGTAGGATGTGCGTGCGCACGGTTTTATAAATCCGAATATTTCTGTGCGTACGCACGTCCTATGTTTCATTCGTACGCCACTTCTGACGCAAATCCTACTCAAAGTTTTATAAATAAGGCCCCTGGTGTCACTTTGAGACGTCACGTCGCGAATGTGCGCTCACGATCACAAACTAGCCAGTCCTAAAATAGTCAGAGGGTGCAGTGCAACCTATCTTACCCTACGCAGCCGCTCACTGCTGACTCATAGGTGTAATTTTTCGTAATAGTTGCAGCTTACAACATGCTAAGTGAGGAGATAGTCAAAATCAAAAAGTCTAATGATGTGCCCCATGCTCCATTCATTAGTGCCTTAGGTGTGATCTATCCTGGACAGAGATTTGCGGAAACATCAGACTGCACATAATCTACTAGAAATAATGATTTCAGAAAACTTCAGAATAATCAAGATTAACATTTATTTTTCCAGGCAGAGTTAAACATCAAAATAAAATAATTAGAAAGAATACCTAGTACACAACTGATCAGCCTATAAAAACATTCATAATACAATATCAAAAATAGTTTCAAAGAGTCATCATACCTGGCAATAGAGACACACAGCAACAGTGTGGGAAGTTCTGTTTACAGATGCTTCCTTGAGTGGTTTGCCAATTCTCTTTAAATACCCCAGAGAAACAGAAGAACAATAAACATTTAGCACCCAAATATTTACTCAGCTTTTACTGGACCCTTTCTCATGACCCAAGTGGTCAAGCCTGAGTTTGGGGGATAAAGACAATGGTTATCAACAATCTTTATTGGGGCATCTCCCACAACAGAAGAACAGGCATTGTTTTCTTTTTCTGACTGTTCTGCTGCTGCGGGAATGAAACAACTTTACCACTCGCACCAGAAGTATTTATTTTGCCCTAACGTCACACAGCTGGAGGCAGGAGGTTTGTGAGATTTGCATGACTGACTGAGCCCTGAAGGAGAGGAGATAGTGTGCTTCGTCAGGAACACAGCATGTGGGGAAGAGATCAGATTGGGCCAGTTGTGTTGTGCTCTCTGTCCCACAGATCTCCTTTGTAGATTAGTGAGTTTTTATTGTTTTATTGCAGATTCGACTTCTTGAATACAGTCTTAGGAAAATTCCATCCTTACACTAGCCCACCCCAAAACTTAAACAAAATAATAATAATAAATGCTGACCAATACTTAATTATTTGTTTTATACTGAAAATGATATAATTTAATAAAACAAGCAAAATATAATTTGTTTTGTCATGACATAGCTATGCATGAATACACACTAGATAAATGCAGTCAAGCATCTAAATTTTCAGTCAAGCAATGAATTAATGCATACATTAATTAAATAATTATATGTTATATATTGACAACAATAAGAAACATTAATAAATTAGTAAAAGAACAAATAAAAGTAACCTTCACAATAAACAAATGAAAAGTCAACAACACATGAAACAAAGCTTTATTCAAACTACAAGCATGTATTAACAGGCGCTGAACCCCAAATCCCACTGCCATCTCAACACAGCGCTTCCCATTCTACGGTTTCATTCTGATAAATCAGCTGACCACCAGAGGTGAGCTGTGCCTTCATGCCGGAGGTTGTTGTGCTCCGCTGTGCTTCACAATCTGAGGCAATAAGGGCAGGTGGAGCTATGGAGGGACTCATAAGGGCAGGTGGAGTGATGGAGGGTCTCATAAGGGCAGGTGGAGCTATGGAGGGACTCATAAGGGCAGGTGGAGTGATGGAGGGTCTCATAAGGGCAGGTGGGGTGATGGAGGGACTCATAAGGGCAGGTGGAGTGATGGAGGGGTCTTATAAAGACAGGTGGAGTGATGGAGGATCTCATAAGGGCAGGTGGCGTGATGGAGGGTCTCATAAGGGCAGGTGGAGTGTTGGAGGGACTCATAAGGGCAGGTGGAGTGATGGAGGGTCTCATAAAGGCAGGTGGAGTGATGGAGGGTCTCATAAGGGCAGTTGGAGTGATGGAGGGTCTCATAAGGGCCTGTGGAGTGATGGAGGGTCTCATAAAGGCAGGTGGAGTGATGGAGGGTCTCATAAGGGCAGGTGGAGTGATGGAGGGTCTCATAAGGGCCTGTGGAGTGATGGAGGGTCTCATAAGGGCAGGTGGAGTGATGGAGGGTCTCATAAGGGCAGGTGGAGTGATGGAGGATCTCATAAGGGCCGGTGGAGTGATGGAGGGTCTCATAAGGGCAGGTGGAGTGATGGAGGATCTCATAAGGGCCGGTGGAGTGATGGAGGGTCTCATAAGGGCAGGTGGAGTGATGGAGGATCTCATAAGGGCCGGTGGAGTGATGGAGGATCTCATAAAGGCAGGTGGAGTGATGGAGGATCTCATAAGAGCAGGTGGAGTGATGGAGGGTCTCGTAAGGGCATGTGGAGTGATGGAGGGTCTCATAAGGGCAGGCTGAGTGATGGAGGATCTCATAAGGGCAGGTGGAGTGATGGAGGGTCTCATAAAGGCAGTTGGAGTGATAGAGGATCTCATAAGAGCAGGTGGAGTGATGGAGGGTCTCGTAAGGGCATGTGGAGTGATGGAGGATCTCATAAGAGCAGGTGGAGTGATGGAGGGTCTCGTAAGGGCATGTGGAGTGATGGAGGGTCTCATAAGGGCAGGCTGAGTGATGGAGGATCTCATAAGGGCCGGTGGAGTGATGGAGGATCTCATAAAGGCAGGTGGAGTGATGGAGGATCTCATAAGAGCAGGTGGAGTGATGGAGGGTCTCGTAAGGGCATGTGGAGTGATGGAGGGTCTCATAAGGGCAGGCTGAGTGATGGAGGATCTCATAAGGCAGGTGGAGTGATAGAGGATCTCATAAAGGCAGTTGGAGTGATGGAGGGTCTCATAAGGGCAGGTGGAGTGATGGAGGGTCTCATAAAGGCAGGTGGAGTGATGGAGGGTCTCATAAAGACATTTGGAGTGACGGAGGGTCTCGTAAGGGCAGGTGGAGTGATGGAGGGTTTCATACGGGCAGGTGGAGTGAAGGAGGGACTCATAAGGGCAGGGGGAGTGATGGAAGGTCTCATAAGGGCAGGTGGAGTGATGGAGGGTCTCATCCATGGCACCATTTCCAGGATTCAGCTCTCGGCTCCTCATCTTTAGGGCTCACACCAGCCTGCATAGATTTCAGATCCTACAAAAATGCACAAACATTATACAAAAGCATTCATTTTAACAGCACAATGTAATTTCATTTCTGTATTAAAAGTAACATAAATTAACTTACTTTATATTTTAGTAAAATCCCTAAAACCTTTTTTTCCCAACAAATGCCGCCATCATCTTTCCTTGCAGGTCCTGCTCCATCACAAAAGATCTGCAGCAAATGCAGAGAAATCAACAATCAGAAAAGTGTTGTAATATCTCTGTTTGAAATTACAATATTAAAAATAAACTACAACTTAAGATTTAATAGATTTTGTTATCCATCTATAGTATACTCACTCAAAGCCTTTGATGCCAGCATTCAGCTTCATGAGCCACTCTCCACTGGATACACACACATCTGTTCATCTGTCCCTGTAACATCCAGAAAAGATCACGTTACCTCTGTGATTTTTGAGCTCAATACTACATTTACATGTTGAGGTTGTTGCTGATGTGTTAACTCACTTTTTATCCAACTTAAATGTTCCTCAATTTATCAACAGTACTAAGGGACAAATACAATAGACAACTTATGTTATGTGTTCACTCCATCACTTAACTTATGTGTTCTTACTGGAGCTCCTCCGTTAGCTATACATAATAAAACGTGTTTTTACTGCAAAATCACAAATTTACTACACTATTTAGCGTCTTTACACCTTTAATAATTCAACAGTTTACTATACAGTAGTTCAACACAAGCGATTTGGTTAGTAATACATTTGAAAACACTCTTGTTCATCTTTTCCGTCATGTTCGAGCATTGCGTATCCTATTCTTCTTCTTCTTTATGACATATGGTCTCCCGTGGCCTCCTTGTATAGAAAAGTATCCATCGGATGAGCACTCGAAAATCTGTCCGGAAGCAGTAGGCTATCAGGGAACTTCTTGCCTATTCTTTTATGAGTACTGAGTTTTCGAAAGTACTACTTCTTTCAAGTATTGTTTTCTCCTACTATATAGTAGGAAAGTAGGCATATTCAAACGCACTATAAGTATACGTACGTCCGAATCTCGCGAGAATTAATACGTCACCCAGGTAATTCTCGCCTACTCTTTTATGAGTACTAAGTATTCGTACGAGGCAGATACGCGCTGACGGACCCACACATGTCGAGTACGGCCTGCTGTGCAAGCAGATCCGGCAGCAGCTCAAGAACGACCTCGATCAATACAGACAGAGGCACCTGCTGGCGACAACCAAGGACCGCAAAGGCCTGAAAAAGTGCAGGCGGGCGATGCAACAGCAGCGTGGCCAAATACCAGCACTGAAGACGGCAGACGGGCGGACGACCAGGACTCTGTCCGGCATTGAGGCCGAGTGCAGGCGTGTCTATAGTGATCTATTCGCCAGCAAGGTGCCCGTCCCCCCACCTAACCTTCAGCTCGACCAGCTGCCGCCCATCCTACCAGTGCTGGTAAGCGAGGTCCGACATGCAGTCGAGAAGGCACAGGCAGACCGGGCACCTGGCTTGGACGGCGTGGAGATCGATCTGCTCAAAGCAGGCGGCCACTCCCTTTGGACGGCCATGGCGACCCGATTCAGCCGCTACATGGCACAATGTCAAATCCCCAAACAGTGGAAGATGGCCAAGACGGTACTGCTGTTCAAGAAGGGCGACCGTGAGCTGCTCAGCAACTACCGGCCGATCACACTGCTGTCGGCTGTACATAAGATCTTCACCAAGGTGCTGCTCAACCGGTTGGCCAAGCAGCTAGACGAACAGCAGCCCGTCGAGCAGGCCGGATTTAGATCTGGCTTTAGCACCATGGATCATGTGCAGGTACCGATCCAGCTGTTCGAGCGGACCAGGGAGTATAAGATGCCGCTAGTCCTGGCCTTCGTTGACTACGAGAAGGCCTTCGACTCGGTTGAGATCAACGCTGTGCTGCTCGCCCTCCAACAACAAGGCATCGGTGACGAGCATGTGGCCCTGCTGCAGGAGCTGAACAGCAACTGCGCCACCACCATCACCCTGTTCGACCGGCCGCTTAACATCGAGGTCGGCCGCGGGGGCAAGCAGGGCGACACCATCTTGCCTAAGCTTTTCACCGCCTGCCTCGAGCAAATTTTCCGGCAGCTCAACTGGAACGAGGTCGGCATCAAGATCAACGGCCGCTGGCTCAATCATCTGCGCTTTGCCGATGACATCGTGCTAATAGGCTGTTCGGTGGTCGATGTACAGCAGCTGCTCGACCAGCTCAACCAGGCTGGCGCTCGGATTGGCATCAAAATCAATCTGGCCAAAACCAAGTGGATGCGCAACGACCAGGTGGCAGACAACACCCTTCATGTCGGCCAGCACCAGCTCCAGCAAGACGATAGCAATATCTACTTGGGCCAGGAGCTAACCGCCGACCACAGGATTGGTCGAGAACTGGCACAACGACGCCGAGCCGCCTGGGTCAGCTTTGGCTCAATTGCCGAGTCGACCACCAACAGAGCCATTGACCCGGACATCAGGGCTGCCCTATTCAACAGCACCGTCCTGCCAGCCATGCTTTACGGGTCAGAGACCTGGACAACGACGGCGGCCGACCGGCAAAAGCTGGCCGCGACTGAACGCGCAATCGAGCGCCGCATGATCGGGGTTAAACAGATCGACCACGTCCGCAACGAGCAGCTGCAGGCCATGACCAGGGTGGCCGACGCGGTGGACTTGGCCAACATGGCCAAGAAGCGCTGGGCCGGGCACCTGATGCGGCGGACGGACGAAAAATGGACGCACGAAGTCACCGTCTGGTTGCCGATCGACATCAAGCGGCCACGCGGACGCCCTGCAACACGATGGCGCGACTCGCTACGACAAGATCTGGGACACAATTGGATGGGGCTCGCCCAGGACCGACAGACCCGGGCAGATCGTTGTGGTCTGCGCTGACCATCTTTGGCCGGCGAAGACAGACCGATTCTGGATTCTGGAAGTATTCGTACATACTTATTCGCTCACCTACCGCTTTTCCCCTACTATATAGTAGGGCAGTACGTGGTTTTGAAAGCAGCCCATAAGTCTGAGTGGACATCCATGACATGCGGAGTCCCTCAAGGCTAGATTCTTGCGCCACTCCTATTCAACCTGTACATGCTCCCAATGAGCCAAATAATGAGAAAGAACCAAATCGCTTACCACAGCTATGCAGACGACACACAGCTCTACTTACCCCTATCGCCCAACAATTAGCTAAAGCCCCGTTGACTCCCTGTGCCAGTCTATTGATGAAGTCAACAGTTGGATGTGCCAAAATTTTCTTAAGTTAAACAAAGACAAAACTGAAGTCATTGCGTTTGGAAACAAAGATGAAGTTCTCAAGGTGAATGCATATCTTCTCTCTAGGGGTAAAACAACTAAAAATCAAGTCAGGAATCTTTGTGTGACTCTGGAGTCAGACCTTAGTTTCAGTAGTCATGTCAAAGCAATAACTAAATCAGCCTACTATCACCTGAAAAATATTGCAAGAATTAGATGCTTTGTTTCCAGTCAAGACTTAGAGAAACTTGTGCATACTTTCATCACTAGCAGGGTGGATTATTGTAATGGACTCCTCACTGGCCTTCCCAAAAAGACCATAATACAGTTGCAGCTCATACAGAACGCTGAGCAGAACCAGCTGCTCCAACTCTTTGCTGGACTCGAACCGTTCTTTTACCACGTCATGCTTACGTCGGGGGGCTGGGGGCGGGGTTATTGTGACCAACAACACGACAGGAATTGGAAAGCTAAGATGTAAGGCGACGTACACCGTGATGTAACGACTTCGTTCGCTGGGCTCTCTAGTCAGTGGAAAAACAAAAAGATTCTGAGAAGGTTCGCAAGTTGAACCAACTTTGAACCAGCACCAATTCCGAACCAGTTCTTTTTTGGTGGAAACGAGGCATCAGAACATTAGGATCACATCAGTTAGAAATACCAAGGGTTTACTCAAGGAGAGTCTGCTTTTAGTTATTCTGCCAGCCACAGCTGGAAACAGTATCCAGAAGAGATCAGATGTGCTCCTACAGTAGTCACATTCATATCCAGACTCAAAACACTTCTGTTTAGCTGTGCTTTTACTGGATGAGCACTGTGCCACTGTTCGTCCGACTGTTTGTACTGTATTTGTTTATTCTGAACTGTTTTAATTATTCTTATTTCTTTTATTTTAATTTCTTCTCAGTAAAGCATTTTGAATTACCATTGAGTAAGAAATGTGCTATTTAAATAAACTTGCCTTGAGCACTCAAATTTAACATGTTTAGCTTCTCTAATACAGTTTTATTCTACCCCTATAACTTTGGTTATCTGCCACTTCTATATTTGGTACTCCTGCCATCTAGGGGATAATAATAGGAACAACTATACATGTTTTTATTATAGAAATACAGTATAGCATAGAAAACATCCTGTTGCAAAAATAAAACAAAAATGTCTGAATGCAGGTCAACGATGTGTGAGATGAGAATTTGCAGAATCATGAAGACTGAAGATGGAGGGGTTTGACTGTCTCCACACGGCAGAAAGATCGCTGGTTGGAGTCCCGGCTGAGTCAGCAGCTCTTTCTGTGTGGAGTTTGCAGTTTCTCCAGATGTTGCTGTGGGTTTCCTCCATGTGCTCCAGTTTCCCCACAAGACAAACACATCCAGGACGCTCGGACACTGATGACCAACGCTTGTGTACAAGTGGAGGAAATATTTAAATATAGCAGTGGCGTCGTCTGTGTATTTATGTGTCATGATCTTACAAGTGAATGTGTTTTTGACTAAAATATGGAAGTCTGAAGTTTGTAGAAATTGTGGTGTATTTATCAAATTGTGTTTATAGCTGTGAGAAAACTAAATTGTTTCATTAAGTGTGTTTTTTCAATTGTAAAAATCTATAAGAAAGGCATTTCTATGAATACATTTTTGTTTTTGATTGGTTTTCTTTTCCAACATACCAGCATCCTCTTTTAGACTCCTAATATCATTACAAGTGAATCGTCTCAATTCTCAGTGCAAACATGTTTAATTTGAGACATTAAACTATTAAGGTGTAGAAATAATTAACAGACCTTGTTTTTGAATGGTACCATACATGTACTTTATTCATTTAAAAGTGTTTTTACTTCTGAACATTAAAGAAAAGCATCCTTTCACAGCACCAGACATGTTTTAATTATTTGTTTATATTCTGAACTAATACATTCATGTCCCCTGAACTGCCTTTCTCACTGCAGGTAATGTGTTTTAGTAGAGGACCCTATTATATTGCTCTGTTGGGACACATTTGCTCCTGAGGGAAAACCATGACCTGAGGCTACAGCTGGGATCATGAATTTTTCTAGCGACCTGTATTTATTATGCATAAATGATTTTAAATGTCTTTGAAGGCAAGACATTTGGTTGAAACTCTTGTCACATGCAGCGCAGTGAAACGGCTTCACTTCGCTGTGTACGACCTCATGCATTTTCAGGTGTGACGCCCGACTAAAAGCTTTTCCACACTGAGCACAGATGAAAGGCTTCTCACCGGAGTGAGTTTTTAAGTGAATGCTAAAGTTTTGTTTCTGTGTAAAACATTTCCCACACTGCGGGCATGTAAAAGGCTTCTCTTCAGCGTGAGTTTTCATGTGTGTCCCAAGACTTCCTTTCTGTCTGTAACTCTTCCCACACTGACTGCATGAGTAAGGCTTCTCTCCAGTGTGAATTCGTATGTGTTCTGTAAGGCTCCCGCTTTGTTTAAACCCTATTCCACAGTAACTGCATGTGAAAGGTCTTTCTCCAGTGTGAATCCTTGTGTGATCCCTAAGGCTTCCTTTACATGTGAAACTCCTTCCACACTGACGGCAGGTGCATGATGGCCTTTTAGCTCTTGATCTTTGAGTTCTTTTCTGTGAAAAATTCTTTTTAGTCTTTGAGCAACTAGAAGATTTTCCTCTAGTTGTGATATTCTGAGATTTCTGATGTTCTTCCTCTTCACTCAGTTCTTCACTTTCCTCTTCGCTCAGTTGTTCACTTTCCTCTTCACTTTCCTCTTCCACTTTCATCAGATCTGAAAGGAACAAATTAAATCCTCATTTTCAGAATTTCAATTCAATTGACAATAAAGATGAAATGAGTGACCCCAGTTTACCCAGTTTGAAATTCAGGCAGAAATTCTTGATTTATCTAATATCACATGTGTGTAAGAAAAAATGAAGTGGACTTCGAAAATCTCAAAAATGAAGTTTATTACAGCATAGCAGTGTCAAGGTACACAAAGCACCTTGGGTTCATCGGTGTCAGACTGAACCCAGAACATTCAAATCTTAAACCTTTTATCCTGTTACTGTTTACCACTCTTAATGTAAATGAAGTTGCTCTTGTTTGTAACAGCTGTGTTCTGAACTTCTGTATGTTAAGAATATGGAGCATGGAGCTGAAGCTCCGTCTTAAATGTAAATTGAGGATAACAACAAAAGTGGTCCCTCTGTGCACACATCTTTGATATTCTCTCAAATAAGTTTAAGGTGAGAACATCTATTTGAAGTCCCTATAATCAAGATGGTTCTTGAATACCCGCTGTCGCTCCCACGCTATAGGTGATAACCGTGACTCTTTGATACTATTTACATATTACTGAGATTGTAAGGAATTAGGTTGTCCCCCTCTGGCCACCGGAGAATCTTACCCGTCGTGGGGTCGACACCTCATGCACACTGGTTTCAGCTCTACCTCACTTGAGCAGAATTATCATATTTTGTGTTAAGAAATTCTGATGTATTTATTTATTTTTTTGGAAAAGTATTTCTTGGGTTTGAAAGAGGTAATCAAGAACCATCACATCCAACTGGAACGTCCAATATTGATCATAGAATTATGATCAATAATTCTATGATCCGTGTCAGCGTGCACTCTGATCAGTAAAGGGGCACAGACCTCTCCCGAATCATCATCTGCAGCAGCCTCCAAACTTCCGAAGCACTTCCGCCTCCGTTTCCCTCGTAAGCTAATATTAGTATTTAAACATTCTCTATGATATAAAATGTTTGTAAAAAATATTTTAATAACATGGTTTTGGCGGTTATAGAGTTCTAATGACGGTGTTCAACTAACCGTCGGTCTCACGGTTACGGTCACACCCCTAACACACACACACACACACACACACACACACACACACACACACACACACACACACACACACACACACACACACACACACACTCTCTCTCTCTCTCTCTCTCTCACACAACACACACTGTCTCTTTCTCTCTCTCATACTCGCACACACTGTCTCTGTCTCTTTCTCTCTCTCACATATGTAGGCCTTACACAGAACGTTCCCCTAACGTTCCCGTATGGTTCCCATTTGGTTATTTTTTGGGAACAAAACGAGAACGTTCTAGGAACGTTCCCTGTAGGTTCTTTTTAGGTTCTATTTTTTTATAACCTAAAGGGAACATTCCCAGAACGTTCCCTGTAGGTTTTTTTAGGTTTAATTTTCTAAATAGGTTCCTGGAACGTTCCCCAACCTTAAGGGGACGTTCTATTTACGTTAAGAAAACTTTCCTGGAGAACCAATAGGGAATGTTCCCAGAATGTTCTGGGAACCAAAAACTAACAGTCCCAGAACTTCCCAGAACGTAAAATTGTTAGCTGGGTTTTAAAGTTTATTGTTGCAAACTTTAAAAGCACTAATCATTAACAGTCTAAAGACTTTGCACTAATCATTAACAGTCTAAAGAGTTTATAACATATATATGTTATAAACTCTTTAGTCTGTTAATGATTAGTGCTTTTTTTTTTTTAAAGTTTGTGGGTAAGAATCGTGTAAAAAAAATCCCTTATTTTGGGGAAGGATTCCGGGAAATCTCCCTTATTTTTAATGTTCAATGTTGACAGCTATGCATGTCTCAAAATCAAATAATTTTTCAAAACACTAACATATGTTCTCGTCCAACAGGAAGATTTAGTCAATCATAGCACAATGTCATAAAAAACACTAACATCAGATGGAATTACAGAAACTGCATTATTTTATAAGTGCCAGGTCTGCCCTTATACAACAGACAGTATATAGTATTGATCATAGATTGTGTTTTGCACTGCAGTTTCTTTTGAAGCCTCTCTACAGTTTTGTTGGGTTTAGGTCTTTTTCTGCAGAAATTCAATGAAATAAGACACATATCAGAGTGCTTTATAGAATGTACGGTTACTGTAATGAAAAAACGAAGACAGAGACAGCATTGCTGCAATGAATAAAATAAATAAAATACATTTATATATTTGCATAATTCAATCAGCCGTTTCTCAGTAACAATAGAATAAAATACAGGGGATATATTTGTGTTTCAGTTCACAATATAAACAGTTGTTTACCTTGACTTTAGCCTGGGTTAGTTTTAGAACATGGTGTTTTCTGTTCTGACATACTGTGTTAAAGCATTGGTAAATTTGCCAGTAAAAATCCATTGTTTTTGTCTTGTTTGAGCTTGTGTGTAAAAGAAGTTCAAGCATTTTAAATTTGTGTTAATTGTATGCATTTTGTGTTAAAGCAACAAGAAATGTTTTACTAGTATAGCTTACACAGACGGATGCAGTGCTAACTGTGACCGTTTAGGACATTTATTAAAAGTATTGAAAAAATTGTCATAGCGATTGTAAAAAACTGTAAAGACCCATTTTAAGTACACATTCATCTTTACAGAGGTGAAGAATCCCATCTATCTACCTTTGCTGTTTTAACCTATAAAAACAAATGCCAAAGAACATCGCAACTTTTTAGAAAAGTGTCCGCAACATCAGGCATTTTAGGCCGCAACAATCACAAAAAGGCCCGCGAAATCCTGGAGGGACTGGCATATTGTTTTAGTTTTGATAACTCAAACAATCAACAATTAATAGACAATATTGTGTGTGTGTTTTTCATTTTGTCATGTGTTTTGTGTCCATTTTCTCAGTGTAGACATCCTTTATCCACATGTGTGCATCCAATAGACAAAAGTATATCTAATGCAAATGAGTATGCATATATTTGTCTCTTCATGTGCAGTAAGTCTGTGTCTTTGTGCATTTCTTAGAGTGGGTATGTCCTCTGCCCACTTGCTTTCCATCTATGTGCAAAGATTGCTGTCCATATCTCTTCTTGTTTCTTTTCTCATTGTCCATTCTTTTCCACATGGACCATAAGTCCTTCTAGAAGAAGCAGTCACTGGTGTTGTTCGAGTCTGTGTCTCTTCATCAGTTCCATCCATCCCATGGTGGGTCAGAGGGTTTCTAGGTATTTTAGGCCTGGAGTTCTGGATCTTGCAGGTCTGGAAATCTCTGTATTCTGTTCTTTTTCTTGAGAAAACCCCATGGCTCCACTAGTTCTACTGCCTTCTCGTCCTTCAAACGACCATGTCATCTTTCTCCAGGAGCTTACACGTTTCAGACAAACATCTCAATGCTTATATCTGAAATAATGATCAAAAGAAGAGGTTGCCCCCCTTTCCCCCACAATCATCTTCATATTAAAACATCAAAGTCACAGAAGTTTAATCTCAAAACATCAAACATCGGTAATGTTTTTAAAAATTATTTCTAAACATAATGCCATTAAAACATTTATTAACTAATTCTAATTTGCATCAGCATCTGCTTGTGACTGAGCTACAGTCAGTTTCAGGGGTGATAGTAAAAAAAAATCCTGAGCCTGAAATGTTTTCCCTGGGACAGATGCGTAAGGGCGAGTTTATCCTCCGCTAATTTCTGACACAAAGTGATGAGCGATTGTCCTTCTAGTCTTCTTATATTGTTGTCATATATTTTTGTCATTATTTTTTGAGAATGCAAGACACACACAAACACATGCCTATCTTCATAATTCTTGACTTCTAAAGTGTTTTGAATTCGACCCAAATCCTAAATTTCACTTGCACTGCACTGCAATGTATTTTTTCCATGATTAATATTGCATTGCAAAATAATGTGTGCTGGTCAACTAGTCTAAAATTAAGAAACGCCTAGAAAACAGTAAAAAAACATTTGTACATTTAAGATAGTTCTATTTAATTTGTTATTCCAATATCCAAATATGATAGCCTACTTGATAAAAAAGAAAAGAAAAAAGGGCTTTTATTTGAGCCGTACTGTCTTTGCATTTGAACATTGCACGTTTTAAACAGGACACGCATTAGCTGAATAAACGTTAGCCACTACAAACATACTTATAGAAAATAGTTGACAATGAATAGACAGGAGTCCTGTCACATGACCAATAATAGCAAAACGAATCACTTATTCTAAAAAGAATATCAAGTAGCCTATATGTTAGAAGAATCTGACATAGGGCGGAGTTAATAGTAAAACGTCCGTCATTTAACGAATTTTTAAAACACGGGATGGATAATAAAAAATGCTTTCTGACATTTTGACAGGAAAAAACCCACAACCAAGAACAAAACAGTTCGTCAATTTTCATTTTACAATTATCATCTCTCTCTGTGCGCGCGGTCTGTGTTTGTGAGAGAGAGAGAGAGAGCGCAGCACTGATACAATGGTTTCTTATCCACAAGTAACGCTTAAGTTTTCATACACAATTATTATGTAACACAATTAGGTATTTTAGTTATTATAACACAATAACGTAACACATGCAGGCTACGTTTCTCAACACTGAGAATGAATAAATAAACCCCTGTTTGCAGACTCGCGCTTATCAGTAAATGAATCCACAAATCACAGCACTTTCATAATCAGTGAGCCATAGCGATTTTAATTTTATTTAGATTTATTGTTCATCAATACTTAAGCTTTTTATAATTTGCATGGCTGTGTGATGCCTTCATCTTATCTGAGTGACATGAATGACGGAGTATTTTAAGATAACCCATGCGATTGCGACCACTCCGTGTGATAATAGAATCCAGATTAAGTTAACTCAATACAATACTTCAACTTTCCACATCCACCTCAGCCCGTTTACCTTCAGGAGTCAGAAGTACCGTGACTACTGTAACGTTAGCCTACTGTCCTCGCTCATGAACTCAGTCAGAGGCGGCCGCGGGAGTGGAAGCGGGATCGAGCGGGATTCTTTATTGCTGTCGATTTTCAGTCTCTTTTTAATGATAGGCCTTACGCATCTGTCAATCATACCCGCTTGCTATTTGGGGAATGAACCCAGCGCTATGATTGGTCGAACTCCGCTTCTTTTGCTGTTGCTTTTTTTTTTTTTTGCAGACACGTCTGTACGCCGGAAATCCGGCGTGGCGCCGGAGCGCTATCAGGCCTGCATGTTGCTCATGCGGTGATATGTTTGCCATGGTGTGAAACGCTTCTTTATTTCCTTTTAACAGTTCCAACTGGGTTTCTAAATTGCCTATTTTCTTAAGCAAACCACGTTAGCCCATCATTCCTTTGTGTGAAAAGGGACACTGTCTTGCCTTGTGCCCCATCAGTCCACAAGCAAAACAAACAACTTCCTGATCTTCCTTTCTTTTCTCCAAACAGTGCCTTGCAATGTGACCATCCTTTCCACATGCATGACAGACAAAGCTTTGAACAGGTCTCTCATTGTCTTGACAATGTCTAGCAATGTGACCAGCTTTTCCACATGCATAGCAAAGAATAACACCTTCTGAGAATAACATTTATTCTTTCAAATCTCCTTGGTCTATGATGGAAACCATTAGACAATGTAGTAGAACATTCCCTCCCGCCAAAGGCAGCAACTGGATGTCTAGATTTGACAGTTTTCATTTGACTATTTGGATTAGCATTATTGTTGCAAAACTGTGTCATTTTACCAATAATGTCATTATATTCAGAGATTGGTGTCACAAGCATTGTCACAGCAGACCGGGTGAGTGGGTCACATTTGTTAATCAAGGCAGACTTGAAACTGACATCATCCTTAGTAATATCAGGATTGCAACTGTAAGTTTTAAACATCTCCTAATAATCGTTCTGAAAATGCTGCTGGATGCTCCCCTTTCCTCATGTGCATTTCAGATATTTTATCCCAATTAACTGACATCACACCTAAGACTTCAAGCAGTGCCTTTTTCCTCTCTGACTTATTAGCCTTTCTGTCCTTTACTTTCTGAGTCAAGGCTCCAGATAAAGTGTCAGGCAAGCACAGTCTTAACAAAATGCACACACCACCTTGTGTTAAATTGTACACTTCAGCATATTCCTCCAAGTTTTTCAGAAAATCTAGTGGATCTTGTTTGGCAGGACCAAATTTACCAATATTCTTGATCACAGTTTCTAGTTCAGTTTGATTAAATCATCGGACTATGGTAGAGGTCATTGATTCTTCTCTTCCTTCACTAGCACGTATAGTCGTAGTAGTATGGACTGGTGCCATGGGAAACCTAACTGTACAGTCAGAGTATTGGCTACTGAATGACTGAGAATCTTTTTCCCAACCCTCAGCTCTGTCTTCCTGGAAATCTGGCATTTCTGGAACTGGGTTACACAATGTGACACCTAATAATGTCTCACTACAGTTTTTCTCAGTTGTGCCATTCTTTATCATAAACTGACAAGCGGCCTTCGCTTCCTCCAAATTGTTGGACAATGTTTCCACAGATGATTTAAGCATACTATTGTTACTTCTAAGAAGTGCGATCTCATTCTGCATCTTGACCTTTTCTTCTTTCCATATCGCTTAACTAGCCAGGTAATTTTTTGTAGAAATTACCCCAACACTGAGTCGCTCATTTTCAGCCTCTAACTCATCTACTCTCCTCCTAGTTACTTTGTATGAAGCCAAAAAAGCTTGAAGTGCATTAGCAATTTTCCCATTTTTGTTCTTAGGCATTTTGGGATCATTTTCAAACTTAGAGATAGCCCACTTGTACGGTTTATCGACAATATTCACCATTCCATCAAACATACCCTGAGAACTGTGTTTAGCGATGTATTACACAATAATTTCTTCCATTTTCAAAAGTCTTATCAGGCTTTAGAGTATCTCGTGATCTAATAGTTATTCACAAAGTCTGATTTTAAATAACTACACATTATCTAGTTCCTTTAAGATATCCGTTAGTCTAATTATTCACAGCTCCAGTACTTTGGACGCAAATGAACAAAATAGCCACACTACCTGAGGCTTAACTTAACCATGGCCACAGTCTGGACCTTAAATTTCACTACACAAAAGAGTAAAAAAAAAACACTGTCACAGTACGTCGGACAAAATCCCTCTACGTTGGGTTTTATGTTATTTTCTTAAAAACAATTAGGCCTACTTATCCGCAAATTCAAAACACTGCCCCAGTATGTCGGGCAAAACCACACTGCTTCGGGTTCTTGTTTTAAATTTCACAGAGCCATACAGTGTCAGACTCACTAATCTACAAGACCATAAAACACAATTGTTGTGAAATAATTCTGTAACCACACTGCGTTATTCAATTACTTTAGAATTTCCGCAGAATTATTACAACTTCACAATCGGTTTCAAGTAGGCTGCATACACTTTTGTTTCGATTAGCCTACTTTAGAAACAACTGATCTAATATAATTCTGCCACCACACTACTTCGGGCTGATTCAGTTCTGTTAGAATCTTAACAGAATTATAAGAGACCAACACAAAGTTTCAGTTACTTTAGAAACTTTACACTTAAGCACTTTGTTTCAATTACTTAAGAAACAACAATTCCAATACAACTCTGCCACCACACTGCTTCGGGCTGATTCAGTTCCGTTAGAATCTTAAACAAAATCATACAGAATAGGTTTAACAACTCCTCCTGCTAATACTGAATAAACCCAATTCTCTTCTGTCCTTAAAATTTTCCTTTTCTAGATTTTTTTAAACGAGGGGGTTCCCTGACAAAAAACAGCATAAATGAAAGAAATCAGCTTTTTCTTACCTTTCCCCACTTTTTTGTTGGAAATTCCTCGATGGGTGGCTCGCCAATGTAAGAAAAAATGAAGTGGACGTCGAAGATCTCAAAAATGAAGTTTATTACAGCATAGCAGTGTCAAGGTACACAAAGCACCTTGGGTGTCAGACTGAACCCAGAACATTCAAATCTTAAACCTTTTATCCTGTTACTGTTTACCACTCTTAATGTAAATGAAGTTGCTCTTGTTGTAACAGCTGTGTACTGAACTTCTGTCTTCTCTCTCAGCATGGAGCTGAAGATCCGTCTTAAATGTAAATTGAGGATAACAAAAGTGGTCCCTGTCCCTCTGTGCCCACATCTATGATATTCTCTCAAATAAGTTTAAGGTGAGAACATCTATTTGAAGTCCCTATAATCAAGATGGTTCTTGAATACCCGCTGTCGCTCCCACGCTATAGGTGATAACCGTGACTCTTTGATACTATTTACATATTACTGAGATTGTAAGGAATTGTTTCTATGATAATAAGCTCTTTTAAGTGAAGGAACATTTCAATATATCTATTGGAGTGGAAGTTGGATCGGAGCAGACTATAATTTCTTATATGTGATTCTTCAAAATTTGTGAAATCGTGAAAGTGGCACGGTCCTTCGGTCCGAAATCAGTGTTTTCAATTTTTTAGTAATTCATTTTATAATGCCTATAGCTCAAAACGATACGACTGAAACTGGTGCGACTCTACCTGCGCAACTCCACCGAGCAAGGACACCTGTAAGGCACTTAATTATCTTCTTCTCCCTTTACCTTTACCTTATTTCCCTTACTCGACATGTGCTTTTTTAATACATTCCTGTTGTCTCTCGACAACGCTCTCTCATTGCGCACAGAAGTCAACGCGATACTGCTTATTTTTTAGCGTCCCATTCTCTCATCTTCACACACCTCTCTCTCTTTCTGTGGGTCTATGGAATTGTCAATCAGCAGTCAATAAAGCTGACTTCATTCCAGTCTTTGCATCTCATTCTACTCTTAATATATTGGGCTTGACTGAGACCTGGATCCGTCCAGAAGACTCAACACCCCCTGCTGCTCTCTCTAACAACTTCTCTTTCTCCCACACCCCTCGCCAGGCTGGGAGGGGTGGGGGTACAGGTCTTCTCATTTCTAACAATTGGAAATACTTCTCTATGCAATAACTTATTTGAATATCCTGCTATTACACTTACAACGCCCATTAAGATCCATATTGTAGTTATTTATCAATCTCTGCTCTAGGGGTGGGAATCTCTAGGCACCTCACGATTCGATTCGATTACGATTCAGAGGCCTGCGATTCGATTCAAAAGCGATTATCGATTATCTGAATCTTTTGTGTGTGTGTGTGTGTGTGAATATATATACTTTGCTTTAAAAGTACAAAGTAATGACCCATAAAGAATTAACGTACAATATATTTTATTAACATTGCAAAGAACCAACAGGAAAATAAATGTGTGCCTGAACTAGCAGCATACTTGTAGTAAATTAATAATATAACAACAACAGGGTTTCTGACGATTCATGCTACCCATCGAGATGTGCTACTTACTGGTGCATGTCCAGACTCATTTTTCTTCTGCTTACCACGCCCATAAATCTATGCATCCTTGCTGTGGATACTTGTAGGAAACTTTGACAGGTCAAAGATGAATATTTGATGATAATTTTTACTTTTCACACCGTTTTAAAAATAAAAACAGTAGGCCTACATTATACTGTACTCTTAACTTCGAATTTTATTATAATTTTATTTCATATAATAATATCATTTTTACTTGTTATATCAAATGTGATAATTGCTAGTTCGTTTAAAATATCCAAATATGCTCCCCATACACTTACCCTGATTAAAATGAAATAACGATGTTATAATATTGTGAGATTTACAGCATTATGGAAACAATAGAGAATGAATCAACATTATCTATGATCGATTTGCGTTTGGGTAACATTTTTCGACAAGGCAGCAGAAATCGTCTGAACACCGGTAAAGCCCAGAGCCATAGAGAGAAACGGCTCTGGTACAGCCGAGTGTTTTTCCTCCTCTGGGTGGAAACGTGTCATATGGCTTCTCATATTTGTCGTGTTGCCGAAATATTTTAGTTTTATTCTACAAAGCTTACAACTAGTGTGGCTCTTGTCCAGCTCCTTTCCCCCTTCAACTTCATAGAAGCCAAAATATTTCCACACGTCAGCTTTTACGAGGAGGGTGTTTGGATTTCGCGCTCAGCCATCGCGTCTCTGTTATGTGCGCACGCCACAGACAGACGGTCCGGGCACTGCACTTCCGCGCTTCAGAGTTCCGTCTTTTGCGTTCCGTCAATATTACGTCATTATAAATAGGCTACATATCTAAAAAAAAAAAAATTTTTTTTTTGAAAATCGATTTTTGACATTTGTGAATCGATTCAGAATCGTCCACGTCCGCATCGCGATGCATCTAAGAATCGATTTTTTCCCCCACCCCTACTCTGCTCTCTTTCTTTTCTGTTGATGTTCAAGCTGCAAAATCTTCATATTTCCACAACAAGATCAACAGCGCCTCTAACACACGAACACGTTAAGACATTCAACTCTCTCCTCTGTCCACCTCCACCATCACCTACTCTTTAACTGCTGATGATTTTGCTAACTTCAACAAAACAACTATCAGCAACCATTTCTCAGCTCCACAGACAGGAACACAGACCAACCTCTTCCACAGCCAAAAACCTTCTCTCCACTAACCGAGGAAGTAGTATCTAAACTTCTATCCAGTCATCCTACCACCTGCCCTCTAGACCCCATCCCCTCATACCTTCTACAAGCCATCTCTCCCACACTTCTACCAGCACTCACGCACATCATCAACTCATCCCTCTACACTGGCATTTTCCCTACAGCATTCAAGCAGGCTCGGGTAACTCCCCTACTTAAAAAAAACAACATTAAACATCACTTTTAGAGAATTACAGACCTGTCTCTCTCCTACCATTCATTGTGAAAACACTTGAACGAGTTGCTTTCAACCAAGTATAATCTTTCCGGTCTCTGAACAACCAGCTAGATGTAAATCAATCTGGCTTCAAGAAAGGGCATTCAACCGAGACCGCATTACTTTCATCCATTTTTGTGCGTACGCCTTGGTCAGAGTTTGCGTGAAGGGCCGCACATTTTCCCGTCAAGTTTGCTTTTTACAAATACCGATTATTGCGTAGAGAGTGGCGTACACCACCTTTTGTGCGTACGCAACGTTTATAAATGAGGCCCCAGATGGCTGCAGTCAGGACAACTGAGACCGTCAACAGGGGAACTGCTACTGTATTCAGGACATAAAGACAGTGCTGCACATACAAAAGCCATGGCACTTATGCAGTCCAGAGAGGCACAGAAAGCGCTGATCGGCTGGGAAGCCCAAGGAAGGATGATGACTGCCTCAGAACCAAAAAGAAAAACATCAAGCGTAGCATCATCCAGTGCTACGCACCAACACATGACAGCAGCGAGGGCACGAAAGACCACTTATATGGTAGACTTCAAGCTTTATTGGACAATAGGAAGCGCAAAGATGTGAACATCCTGGTGGGGGACTTTAATGCCAAAATAGGAGCAGACAACACAGGCTATGAGGAATGGATGGGTTCACACGCGCTTGGTGCCACTGTTAATTTCATGACTAAATATTTTCGTCATTATTTTCGTCACGAATATATTTTTGCGGACGAAAACAAAACGAAAACTAAAAAAGAAGTCACTGATGGAGACTAAAACTATGACTAAATTGATTGACATTATCGTCAACGAATAAAGGACGAGACGAAAATATACTGTGACG
The DNA here is from genome assembly GCF_051911475.1 of Siphateles boraxobius. NCBI lineage: Eukaryota > Metazoa > Chordata > Actinopteri > Cypriniformes > Leuciscidae > Siphateles > Siphateles boraxobius. The sequence goes on along the minus strand of NW_027509200.1, from coordinate 1,134,854 downwards.
AAAATCCAATCAGCAGACAGTAGAGATGCGAGGAATCAATAAACAAAAGAACCAATCGGCAAAACGGAACAGGCGAGACTGCATGAGAAGAGAACCAATCAGAGCCTGACTTAAGACGTGAAGCTAAGATATTCAGTCTTTGACCGAGCTCCCGGGAAGACAGCATTTGAATAGACGATGTCTAAACGAGCGACAAAATGTCCACAGCTGGGAGAAAAAGAAGGGGAGACTTGTGGGCACACTTCACGTTTGACGACTAACAAAACAAAGTGTAACGCATGCGGAGCGGACATTCGAGGCAAGAACACAACCAATTTGAAAAGACATTTACAGACGAGCCACCCGGACATTTTCTCAAAGGTAAATTCAAAACGATGTTCTTTTGTTTATTTAGCTAAACAAAATTGGAAGACTGCAGTGTGTAGATGTTGTAGCATTAAATATTACGAACTGAAAAGTACTGTAAAATAGCCCCTTCTTCAAGTTAAATGAGAGCATCATACGAATACGTAAAATTATGCTACATACATCTGATTAATACTAATGTTTAGTATATTTCATAATGTTCTACTTATCACAAATATTTCTAGATTAGTCATGTGAAATGTGACCGTTCACATCCTATCATTATACATACTAATCTTGCAATATTGTGGTATTTAAAACATACAATATTACTAGACAAAGGAATACCTTATAAAATCGTTACTTTTTTTTATCCACCTAGCTGCCAACTTATTAAATATTTACTTATTGCACTCTTTTATTTGCGTTTAGTGCTTTAATATTTACTGCTTGCCCAAATAGTGATTGCAATGAATAAATAATATAAACTTATTTAAACTTTTTCCTTTATGTCACAGCTACAGAAGTCTCCTGATGAAGGCGGTGAACCAAGTGCAAAAAAGGCAAAAATATCCAATCAAAACATTGCAGAAGCACTGCTAGGTACTACAAAGTACAAAAGCAATGCCAGAGAACAGCAAGTAAAAGAGGCTATAGCAAAATGGATTGGACGTTCAGGGTTACACTCACTACAGTAGAAGATGAGGACTTTATTCTCATGATAGAAACATTTGATAAGAAGCTGACAGTGCCAAAGAAAACAAAGATAAGCAAACTGATTGAAAAACAATATGAGGAAGAAATGACAAAGTTTTTTGTCAAAATTGACAAAGCACGATCAATTGTGAAGCTCTTTCGCAAGTCATCTGTTGCAACACAGAAGATTTTGGATAAGTGTGGCCTAATTGTTGTGAATGATTGTCCCACGCGCTGGTCAAGTACATATTACATGATTGCATGACTTCTCAAAGTTAAAGATCCTCTTTGCGAAATAGCGAATGAGATGGGGTGGGACAACTTACTCTCTAGTGAGTGGCAGAAGCTCAGCTCATTGCATGAACTCATGTTGCCTTTTGCCGAACACACACAGACTCTTCAGAGTGACACAATGTCTATGTCACTGATCGTCCCTGCCCTCTTAGATTTGCTTAGCCACCTTACTGATTTTGAAGAAAACACAAATCATCGGGATTTTGCCACTCTAGCACGAAAAATTAAAGTCAATTTGAACCAGCTCTTTGCCTGGGTATTGGTTCCATCAGATGAAAAGTTCTCTCCACTTGTTGCAGCTGCTTTCTTTCTCAACCCTACTGTGTGTGATACTCTCCTTGATGTGGCTGATGACAGTGTTCAGGAACTTTTTAAGCAGGCAGAGGGGTATGTGGTCCAGTGCACTCAGAGTCAAGAGACTCACCCTGATGATAATGTGGAGGAACTGAATAGACCAGAGCCTGACCCTGGACCACCATCCTCCTCCTCAAGGCAGCCAGTCTTCAGATTTCTGTCCAAATGCTGTGCAAAGCCTAAACCAAAGTCCTCCACATGTAGCATCAGGCAGCAACTAAGCAAGTACAAGGAGGAGCTCTCACAGCCCATTACTTGTGATTCAGGAATCCAGTTATGGCTTGGGAAATGTGACACATTTTATCACAGCTTGAAACCAATAGCATTAGATCTGTTACCAATGCCGGCTTCGCAAGCTTTTGCAGAGAGTTTTTAGTGTCACAGGTGACCTAACCAGGGGAAAGCGTAACAGAGCAAAAGTAACTTTAGCACGAAGTGCTTTCTTGAAAAGGAATAGAGGTAAATAAGTGTTAGTATTCTGTGGTTGAATTGCCAGCATTGTGGTAGCAAGAAGAAAATGTCATTCAGTGCACTTTAAATTCAAATTAAAGATGTTTGCACTAATTGTTCAGCTCAGCTGTAGGCTTTAAGGTCCTGGACCTAACTTTATTTTTCTTTTATTGATGGTGAATTGGCAGCTAGTTATTGATTACATTACCATGACAGTGTTTTTTGCTGCATAAAAGCTTTTGAATTGAAATAAAGTTGTGTTGAAATAAAGTTAAATTTGTGTTTTATATATTTTGGTTAAGTTTGTTTCCTATACCAGTGGTAAAAAATTGTCTAGTAAATCTGTTATTGATTTTGGTCTTATTTTGACCGACTAAAATACCAAGCAATCTTAGTCGACTAAAATAAGACTAAAATTAAAACAAATCAGATGACTAAAACTTGACTAAAACTAAAAATAATTAGTCAAAAGACTAAGACTAAAACTAAATTAGAATTTCTTGTCAAAAGTAACACTGCTTGGTGCTAATATATTCAGATTCTGCGCACGCAGTTTGAGTTTGGAGTTTTGTCGAAATGATTCATAATCCTTGATTTTCTTCTTTACACTCATTTATAAACAAAACATTTTCTATTTTTACAGCATGTGAACATATCTTCGATACTATTCCATAAAAAAAACAATCGGATTGCTTTGATATCGCTACTTATATCCAACTTTCCGCTACTAGCCTTAAGCCCGCTAGCATTGCACGCGTGGCCTCTCGCCTATCGATCATCTTTTTTACACCAGTTTCACTGAAAGGATACGGGTTCTATCCAGGATTTCAGTCCTAAATTAGTAGTGATATTAGTTGTATCACTACTAAATTGTTGTTCATCTGTTATAATGGCGAATAAATCGATGTGTGTCTAACGTTACCTCTGAGGTCAGGTGAGGACACTTTTGAGCTGCATTCGGTGCAGTTAGAGCTGGAGTCCGTGGAGAAGCAGATCCGTGATCTACTAGAGAGGCAAGACGAGCTGCGAGATCGGTGATCAGCGCTTGAAACATCACACGCCGATGCTCACAAGTCAGTGGTTAGTACGTTTTTGACTTCGACCTCGTCTACTCCGTGTGTTTTTCTGCACAGGACCCAAACACCCATGACGCGATCATCCCTGGCTTCATTCACTCCGGCACCGACACAACACCATGGACCCTGGGTGATCCCACAGCGGAAGACACGAGTCAGGAACAGAGCAAGAACCTCTCCGCCCCTCGAGGTCTTCGAGATTTCCATCCGGAACCGCTTCTCCCCTCTTCGCGAGTCGGACCACGACGACGCCTTGATCATCGTAAGTTCCATCGTCCGTCATGTCCGCGCTACCTCAGGTAAGGGTACGGTGCGCACTCACTGCTTTCCTGGTGCTCGTGTTCTAGATGTCGCTGCACAGGTTCCCGAGATCCTGAACGGTGACGAGCGCGTCGGAGCTGTTGTGCTGCACGCGGGAGTGTCTGGACCGCTTCCCACGTACCGACAAGGACATGAAAGGTTCAGTAGATTATTTGCTCTTAATGAATGGTTAATGTCATGGTGTAATGAACGGAAACTGCTCTTTGTAAATAATTGGAATCTGTTCTGGGAGCGACCTAGGCTCTACCGTGCTGATGGCCTGCACCCCAGCAGAATCTTAACGGCTGTTCTGTCGGACAACATCTCCAAGATGTTACACACCATATGACTAGAAAATCAAAGTCCAAATCACAGTCTTTGCTGTGCCAACTTAACTGATATCATAAGTAGTGTAGAACATTATATAGAAACTGTGTCTGTTCCTCGTTTAGTGAGGCCAAACAATAAATCTACTGTAGGATCTAGGAAAAATCTAATTGTAATTAAACCAGAAAATCTCAATATCAGTGAACAAAAACAATTTCTAAAGCTAGGTCTTCTAAACATTAGATCGCTCACACCTAAGGCGGTTATTGTAAATGAAATGGTCACAGATAATAGTTTTGATTTACTTTGCCTTTCTGAAACCTGGCTTAAACCAAATGATTATTTCGGTCTAAATGAGTCTACTCAATCAGGATACTGTTATAAGCATGAGCCCCGTCTGATCGGTCGTGGCGGCGGTGTTGCAACAATCTATAGAGATATTCTAAATGTTACTCAGAAAACAGGTCAAAGGTTTAATTCGTTTGAAGTACTTGTGCTAAATGTTACACTCTTAGATGTAAGAAGGAAATACTTATTATCTCTAGTCTTGGCTACTGTATATAGACCTCCAGGGCCCTATGCTGATTTCCTAAAAGAGTTTGCAGACTTTCTCTAAGATCTATTGGTCAATGTCGATAAAGCAATAATTATTTGCGATTTTAACATACACGTGGATAATACAAATGATGCGTTAGGGGCTGCGTTTTCAGATTTATTAAACTCCTTTGGGGTCAAGCAAAACGTCAGTGGTCCCACTCATCGTCTAAATCATCCACTAGATTTAATTATATCATATTGAACCAATCCAACCGATACAGATATTATACCGCAAAGTGATGATGTCACTGATCATTACATGGTAACTTGCATAATACGTACTGCTGAAATTTGTCATGTTGCGCCACATTATCGACCAGGCAGAACAATCCTTCCAACCACTTTAGATAGATTCTCAAATAGCTTACCCGATCTATCTCAGCTGCTCAGTGAACCCAAACAAACAGATGAACTAGAGGAAATGACTAGCAGTTTTGAGCAGCATTTTCTCTGGTACATTAGGAATTGTTGCAACAATTAGATTAAAAAAGGTTAGAGAGAAAACTAAAGCACCTTGGTACAACAGTGCTACACATGTTATCAAGAGAGAAACTCGTAACTTAGAGCGTAAATGGAAACAAACTAATTTAGAGGTCTTTAGAATCGCGTGGAAAGACAGTATGTCACGTTATAAAAAGGCTCTAAAAGCAGCCAGGGCTGAGCATCTCCGCAAACTAATAGAAAATAACCAAAATAATCCAAGGTTTTTATTCAACACCGTGGCTAGACTAACAAATAAACAAACATCACCAGAGCAAAATATTCCGTTACAATATAGTAGTAATGATTTTATGAATTACTTCGATGAGAAAATAGAAAGCATCCGAAACACAATTGTAAATGTACAATCTTTTATGGCGTCTTATGATTCAGCCTCAATTATCGCCCCTCTGGAACAACTACACCGCTTTACAACTATAGGACAGGAAGAGCTAAATAAACTTGTCATTGCATCTAAACCAACAACATGTTTATTAGATCCAATACCCACTAAACTACTGAAAGAAGTGTTACCTGTAGTGGAAGAGCCTCTTCTCAATATTATTAACTCGTCTTTATTTTTAGGTCATGTTCCAAGAATATTCAAGCTGGCAGTAATAAAACCTCTCATTAAGAAACCGCAATTAGATCCAAATAACTTAGCAAATTACAGACCCATCTCAAATCTTCCATTTATGTCTAAAATACTAGAAAAAGTTGTGTCCGCTCAATTGTGCTCTTTCTTGCAAGAAAATGATATCTATGAAAAATTCCAGTCAGGATTCAGACCGCATCATAGCACAGAAACTGCGCTAGTTAAAATTACAAATGATTTACTTTTAGCTTCTGACCAAGGCTGTATCTCAATACTAGTTCTACTCGATCTTAGCGCTGCGTTCGACACTATAGATCATAAAATACTCTTGGATCGACTACACAAAAAATCTTAAAAATTATCTTAAAAATTCAGGTGATATTTATATTTATTCATACTATACAAAATACTGTAAATATGTTCATTATCTGTAAATGTTTATTCTGACAAAACCCAACTGTGACCATATATTTTCATAGTATTTTCATATTTTTTATAATTTTATTCGTAGAATTTGTATTACTATTTGTATTACTATTACTTGTTGTATCTGTATTTGTATATGTGCACTGGAAGCCTCAGTACCAAGGAAAATTCCTTGTGTGTGCAGGCACACTTGGCAATAAAGCTCTTTCTGATTCTGATTCTGAAAACTACACTGGTGTTCAGGGACAGGCATTACATTTACATTACATTTATTCATTTAGCTGACACTTTTATCCAAAGCGACTTAAAATTGCTATATGTCAGGGGTCGCACGCCTCTGGAGCAACTAGGGGTTAAGTGTCTTGCTCAGGGACACATTGGTGTCTCACTGTGGATTCGAACCCGGGTCTCTCACACCAAAGGCATGCGTCTCATCCACTGCGCCATCACCAAACCTTAAACCAGCATTAAACTGGTTTAGATCGTACTTATCAGACCGTTATCATTTTGTTTGTTTAAATGGGGAAACATCGAAGATAACGTCAGTAGACTATGGAGTGCCGCAAGGATCGGTGTTAGGCCCTCTGCTATTCTCAATATACATGCTCCCACTTGGTAATATTATAAGAAAACATGGAATTAATTTCCACTGTTATGCTGATGACTCTCATTTATATATTTCATCACGACCAGATGAAAACACTAACTTATCTAAATTGACAGTGTCTTAAAGATATAAGATGCTGGATGACATGTAATTTCCTGCTAATAAATTCAGATAAAAAGGAGGTATTACTTATTGGTCCAAAAAACTACCCACAAAACCTCGTACAATACAACTTTAATTTAGAAGGATCTCCTGTTACTTTATCCACTACAGTAAAATACCTGGGTGTTATAATAGACCACAACTTGTCTTTCGAAAATCATATTTCATATGTTACAAGAACAACCTTTTTCCACCTTAGAAACATTGCTAAGCTACGTAACATGCTATCTGTTTCTGATGCAGAAAAGCTAGTTCATGCATTCATGACCTCGAGACTAGATTATTGTAATGCTATATTAGCTGGCTGTCCTGCATCCTCAATAAACAAGCTACAGTTAGTGCAAAATGCAGCCGCTAGAGTTCTTACTAGATCAAGAAAATATGATCATATAACACCTATTTTATCATCTCTACACTGGTTACCTATTAAGTACCGTATAATTTACAAAGTATTCCTACTGACCTATAAAGCCCTAAATGGTTTAGCTCCTGTGTATTTAATGGACCTTCTATCGACCTACAATCCATCGCGTTCTTTAAGATCACTAAATTCGAGGCTTCTTGTCATTCCTAGGATATCTAAGTCCACTAAAGGAGGGAGGGCGTTCTCGCATTTAGCTCCTAAACTCTGGAATAGCCTTCCTGATATTGTTCGAGACTCAGACTCGCTGTCCCAGTTTAAAACTAGATTAAAGACGCATCTATTTAGCCAAGCATTCACATAATGTTTACCTTTTATACCACTGTTAAATCAGATCAAATGCATTAATTTTATGAACAGCAGCTATGCTAATTATTTCCAATCTGCTTTTCTGCGGTTATCTCGGGACGCTAGTCCCGAGGTGAATAACATTTGTCAGCTCCAGTTTGTATCCAGCTTCTCACGGAGACTTTAGATGCCCCAAAACCTGCGGTGAGACGACTAAAGGACTGTGAAGAGACGGCTCGACGCCTGTGAAGAGACGACTCAACACCGGCAATATGTTATTCCCTAAATTAATACATGATTAACTAACTGTATTTTTCTATGCACATTTCTGAAATGCACTTTCTGTAAAGCTGCTTTGAAACAATATGTATTGTGAAAAGTGCTATACAAATAAATTTGAATTGAATTGAATTACTAAGCCCTGCGGATCGCAAAAGCTGCTTCCAAATCTTCAGTTCTCATGCTGCTGGATCTGTCTGCTGCTTTTGACATTGTGAATCATCAGATCCTTCTGTCCAGCCTCTCATCACTGAGCATCAAAGGATCTTCCCTCCACTGGTTTGAGTCTTATCTCACAGGTAGGTCGTTCAGGGTTCCATGGAGAGGCGAGGTATCCAAAGCACATCAACTGACCACAGGGGTTCCTCAGGGTTAAGTTCTTGGACCGCTCCTCTTCTCCATTTTCTCTTCTCCAGAATGCTGCAGCCTGTCTTGTCTTCAACGAGCCCAAAAGGGCCCAGGTCACTCCTCTGTTCATCTCACTGCATTGGCCACCACTCGCTGCTCGCATCAAGTTCAAGGCATAGACGCTTGCTTACAGATCGACCACAGGCTCAGCTTCCTCCTACTTTCACTCGCTCCTACATGCCTACCAGAGGCCTATGATCGGTCAATGAGAGATGGCTCGTGGTACCATCTCAGAGAGCCACAAAATCACTCTCCACAACATTCTCATTCACGGTTCCATGCTGGTGGAATGATCTCCCCACCCTCATCCGGAATGCAGAATCCCTGAAAACATTCAAAAGACAACTGAAAACTCATCTCTGAGGTCAGGTGAGGACACTTTTGAGCTGCATTCGGTGCAGTTAGAGCTGGAGTCCGTGGAGAAGCAGATCCGTGATCTACTAGAGAGGCAAGACGAGCTGCGAGATCGGCGATCAGCGCTTGAAACATCACGCGCCGATGCTCACAAGTCAGTGGTTAGTAAGTTTTTGACTTCGACCTCGTCTACTCCGTGTGTTTTTCTGCACAGGACCCAAACACCCATGACGCGATCATCCCTGGCTTCATTCACTCCGGCACCGACACAACACCATGGACCCTGGGTGATCCCACAGCGGAAGACACGAGTCAGGAACAGAGCAAGAACCTCTCCGCCCCTCGAGGTCTTCGAGATTTCCATCCGGAACCGCTTCTCCCCTCTTCGCGAGTCGGACCACGACGACGCCTTGATCATCGTAAGTTCCATCGTCCGTCATGTCCGCGCTACCTCAGGTAAGGGTACGGTGCGCACTCACTGCTTTCCTGGTGCTCGTGTTCTAGATGTCGCTGCACAGGTTCCCGAGATCCTGAACGGTGACGAGCGCGTCGGAGCTGTTGTGCTGCACGCGGGAGTGAACGACATCAGGCTGCGGCAGACGGAGGTTCTGAAGAAGGACTACAGGAGCCTGAACGAGACTGTATGCAGCACATCGCCTGAAGCAATGATCATCGTGTCTGGACCGCTTCCCACGTACCGACAAGGACAGGAAAGGTTCAGTAGATTATTTGCTCTAAATGAATGGTTAATGTCATGGTGTAATGAACGGAAACTGCTCTTTGTAAATAATTGGAATCTGTTCTGGGAGCGACCTAGGCTCTACCGTGCTGATGGCCTGCACCCCAGCAGAATCGGAACGGCTGTTCTGTCGGACAACATCTCCAAGATGTTACACACCATATGACTAGAAAATCAAAGTCCAAATCACAGTCTTTGCTGTGCCAACTTAACTGATATCATAAGTAGTGTAGAACATTATATAGAAACTGTGTCTGTTCCTCGTTTAGTGAGGCCAAACAATAAATCTACTGTAGGATCTAGGAAAAATCTAATTGTAATTAAACCAGAAAATCTCAATATCAGTGAACAAAAACAATTTCTAAAGCTAGGTCTTCTAAACATTAGATCGCTCACACCTAAGGCGGTTATTGTAAATGAAATGGTCACAGATAATAGTTTTGATTTACTTTGCCTTTCTGAAACCTGGCTTAAACCAAATGAATATTTCGGTCTAAATGAGTCTACTCAATCAGGATACTGTTATAAGCATGAGCCCCGTCTGATCGGTCGTGGCGGCGGTGTTGCAACAATCTATAGAGATATTCTAAATGTTACTCAGAAAACAGGTCAAAGGTTTAATTCGTTTGAAGTACTTGTGCTAAATGTTACACTCTTAGATGTAAGAAGGAAATACTTATTATCTCTAGTCTTGGCTACTGTATATAGACCTCCAGGGCCCTATGCTGATTTCCTAAAAGAGTTTGCAGACTTTCTCTAAGATCTATTGGTCAATGTCGATAAAGCAATAATTGTTCGAGATTTTAACATACACGTGGATAATACAAATGATGCGTTAGGGGCTGCGTTTTCAGATTTATTAAACTCCTTTGGGGTCAAGCAAAACGTCAGTGGTCCCACTCATCGTCTAAATCATACACTAGATTTAATTATATCATATTGAACCAATCCAACCGATATAGATATTGTACCGCAAAGTGATGATGTCACTGATCATTACATGGTAACTTGCATAATACGTACTGCTGAAATCTGTCATGTTGCGCCACGTTATCGACCAGGCAGAACAATCCTTCCAACCACTTTAGATAGATTCTCAAATAGCTTACCTGATCTATCTCAGCTGCTCAGTGAACCCAAACAAACAGATGAACTAGAGGAAATGACTAGCAGTTTTGAGCAGCATTTTCTCTGGTACATTAGGAATTGTTGCACCAATTAGATTAAAAAAGGTTAGAGAGAAAACTAAAGCACCATGGTACAACAGTGCTACGCATGTTATCAAGAGAGAAACTCGTAACTTAGAGCGTAAATGGAAACAAACTAATTTAGAGGTCTTTAGAATCGCGTGGAAAGACAGTATGTCACGTTATAAAAAGGCTCTAAAAGCAGCCAGGGCTGAGCATCTCCGCAAACTAATAGAAAATAACCAAAATAATCCAAGGTTTTTATTCAACACCGTGGCTAGACTAACAAATAAACAAACATCACCAGAGCAAAATATTCCGTTACAGTATAGTAGTAATGATTTTATGAATTACTTCAATGAGAAAATAGAAATTATCAGAAACACAATTGTAAATGTACAATCTTTTATGGCGTCTTATGATTCAGCCTCAATTATGGCCCCTCTAGAACAACTACACCGCTTTACAACTATAGGACAGGAAGAGCTGAATAAACTTGTCATTGCATCTAAACCAACAACATGTTTATTAGATCCAATACCCACTAAACTACTGAAAGAAGTGTTACCTGTAGTGGAAGAGCCTCTCAATATTATTAACTCGTCTTTATCTTTAGGTCATGTTCCAAGAATATTCAAACTGGCAGTAATAAAACCTCTCATTAAGAAACCGCAATTAGATCCAAATAACTTAGCAAATTACAGACCCATCTCAAATCTTCCATTTATGTCTAAAATACTAGAAAAAGTTGTGTCCGCTCAATTGTGCTCTTTCTTGCAAGAAAATGATATCTATGAAAAATTCCAGTCAGGATTCAGACCGCATCATAGCACAGAAACTGCGCTAGTTAAAATTACAAATGATTTACTTTTAGCTTCTGACCAAGGCTGTATCTCAATACTAGTTCTACTCGATCTTAGCGCTGCGTTCGACACTATAGATCATAAAATACTCTTGGATCGACTACACAAAAAATCTTAAAAATTATCTTAAAAATTCAGGTGATATTTATATTTATTCATACTATACAAAATACTGTAAATATGTTCATTATCTGTAAATGTTTATTCTGACAAAACCCAACTGTGACCATATATTTTCATAGTATTTTCATATTTTTTATAATTTTATTCGTAGAATTTGTATTACTATTTGTATTACTATTACTTGTTGTATCTGTATTTGTATATGTGCACTGGAAGCCTCAGTACCAAGGAAAATTCCGTGTGTGCAAGCACACTTAGCAATAAAGCTCTTTCTGATTCTGATTCTGAAAACTACACTGGTGTTCAGGGACAGGCATTACATTTACATTACATTTATTCATTTAGCTGACACTTTTATCCAAAGCGACTTACAATTGCTATATGTCAGGGGTCGCACGCCTCTGGAGCAACTAGGGGTTAAGTGTCTTGCTCAGGGACACATTGGTGTCTCACTGTGGATTCGAACCCGGGTCTCTCACACCAAAGGCATGCGTCTCATCCACTGCGCCATCACCAAACCTTAAACCAGCATTAAACTGGTTTAGAATGTACTTATCAGACCGTTATCATTTTGTTTGTTTAAATGGGGAAACATCGAAGATAACGTCAGTAGACTATGGAGTGCCGCAAGGATCGGTGTTAGGCCCTCTGCTATTCTCAATATATATGCTGCCACTTGGTAATATTATAAGAAAACATGGAATTAATTTCCACTGTTATGCTGATGACTCTCATTTATATATTTCATCACGACCAGATGAAAACACTAACTTATCTAAATTGACAGTGTCTTAAAGATATAAGATGCTGGATGACATGTAATTTCCTGCTAATAAATTCAGATAAAAAGGAGGTATTACTTATTGGTCCAAAAAACTACCCACAAAACCTCGTACAATACAACTTTAATTTAGAAGGATCTCCTGTTACTTTATCCACTACAGTAAAATACCTGGGTGTTATAATAGACCACAACTTGTCTTTCGAAAATCATATTTCATATGTTACAAGAACAACCTTTTTCCACCTTAGAAACATTGCTAAGCTACGTAACATGCTATCTGTTTCTGATGCAGAAAAGCTAGTTCATGCATTCATGACCTCGAGACTAGATTATTGTAATGCTATATTAGCTGGCTGTCCTGCATCCTCAATAAACAAGCTACAGTTAGTGCAAAATACAGCCGCTAGAGTTCTTACTAGGTCAAGAAAATATGATCATATAACACCAATTTTATCATCTCTACACTGGTTACCTATTAAGTACCGTATAATTTACAAAGTATTACTACTGATCTATAAAGTCCTAAATGGTTTAGCTCCTGTGTATTTAATGGACCTTCTATCGACCTACAATCCATCGCGCTCTTTAAGATCACTAAATTCGAGGCTTCTGGTCATTCCTAGGATATCTAAGTCCACTAAAGGAGGGAGGGCGTTCTCACATTTAGCTCCTAAACTCTGGAATAGCCTTCCTGATATTGTTCGAGGCTCAGACTCGCTGTCCCAGTTTAAAACTAGATTAAAGACGCATCTATTTAGCCAAGCATTCACTTAATGTTTACCTTTTATACCACTGTTAAATCAGATCAAATGCATTAATTTTATGAACAGCAGCTATGCTAATTATTTCCAATCTGCTTTTCTGCGGTTATCTCGGGACGCTAGTCCCGAGGTGAATAACGTTTGTCAGCTCCAGTTTGTATCCAGCTTCTCACGGAGACTTTAGATGCCCCAACACCTGCGGTGAGACGACTAAAGGACTGTGAAGAGACGGCTCGACGCCTGTGAAGACTCAACACCGGCAATATGTTATGCCCTAAATTAATACATGATTAACTAACTGTATTTTTCTATGCACATTTCTGAAATGCACTTTCTGTAAAGCTGCTTTGAAACAATATGTATTGTGAAAAGTGCTATACAAATAAATTTGAATTGAATTGAATTACTAAGCCCTGCGGATCGCAAAAGCTGCTTCCAAATCTTCAGTTCTCATGCTGCTGGATCTGTCTGCTGCTTTTGACATTGTGAATCATCAGATCCTTCTGTCCAGCCTCTCATCACTGAGCATCAAAGGATCTTCCCTCCACTGGTTTGAGTCTTATCTCACAGGTAGGTCGTTCAGGGTTCCATGGAGAGGCGAGGTATCCAAAGCACATCAACTGACCACAGGGGTTCCTCAGGGTTAAGTTCTTGGACCGCTCCTCTTCTCCATTTTCTCTTCTCCAGAATGCTGCAGCCTGTCTTGTCTTCAACGAGCCCAAAAGGGCCCACGTCACTCCTCTGTTCATCTCACTGCATTGGCCACCACTCGCTGCTCGCATCAAGTTCAAGGCATAGACGCTTGCTTACAGATCGACCACAGGCTCAGCTTCCTCCTACTTTCACTCGCTCCTACATGCCTACCAGAGGCCTATGATCGGTCAATGAGAGATGGCTCGTGGTACCATCTCAGAGAGCCACAAAATCACTCTCCACAACATTCTCATTCACGGTTCCATGCTGGTGGAATGATCTCCCCACCCTCATCCGGAATGCAGAATCCCTGAAAACATTCAAAAGACAACTGAAAACTCATCTCTTCCATGAGCACTTACAGTAACATAATAAATATATATATATATATACATATGTCCTTTTACTTTAAATCCTCCCTTGTCTGGCTTATGTTACTCTGAACAATGCCTAAACTTTGTATTTTGAGCACTTCGTGTTGTTTTTGCCTCTCCACAATGTCTTAACTTGTCTTTAGTCCTCAGTTGTAAGTCGTTTTGGATAAAAGCATCTGCTAAATGACTAAATGTAAAAGGATCCACAAGGCCACGTGGGTGTCGCCAGACCATGCAACAGAAAACCAGATAGACCGCTTGTGTATCTCCAAAAAGTTCAGAAGATCACTCCAAGATGTCCGAGTGAAGAGGGGTGCAGATGCAGCAACCGATCACCATCTACTAATAGCAAATCTGAAAAATTAAGCTAAATAAAGAACTTCAGACACACAAGCTAAAAGACAGAAATTCAATGATGGTTTCCTGAAAGATCAAACTATCCAGAAAGACTACCAGCAAATAAGTTGAAAAGTAAAAAATGACCTAACCTTAACCTGCCGGGAAGTAGTAGGACCAAAGAAGCCCCAACAGAAAGACTGGATGACAGCAGGCACCTTTAACAAGATACAAGTGAGAAAACAGAAGAAAGGAGCCCTCAACTAAGGGTGTAACGATATTCAAACCAAACCGAAAAACCACGATACAGAACCCACGATACATGTCGCGAATACTCTCATAGCGTACCAAACACGCCCCGCCCCCTGCTACCCCGGCCCAGCCCTGGCTCATTGGCCCTTATGTCTTATGTGTACACAACGAATTCAGTTTTGTAGGCTAACCACCATAGCAAGCTCCTTGCTCCTTTTATTTAACAAAATACATCATAATCAGCTAAAATGCATGCACGGGATACTTTACTTCCTGAACAAGTGTGCACCCGGGTCCATGATGCTTTCATGGGGCTTTCACACTGGCAGTTTAGTTCGGAACAGGATGCGGTTCGCATGAAAAATCGCTAATGTGAACGTTGTCATGTGGACCCAGGTGCCCACTGGGGTACCGAACGGAAGAGAGTCTCCACAAAAGAGTCCATTTGCAAGCAGCGGAAAGACAGCTTATGCGACACACACACACTCAGAAAACCTGTGTTGTTTACTCAGTAGGGCTGGGTATTGTTAGGAATATTGTTTCACAATTCGATTCGATTTTGATTCTTGAGGCTTCGATTCGATTTCGATTCGATATTGATTTATTAGCTTCGATATCGATTCAATAATTAGTAAATACACAAGTAATTAAGTACCTGAGTATATTTTTAAATAATGTGTGCAGTATTACCAATGTTTAAGAACAAATTGACCCCAGCATGTTTCCTGTCATGGTTTATTTAGCAGAACAAACTGTACAATATTGTACATGTGTTGAATACAAACCACAACTGTAACAAACAGGTGCTTTATTAACACCTCTAAAGTGCATGTAACTAAGTAGTAGAAAGTATATTTATTTATTCCTATACATTCAAGTTATAAAAGAAATGTAAACAGAAGCACAAAATGTGCATACTCATCAAAAAATGCACGCTCATAATGGAAGCGACACGGTCGCGGTGCGACGCGCTCGTTTTTTCCAAGCACGTCCGCACGGCATCGAGATAAAAACATCTCAACTTCTCAGAATGCCGCAAGTGTTTTCCTTGCTGTAACAGAGAGCGCAGCTGATGGTTGCTAAGCAAAGACAGACACCTCTGGAGCGCAACCGCCCTATAGCGCTTTGGAAAAAGGAGAACGCGGTGCGCTTACCGTTTTTAGGAGCTATATGTGAGCAACGCCTTAAGCGCGTCTTGTACAACGCTGAACGCTCTCACTAGAGTGTTGCCCACAGCGCCGCCACTGGCCGGTGGGCTGAATCGATTCATAGGATTTGATGAATCGATATTGAATTGAGAAACAAATAATTGCAATGCATTGATGAATCGATATTTTTACCCAGCCCTATTACTCAGCTATGCATAATAGCACCAAATTAATACAAAACAAAATATATTGACCCGCGTTGTGTTTTCTATCATGCGCCGTGCACGTTTGCGATGACGTAAGAGGCACGCAAACGCACCAGAGTTCGATAGAATCAAGTTGAGTGTGAAACCAGACCGACGTTGCGGAGGGCCGCCAGGAACAATCGCGCTTGGCCTCGGACCGCAGCAAACAAGCCCAGTGTAAAAGTCCCCTCACATACACGCGAAACGCAGCACGGTTTGGTATGAAAGTAAAAGGGTGACAAAACTCGAGAGCATGTAGATGTGAATTAGAGAACTTGTACAATACATATTCATACTTGTACGCTAACAGCTTGTACACTCACTGTTAGTAAATCTGGCCCCAAGTCTTTTTGAAGTCTTTTATTCTCAATATGGCTGCATTTTTTTTAAAAATACAGTAAAACAGTTAAATAACTTTTCTATGGTAATATATCGTATAATATAATTTATTTACACTCCAAAATGAAAACCTGTCAAATAAAAATCTAGTGATTTTTCATGCGAACCGTGCCCCTCTCTGAACTAAACTGCCAGTGTGAATGCCTTGCATCTGACTTTTACAATCACATTAACTTTCTACAGCAGTGAACGTTATAAAGACTGAATCATAAATTTCGTTCAACCCATATAGGCTACAGAACCATATTTGAGCTGTTTGTTTTGCAATACTGTTTGAATGTTGTTTCTTTGTTTTGAGTTTTTTTTGTGTGTGTGTGTGTGTGTTCATATTAAGTCACAAAAGGTGCTTACTTGGATGGCTTTTTTTCTCTCATTGGTTTATGTTGATGCCTATGACCCTCCCTAAAAGAAGATTTAGAATTAATATTTACTCAGAAGCACGTGTTGGTTATAGGGTTAACAGACCAAAACTAATGCAATAGTTGAGTTCTATAGTCTATTTGAGCCTAGTTTACTAGAGTAGATGACTATTTTTTTAAACTTATAAGCAGATTTATCTAATGGCTTGGATCGTTATTCATTATAACACAAGAAAAAGAGGACAGAGGCAGTGAGAAACAATGAAACTGATCAAATGCGATTGTGAAAGTGCTCATAGCTCATGCTCAATCTAAACACGTGTTTGTGTAATATTAAGGCGCGATTCGTCTTTATTGTTAATAGACGTTAAACGTGTCGTCAGCTGAATTCACAGATCATGAAGACGGATCTCGTTTTTAGATCATTAATGCGCTACTATCGTTACAGTGCAAACACACACACACACACAAACAAACACACACACACACACACACACACACACACACACACACACACACACACACACGCGCGCGCGCGCAGAGAGAGAGAGAGAGAGAGAGAGAGTTATGCTATCGCTACTGAGGAAAGATCACTAACCTCTCTGTTCCTCAGTATCTTCATCTCTCACTCCTTCACTCATGTCTTCACACTCCTCTTTAATAAACTCCATAATCTCAGCAGGAGATTCAGAAGTTGCTACTGGAGTCTCTCTTTTTCGTGTGTGTGTGAGTGAGCTGATGGTGGAGGAAACCAAGCATGCCGCACAAGTCCTGAAAAGTGAAGCCAAAGCCTCTCGATCGCCCCCCAGTGGCTGGTCCCAGTATAGCTCATTAATATGGAGGTAAATTGATGCCAAAACCATTGAAAATAGACAGACTAAGTCACAAATAGATATTACAACTTGTAAACACAAAGCACGATCTAAAAATAGATTAAAAATCCGCAAACAAAGTCCTCATGATCCGCAAATGTAAAACAAGATCTACAAATAGATACAAAGTCCTCAAACAAACTCTTCGTGATCCACAAATATAAAGCATGGTCTACAAAAAGATTAAAAATTGCAAATAAACACATCCTGATTCACAAATAGAAATCAGTCACTTGTACTTGAAAACCAGAATTTGAATGAATGTAAAGTGACTTGTTTGCAGTTCAAAATCATGTTCTGTTTGTAGATTGTCACATTTGTTTTCAGAATTCTGACACTATTGTTTCACTGTTGTGACAAAATAATGCCATAATCATTGAAAATGAAGAGACTATGAGTCAAAAATGCATATTACAATTTGCAAGCACAAAACAAGATCTACAAATAAATTTAAAATCTGCAAAGAAATTCCTTGTAATCTGCAAATGTAAAACACAACCTGTAAATAGATTCCAAATCTGCAAACAAACTTCTCATGATCCGCAAATGTAAAACAAGATCTACAAATAAATTTAAAATCTGCAAAGAAATTCCTCGTAATCTGCAAATGTAAAACAAGATCTACAAATAGATTTAAAATCCGCAAACAAACTCTTTATGATTCACAAATAGAAATCAGTGACTTGTACTTAACCAGAATTTGAATGAATGCAAAGTGATTTGTCTCCGCATGATGGTCATTATTTGTTTGTAGATTGTGTTGCATTTGTTTTCAGAACTTTGGCACAACTGTTTCGCTGTTTTTCCATTAAAAAATCTACAAATGCCCTCCTCACAATTTGCAAACAAACACAGTCTAACTTGTATTTTCAAACCACTGTAAAAATACATTCTTACACATTCTGTGCAAAGCTCAGCATGCAAGTAATGAATATGTGTTTGCAGATCTGACGTTCTGCACACGTCTACAGATCTTTTAGGCACTATCTTTCCGCAGAGTGTGTGACTACGATCCACACATGTAATCAGCCAATCAGGGGTATTGGTTCAATGTGATGTCACGTCCTCTCAATAAGCCCTTTTCAAAATAAGAGCAGACACTTCTCGGATGGCTGGGCTGGGCTCACATTTGTCGTTGCCGGTGTCACAGCGCTGACAGGCGGGCAGACCCTCTGCAGACAGAGCCTGGGCAGCGCTGGGGAAGGACAGACGGACCGACGCTCACAAGATGGGTTGTAAGGTAAGCGGTCGCTCGACTAAGTAGTTGTGTGACATTTAAAGAATAACTTTATCGCACCCCGGTACGTTAACTTTATGCACTATCGTTAAAACTGCCCAGAAACCGGCTTTCATGGTTATTTTTCCATGAAAGTGCTTTTGTGAACAACAAATCTGTGTTGGAAATAACATAGCTAGCAACCGGGATTCATAAATGTTGGGGCATCTCGCCCGGGGGCGGGGTTACGTCCTGCGTCACATCTCTCATCTCTCAAACATAATAAGTTATGTTTTTACAACACGTTTTTTTATGGAAAGGTGATGTTTAATTTCCATAGTCTTTGTTTAGTGAACGAAAGCGAAATCAGGAATTGCGGTCTTTCAGTTTGTTTATCGTTACCTAGCTACCATTGGTTTAAGTTGTACAAGATGTGCTGTAGCCTTAATTACAATGGCCAAGTCGCGTTTCATATTAACAGATGAATAGGCTTCGCTCAGTTTATTAAATACATCCAACCTGAAATGTCTCTTACAAACTATGAAGGGACAATGAATCAATCAATACACTGACATGGCAATGCTAGATAGATAGCCTACTTTGTTTGCAAAGCCCTACCGTGATTTTGTCACTCTTCTCTCCACTCCTAGACCTACGTCTGGTGACAGCGGGGAAACTTTACCTCGATAAAGTTAGGCCTACTTATTGTATTGCAGAAAAGTAAACTTCCTGTAAACTTCAGTTAACCAATTCATGTTTCTTCTTTAGGTGATTCAAGCAGTAACGACTAATTAGACTCAATACTGCTATTACAGGTGGAATTATGAAATAGAAACAGGCCTTAATGCAAGATTTTAATCATGTCAATACACAATACATTTTTTTTTGTAATGCAATGTTTTCAACAGGGAAATATATACATCATTTGTCAATTTCTCCCTTAACCCCCCCACCCCCATGTTGATCATTGTGATAAATGATCTGTACAGAAATACAATATAATTTGTGTATGATTAACATGTTACTTTAAATGTGCTGGGCTCTTTAAGAACGTCTGTTCTATTTTATTTTTAGTTTTATTTTTATTTCGTTTTGACTTTTTGTTTTCAAATTCAGTTTGGTTTTAATTATTTTTTAAAGTGGGTTTGCTAGTTTAGTGTTTATTTTTTGAAAATGCTTAGTTTCAGTTTAGTTTTTATTAGTTTTAGTGTTAGTTTTAGGTTTTTTTTGTAATTTGGGTTATTTGTTAGGGGCAAGATTCAAAAAGGTCAGAATAAGTATTGTGTAATAATAACTCAACAAACACATCATACAATTTATATATGTATGTATGTATATATATGTATATATACAATTTATATACAACGATTATAACCTTGGTATGCGCGTGTGTGCACAAGACAAAGTTGTATTAGCACACTGTAATCCTAACCTTTTCTTCACATGTTGTAGGACTCCATCTTCCCCTGGCTTTGAGCAACACAGAAGGCGCACCAGGTCTCCTGACAGACAGACAAGTCCCTCATGCTTCCCTCATGGGCAACACAAGCAACGCCTGGGTCAAGAAGCCTGGTGAATATGACCTGTACTGAAGGATCAGCACAGCCACACTGCTTCACTATGTCTTGTGACTACGCTTCAGGAGGCCTGTCCATGCGCTGGGTGCACAGGGGTGTCTCTCACACATCCCACCACTACCATACCTCTCCTTCCTGTGGAGATCCACATGCTAGGGCTTCACCCATCTCTGGCAATACACACAAGAGTTGCTTTGTAAATAGCTGTTTCTTTTTCGTTTCTTTCTTCTTTTGTGTGTGTTTATTTTTTATGATTACTTCACCCATGTATTTGTACTCTGCTGACTAATGCTGATCCATTTGTTGTTGGTAAGGAGGTGGGGTGTTGCATGTCTGATGAATTACACAGCAACTGCCATTTGCGAATGCAATGCTTTTTATTTAACAGCTCTACTTGTCAACACGATCCCGTATTCTCAACTGCCCACATCCGTGTGTGTGTTCCGTACTTGCGCAACACGGGGGGGGGGCGTTCTTAAAGAGCCCAGCACATTTAAAGTAACATGTTAATAATACACAAATTATATTGTATTTCTGTACAGATCATTTATCACAATGATCTACATCCCTTTCCTTTAGCTGAAACTACCAATCGTAGAAAGAGAATAAACATACTTAACAACGATCAATACTGTAGTATGAAATTAACTTGATCACACATCCAAGAACATGAATGACTTCCCTTGTAACAATGTATCCTTTGCAGTGAACAACTGTACAAATGCAAAACAACAGATGCAGATCAAAATATGATCTCTATATGCACAAAGAAAACACATAATAAAGAATGTTGCTGACAATATGGAAATGAGCCTACTCAACACATTTATCCGGCACTCAGAATAAGAACCAGAGCGAGTGTCACTAATTCTCCATTTGTTGGTACCTTGGATTCGGCTTGCAAATGCGACCTGAACGCGTTATGTAAGGTGCATTATTAACCTTAGTGGGAGACTGTGTTCTTTGTCAACTTAGTAGGTGTGGATTCTGGTTGTGGGAGGTGTGTTTGTGGTGAGTCCGGTATATGGGGAACAAAGTCCTCTGTATGGGTAGTGGTGCTTTGAAAGTCAATGTTTTCTGGGGTGAGCCGTGATGGGGGGGGGCTCTGCTACAGGAAGGATGTGGCGTCGGTTCCTCCTGTATGTTCTCCCATTGCATTGGATGGTGTATGAGCGAGGCTCCTTGTTCACCTCTTTTACCGTGCCAAGGCGCTCATATCCTTTTGGCGTTTGCATTCTAACAACTTGTCCCTCTGCCAATGGCTGCAGAGGATGACTTGATGTATCGAAGTATCGCTTTTGGGTCATCCTCTTTGCAAGAAGCTGTGCAGTGACTTGCTTGGTACATTTTGGGGCTGGCTCCAACAGTCTAGAGTTAACAGGAATGGCTGACCGTGTCTGTCGTGACAACAGGCGTTGTGCAGGGGAACCCAATGATGGGTCACGAGGAATGTTTCTCAGATTCAGGAGGTTAAGGAACACGTCCGTGCCATCTCTGTGGGATTTCTCCATCAGCTGTTTTGCACTGCGAACCGCTCTTTCTGCCAGGCCATTCGACTGTGGGTACTCTGGACTACTGGTGACATGAATGAAGTCCCACTGTTTGGCAAAGTCTCTGAATTGCTGACACGTGTACTGAATAGCATTATCAGAAATGAGTGTATGGGGTGAGCCGTGCACTGAGAAATGCCTCTTTAGTTTCATGATTACAGCTGATGACGTTATGTTGCGGAGCAAGTCTATCTCATACCAACCCGAGTATGAGTCCACAAGCACCAGATAATTTTGTCCATGCCACTCGAACATATCTGTTGCCACCGTGGACCAAGGCAGGTCTGGAACTGGGTATGGTCTTAATGGTTATTTTTGTTGGTGCGGCTTTGTGCTGTTGCAGACTGAGCATGAGAGGAGTTCTGCCGTGATGTCAGCCGTCATCGTTGGCCAAAAAATCATACCTCTTGCTCTGTGTTTGGTAGCGTCCAGCCCTGGGTGGCCTCTGTGGACTATTTCGATATGTTCTCTCTGCAATGAGCGAGGAATGAAGGTTTTGTGGCCTTTCATCACTATTCCGTACGCACTGTGGGCCACACGCCATGTTCTTTAATTGGCCAACCTCGTTGAATCACAGTGCTTAGATCCTGTAACACATCATCCTCCGCCGTATGCTTTCTGAGTTCCCCCAGTCTAGCAGTGGAAATGTAGTTGATAGACATGACCTCGAATGTGTCATTTTCACTGTCTGGTTGGACTTGAGTGTCTGGAGCTCTAGATAGGGTGTCTGCAAGGTACATGAGCTTACCCTTCTTGTACACCAGGGTGATGTCATAGCACTGTAACCTGAGCATCATCCTCTGCAGGATGTGATTTTGATAAAAACTCTGCAAGTTTTTAATTTTGATAATATATTTGGATTAAATCATAAAAAGAATACATTTCATAGGACTATATTATTCATAAAAAAATTAATAAATTATTAATGTTAAAAATGAGTTGTTAATCTAATTCATTATCAATTACTGAATTTAATTGATTAGACATGTTCTATTGAAATTTTAATAAACAAAACAAACAAATGGTTTCAAGTTTGTTATAATAAAAGCATTTGTTCAACCCCCCAAAAAAACTGTTTTCTTTAATTTAACTGTCATTTTAACTGATAATAATAATAACCATAATTTAATAATACCGTTTATTTAATAATTGATTAATACTGTAAACCGTGATATTGTCTGAGATGTTATCATACTGTAAAAATATCATACCATTACAACCCTACACAGGAGAGTCGCCCCACCCCACCCCACCCACTGTTCACCCACCCCCCGCTGTTAAAAAAGTAACTCAGTAACTTTTACTTTAGTAAATTTTAAATGAGCTACTTTTTACTTTTACTTAAGTAGATTTTTAGACCGGTAATTTTACTTGTATTTAAGTAAAATTTCATTGAAGTATAGTTGTAACGCAGGAGTTTCCTGCATCACCTCCTTCAAACCCACGTAGAGAGCCGTCTCCTGAGTATTAACACTACATCTCCCATCATGCAGTTCATCTGGACATCACACACACCTGTTTCCACTCATTGCTCTCACACCTGTATCCCATTTGCTTGTGTATTTAACCAGCTCTCAACCCTCATTCAGTGCGAAGTACTGAGCGTTCATCCTTGTGTTTTCTCCTACTGGTTCAGATCTCGGACTGTTTGCTGTTATCTACGATCATTCTCTGGCTACCTAGACCTTGGACTGTTTCACTGGCTTTCGATTATTCTCTGGCTTCTTTGACCCTGGCCTGTTTACCGTGCTTCGACGAATCTCTGCCTGGCCTGGACTTCAACGCCTGTGTCTCTGAGTACTCTTTGCCTAGCCCTTCTACTATTGTCTACTTATATCAAATAAAAGCTGCAAATGGATCTTACCGACTCTGAGCAATCCTTACAGAATACTTCGCCAAACCCAGGTCCAGCAGTGGTCTCACAGTTGACCACCGAAGTAACTGCACAGGCTGCTGCACTAGTACAGCACAAACATCAGTTGGATCACCTTACAACGCTCACTGATGAGCTTGTGAACGCCATCCGAGGACTGCAAGTATCAGCGGCCAACGCCACCACCGATCAGCCCTCAGGGGCTTCCCCGTCGACTGCGAGTGCTACTGTCAATCCTCGTCTCGCTCTTCCAGAGAAGTTTGGCGGTGCGTCAGCGAGATGCAAGGGTTTCCTACTCCAATGTCGCCTCTACTTTGACCAACAGCCCACATTACATCCCACAGATGCCGGGAAAATAGCCTTCGTGTGTTCACTTCTCACCGGGAAGGCGCTGGAATGGGTGACCGCCATCTGGAGGCCGGAGGGATCCCCCTTTACCACGTTCGCGTCATTCACCCATGAATTCCGCTGCGTTTTTGAACACCCCGCAGAACAGGGTGATGCTGGGGAACGCCTTCTCAGTCACACACAGGGGAGAAGAACCACCGCTGATTATGCCCTCACGTTTCGTACCCTTGCTGCACAGACCAATTGGGTTGAGGACACTCTAAAGACTTTGTTCAGAAAGGGCCTTACCAACGAACTACAATCTGAGTTGGCGTGCCGTGACGAGGGGAGGTCGTTAAACGAATATATCAACCTGGCTATCGAGATCGACAACCTGATTCGCTCTCGTCGTACTCCTCGAGCCTCCTATCGTGCACGTTCTGACGACATGCTTGGATCAGAGCCCATGCAGCTGGGTTTCACTAGTCTTACTCCCGAGGAACGTGAGCGACGCATGCAGCAGCACCTTTGCCTCTACTGCGGTCAGTCTGGTCATCGAAGACTCACCTGCCCAGTTCGCCAACCTTCCCAGGTTCAACCGGTGAGTGCAACGGGTGTTTCAGACAACCAGTGGCCCGGTTTCATTCTACCTGTTCGTCTCTCTCTCCATGGCAGGAAGATTGACACTACAGCATTGCTAGATTCAGGAGCTGCAGGAAATTTCATGTCTCACAAGTTCATAGTTCAGCACAAACTTCAAACTAATCCCTGTGATTTTCCATTAACAGTGGAGGCGCTAGACGGTCGGCTCCAAGCACCACATAGTCCAGGGCCTTACATGGCTACGTACACACAATCCCCAAATCTCCTGGCGCGAAAACCAGTTCGTCCAATGGGACCTCTCTTGTCACAGAACATGCCTGTCCAAGGTCAAGCGTACTCCAAACCACTCCCTCCAGGCTTCCACGCCCGGGTTCAGTGATCCTAACCTGCCCGCCGAATACTCCGATCTGGCTGACGTCTTCAGCAAACACCGGGCTGCACAACTTCCTGAGCACCGTTCAAGTGATTGCGCCATCGAGCTGTTACATGGCGCCACACCACCTAAGGGCAGAGTCTTTCCCCTGTCACAGCCTGAGTCCGAAGCCATGAGGAAGTACATCGAGGAGGAATTAGCCAAGGGGTTCATTCAGCCTTCGACCTCGCCCGCCGCAGCCGGATTCTTCTTCGTTAAGAAGAAGGATGGCACTCTGCGTCCATGTATCGACTACCGTGGGTTGAATGAAGTTACAGTCAAGTTCAGGTATCCACTGCCGTTGGTACCAGCCGCTCTCGAACAGCTTCGCCAGGCCAAGTATTATACCAAGTTGGATCTCCGTAATGCATACAACCTGGTTCGAATTCGCAAAGGATACGAGTGGAAGACTGCCTTCTCCACCACTAGTGGGCACTATGAGTACCTCGTCATGCCGTTCGGTCTGTCCAACAGTCCTTCGGTCTTCCAAGCGTTCATGAACGACGTCTTTCGTGATATGCTAGAGAAATGGGTGATCGTCTACATCGATGACATTTTGATCTACTCCTCGACCATGGAGGAGCACGTGAAGCACGTCAGATCAGTTCTCCAACGACTCCTCCACTACCAGCTCTTTGCCAAATTCGAGAAATGTGAATTCCACCGCACGAGTACGTCTTTCCTGGGTTACGTAATCAGTTCAGAGGGTGTGGCGATGGACGAAAAGAAGGTTCAGGCAGTCCTGAGTTGGCCAGTTCCCCAGACCATCAAGCAGTTACAACGGTTCCTGGGATTTGCAAACTTCTATCGTCGGTTTATCAGGAATTACAGTACAGTTGCCGCTCCTCTGACTGCCATGACAAAACGCTACAACCATCGTCTGAGCTGGTCACCCGAGTCCTCCAAAGCCTTTGATGATCTCCGAGCTCGCTTCACTTCTGCGGCACCCCGACCCCATGCGCCAGTTCATCATCGAAGTGGATGCTTCCAACACTGGAGTAGGAGCAGTTCTCTCCCAGCGTCAGGGCATGCCTGAGAAAATGTATCCTTGTGCCTTTTTCTCCCGTAAGCTCACTCCCGCGGAGCGCAACTACGATGTGGGCAACCGTGAGTTATTGGCCATGAAATTGGCTCTAGAGGAGTGGCGGCACTGGTTGGAAGGAGCGCAGGAACCATTCATCATCCTCACTGACCATAGAAACCTCGAATTCCTCCGTTCGGCCAAACGCTTGAATCCTCGTCAGGCTCGGTGGGCGCTGTTCTTTACCAGGTTCCAGTTCACCATCACATACCGACCAGGTTCCAAGAATACTAAGGCCGACGCTCTCTCTCGTCAAACTGAGGAGACAACCCAAACAACGGGTACCGAGAATATCCTTCCTGAGAGTTTGCTCATCGCCCCAGTACAATGGGACATCACCACGGAGATCGAACTGTTCAATCAGCAGGAACCTCCACCTATGAATTGCCCTCCTGATCGCCTATATGTGCCTGTTTCCCTACGTACTCGCCTCATAGATCAGGTTCACACGACGCCCAGTTCCGGTCATCCTGGTATCACCGCCACCGTTCACCTGCTCCGCAACCGGTTCTGGTGGTCCTCTTTACTCACAGACACCACCAACCACATCCAAAACTGTACCAGCTGTAACACTTCCAAGACACCTCGTCAACTCCCCGCTGGACTTCTCACTCCATTGCCCATTCCCCAACGACCTTGGTCGCACATCGCTATAGATTTCATCACCGACCTCCCGGAATCCCAGGGTAACACCACCATACTGACCATAGTCGATCGCTTCTCCAAGGCATGCAGACTGGTGGCACTACCCAAACTGCCCACAGCACTCGCCACTGCCGAAATCCTGTGTAATCAGGTGTTTCGCTTCTACGGTCTGCCGGACGACATCGTGTCAGACCGAGGGCCACAGTTCACCTCTAGAGTTTGGGGAGCTTTTTTCAAACACCTCAATGTAAACATCAGCTTGTCCTCCGGATATCATCCCCAATCCAACGGGCAGACAGAACGTCTGAACCAGGACATCATTCGGTTCTTGCGCACATACTGCCAGCGACAACAAGCAGAGTGGAGCCGATACCTGTTCTGGGCAGAGTATGCGCAGAACTCCCTGGTTAAGCCCGCCACTGGTTTAACTCCGTTTCGGTGCATTCTTGGCTTCCAACCCCCGCTGTTCCCTTGGTCCGGGGAACCCACAGAGCTCCCTTCCGTTACCGAATGGCTTAAAAAGGAGTGAGGAGGTCTGGGATCAAGCGCATACCCATCTGGTACATGCGGTTAGGCGTCAGGAGCGCCACGCCAACCGGCATCGTAGACCAGCCCCCCATTACCGCCCAGGTCAATGGGTCTGGCTGTCCACAAAGGATCTCAAACTACGGCTTCCTTGCCGCAAGCTCAGCCCCAGATATGTCGGTCCATTCCAGATCCTAAAACAAGTTACTCCAGTGTCGTTTCGTCTAAAACTTCCCACTAACTATCGTATAGCTCCCACATTCCATGTTTCCCTGCTGAAACCTGCTGTCCGTCCCGAGAGAGGGACAAGAGAGGAACTCACAACACAAACCACTCCTCCAATCCTAGTAGACGGCGAGGAAGCGTATCGGGTAAGAGAACTGCTGGATTCCAGGCGCAGAGGTAACGTCCTTCAGTACCTAGTCGACTGGGAGGGGTTCGGTCCAGAGGAACAGTGTTGGATCAGAGCTAAGGACATCCTAGATCCCACACTTATCGAGGAATTCCACCAAGCACATCCCAGCAAACCTGCTCCTCGACCTCGTGGAAGACCACGTCGCCGGTTACCTTCTCGCGCCGGGAGTCGCTCGCAGGGAGGGGGCTCTGTAACGCAGGAGTTTCCTGCATCAACTCCTTCAAACCCACGTAGAGAGCCGTCTCCTGAGTATTAACACTACATCTCCCATCATGCAGTTCATCTGGACATCACACACACCTGTTTCCACTCATTGCTCTCACACCTGTATCCCATTTGCTTGTGTATTTAACCAGCTCTCAACCCTCATTCAGTGCGAAGTATTGTTTAGCCCTGGCTTACCTACTGAGCGTTCATCCTTGTGTTTTCTCCTACTGGTTCAGATCTCGGACTGTTTGCTGTTATCTACGATCATTCTCTGGCTACCTAGACCTTGGACTGTTTCACTGGCTTTCGATTATTCTCTGGCTTCTTTGACCCTGGCCTGTTTACCGTGCTTCGACGAATCTCTGCCTGGCCTGGACTTCAACGCCTGTGTCTCTGAGTACTCTTTGCCTAGCCCTTCTACTATTGTCTACTTATATCAAATAAAAGCTGCAAATGGATCTTACCGACTCTGAGCAATCCTTACAATAGTAGTACTTTTACTTGAGTAGAATATTTTATTACTCTTTCCACCACTGTCGGTACATGTATTCCGTTACTCCCCAACACTGTTTATACCTAGCCTGGCTCCGCCCCCAAACATACTTGCGCTCAATTTTCCCTTTCCTTCAGTATGTCGTCTCGGAGCCTGCAGTTACAGTCCCCCACCCAGATTAGATCCGATAAATATGAGTATCGTCAATTTTATTTAGCGAATCATACTAATTCGATTTCTTTTTTAATCAAACTACTTTATAGCTCATCGATGCACCAACATATGAATAGTCAATTTAATATTTGTAAAGATAGTTTGTAACAAAATCTGAGCCATTAATGTATGTTTTTTTGCATTTTCCCCCCGATATTTTGATAGCTAACGTTAGCCTTTAACCTTGGACTTTTTGTAGACAAGCCATTGTAAAAATTTGATTAAAATTAGTTGACATTAAAGTAGACCAATTAAATACCTTAAGTGTGTTAATATCAAAGAATGTCATCATTAATTATTTAATCAGATTTACCGTTTGACCTTTTTTTAATTACCGGACCTTTTCTCTTAAAACTATAAATTTAATTAATTAATGCCGGAGTAATTATTGATATATGCAAAAAGAATTATTTTCTTTTTATAAGAAAAATAATAATTTCTCTTTATTGCCTACCAGAAAGTAATTATTTTACCTTATGCATTTACATTACATTTTACATTTATTCATTTAGCAGACGCCTTTATTCTTTATCCTGTTTACAGCAAGATGATGTTTAGGTGATTGTTAAATAAAGTACAGAATTGTTTATTATTGGTGTTTTGTCTATTCTTACTTGAGTTTTGCTTTGCATTCAAAATATCAAAGAACAGGTTCTGTAATGTTAGCATGGTGTAATGTTAATTAGACCATTATAGGTTGAACTGAAAGAAAAATTGGTAACAATTTATTTCGATAGTCCACTTTAGACATTCAACTAACTATAAGTAACTTAGTATTATGCTAATACTCTAATCACATTTAGTTGACATGTAGTTGGCAAGTTACTTATAGTTAGTAGAATGTCTAAAGTGACTGTCGAAATAAAGTGTAACCGAAAAATTGGAATTTGAATTAAAAAAAACTACATTGTAGCAATATAATATCACATAATATTTTTCAGAAGAAAATTCAATCTGTAATTGTATCCCTTCCTTCAGTAATTTTCTTTCAATTACACCCACGCTCAAAAAATAACTACTGGGTAATTTTTAGTGAGAGAATACAATGAGTTTTTTTGGCACATGCATTAAGCAGGGAATGCAAATATTTATTTGGATAACTTTAAATAAAACGAGACCGTAATATTGCATCCTATTGTTTTCAATGGCATTTGGATAAGGGTATTATACAATCTTCCGGACAGCAGGAGGCGCTGTCTCGAAAAACGAGGGGTCTGAGAATGCGGGACCAAATTACCGGTCCAATCAGCGAACAGAGGGAGCGGCTGAGAACGATGATGTTTAGGTCGTGCGCAAGTTTAGTCACGACCAAACGTTAGCGATTGGTTATGGCAAATCCAAAGTGACTCTGGGCTGACCCAATAGTTTTAAACTTCAACAGAGTACCCGCCTACAAGGAAGTTTACGCTTGTCAATGGGGAGTGGCCAGACTCTCTGTGCAAATGAAATGTGCAAGGCTAATTTATCTAGTAGGCAGCCCTACTAGTAAATTAATGTATTCATTTGTCTTTTCAGAAGTAATAACTTGTACTTTAAAACGCAATAAATTAAAGAAATAAGGTATGAAATGCTTCCAGCAGGCCGTCAGATCAAAATAAACGAATGACGAATAGAAAAGAAGGCGAATACAATAAATTATAATTTATTGTGAATCACAAAAGTACATAGACTAACAATAAATCATGTAGGATTTGTTAGAAGGACACAGCCCTAACAAAAAGGATATAACAATAAAGTAGGATTCCTTATCAAAAAATGAATAGAAAAATAAATCAATAGAGTGGTATTCTGGTCAGAGAGACCCAATCTCCAAAATAACAAACAGCAGAGAAGGCCTTGCTGCCCCTGACGGCCCACCACTGTAGCTATATAGGCCTACAAAAAACAGCCATGCGTTTTTCTAGTTGGAAATAAACTGGGGGGAAAAAAGAAAAAAAAAAGCTTTCAAAAGGTACAAAAATTTACCTTTCATATCTAAACCTTAAATGTTGTACCTTTATAAGTCGTTTTGGGGACATAATTGTACCCTATAGGGACCTATTGTGGACCTTTAAAGGCATGAAAATAGATACTAGTAGGTTTTAAGGATAAAATGTTAAAACGGCTTGCCACACTGACTCATCAATTGAAGATATACAGTATATGACGTCATTACTGATATTATAT
This sequence comes from Siphateles boraxobius, assembly GCF_051911475.1. Classification (NCBI taxonomy): domain Eukaryota; kingdom Metazoa; phylum Chordata; class Actinopteri; order Cypriniformes; family Leuciscidae; genus Siphateles; species Siphateles boraxobius. Next base: position 1,103,957 of record NW_027509200.1, on the reverse strand, counting down.
TGATATTATCTTAAATGGAGTCTAAATGTATGGAAGCAGAATAGTCTCAATTATAATTCACGCAAAAAACATCATTCACACATGCGTAGACAATTTCACATGCATGAAACCTAATTCACGTACATACACAAAAATAGGTATATTCACTATTTAAAGAACATTCTCGATGGGTATTGACACCAGATTATTGTTTTGCAATCATTAGCGTGATTGTTGTGGCTGTGAGAGCTGTCTGTACCTGCAGCTAAAATATAACAAAACAAGCATCTTTCCTCTTCATTTCTGACACGATATGGGACATCTGATTACCACAGCACTTGCTTACATCAATTAATACTTCATAAACTATTGCTTCAACTAATGTCGAACTTATTTAACTTCAGTAAACACACAGAAATGAACCGATCAAACATACCTCTGCTTATGAACTGTAGTCGAAAGCTGATGACGTAACATGCAGGAAGGCCCGCCCTCACGTGATACTGATTGGTTCGATTGATGAGCTTAAATCTGATTGGCTAAAGAGTACAACTGCTCTGTGTAGGAGGAGAGTGCTGCCAGGAAAGTCTCAAAAACACACACACACACACACACACACACACACACACACACACACACAAGCATCCAAGGCGATACTCGTACATTTTAAAGCTACAATGTGGAACTTTTTTTATTTATTCTTAGCTAAAAACGCTTAGTTCTTTCAAAAATATATGTTCTCATTAATGTATATTTACTTCATTCAAGTAATAAAGTATTCTCGTGAGTGTATAATATGCCATTGAAAATACATACGGGTGAGGGGTTCTAATGTCGGTCCCCCTCCATCTTGAAAGTACATTAGCCAAAGAGGGACATACCCGTTAATTCAAGCTTCGCCTTTCGCTTTTTAACACTCGATGGCACCGTGTCGAATGTCAAGAGGGGGATTGCTTGAGACTGATATATATAAAAACCTGAAAGCCTTTTTGAAAGTCTGTTGCTGATGGAGGATCACTCTTATTCTCGAGGATACGTATCAGAGTCGCCAAGGAAGCGAAAAAGAGAATTAAGACGGCAACGCAACAGGCAAATCAACAAGACAAAAGTAAATATTGGAGTGGCCTTTCCAAGATGGAAAGAGCTCATGACGAGCAACGATTTTAAAAAGGACGCCGACGTTGCCTGCTTTCTTCTCGACAGGTAACGTTAATTAAGCCTATTTGTGTATATTGGAAGTTTTATTGTTGCTTGGCTAATTATATCATGGTGTGCTGTGCATAACGCTAGAACGACATCTAGGATAGGTTTCCTCGCGTCAATGATGAAAAGTATTGTTTACCTTGTAACATAAATCCGTGTTCTATGACGGATAACATGTGATTAATATTTTAATGGCGGTATAATTTGTAGGCTATGAGTTATATGTAGGCACTTTAAATTTTAGTTATTTTTCATTTATTTTACTTTATACACAATAATACACTCATGGACGAGGTCGAACAGCCATGTTAATCTTGGACTACATTGGCCACCGTAGGAGTTAAAACGAAATCGGAATTGAGAGGAACAGAAACTAATATTCACTGGATGGTCATATGCCTTTTCACCGCTAGATGGGGGTAAAAATCACACAGTGTAGCTTTAAACATTCAAAGGTTTTTGTGCACAGTTGTATATCTACGAATTGTGTTTTGCATTTGTGAAATGTATTTTATGAATATGTAATTTTATTTTGCGCATGTGAATTGCTTTTTGTGAATATAATTTTTTTTCACGCACGTGAAACGATTTTTTTTGTGTGTACGTGAATTATTTTTTGTGTGTACGTGAATTAGGTTTCATGCATGTGAAATTGTCTACGCGTGTGTGAATGATGTTTTTTGCGTGAATTATAATTGAGACTATTCTGCTTCCATAAAAATGTATTTAAATTATATTAATAATTCAACTTATAATTATGACTTGTCATAATACATTTACGACTATCCAAAACAAATCGATGGATAGGCAAAACATATTTTTATATACTAAAACGGCTTGCCATACAGTTCTCGGTTCTGTCCTGGTAACTCGAGAACCACTGTACCTGTATGCTGGTAGTCCGCGCATGCGCAGTATCACTTCTCTCGGCATTTCTCAGTCAGGTCAGTGAACTGTTGGAGTTACTAGAGTAATATGTTCCGGGATATTGTTTTATTTCTGTCAGGAATGTCCGAAAGTGAGTAACATTAGAAAACTGTGCACCAGCGCTGACTCAAGACGCGAACTGTTTTGAACGATTTGGTGAACTGGTTCGACTGGTTCAAAAAAGAACGCTTTGTCCCGGACATCACTAATGAATATATTACAACACACCTTTGACTAAAAACTTCTGCGCTGATTCATCGCCCGATTCTTTCTTCCACATCTTGACACGCTCAGTCGGTGAGTAGCCTAACGTTACATAATATTCGCAGAAAAGGTACATAGATGTGTTAAAACAGTAGACAAATCAGTAAAACAGTAGACAGAGCAGATGACTTTAGTGGTCTATAAATCATAACAACAACAGTGAGAGATGAAGCTTTAAGTTCTCCGAACATAAGGGTCTGATACAGACTTTCTACAGCAAAGTCCTTGCAATCTTATTTACTCGATCTTATCTAGTCGATCGCTGAGGAGTTATGAAACTCAAGACTTGTTTTCTGTTTACTTTCACTTTGTAAGAAAGCAAAGGAGATCGTCGAAATGATGCAATCGCTTTAATTTTCTTATAAATCAACTTTTAATTGCGGTTCATCTAAGATCCGATGACCTCTATTATTATCATCTATAATATGGTGTGTGGAAAATAACAAAAACAGACAGTTAATGTTTCTGTCAATGGATGCAATGCTGGCTCCTCAATAATATATTACAACATGGAGAATCACAAAACATCAACACAACGATTACTCTTTGTAAACTTTGTTAATGCGTGTCATTTGCTCGAACATGACCAGTCATTTACGCCGTCATCATGCGGATGTTGATAGCTCTCTCTCTCTCTGTGTGTGTGTGTGTGTGTGTGTGTGTGTGTGTGTGTGAGTGTGTTGACCAAACAAACAATAAAAGGCTTTGATATTTCACAAAATCTGAAATGTATTCAATGAATGGTTTCTACAGCTTTTTTGTTTGTACTGTCTTTAATGGAAACCATATCATTTTCTACTTCTTTCAATACCACAGAAAAAAGAGGTTTCTGATTAATAAATGTACACGGATAAATATGAAACTTAACAAATATAATCAGAAGATTAATAATATATGCTTGATTTTCCAGACTATTTTCATATTTGAAAAAAAAAAACCCAACAAAAACAAATATTACATGTTTCTTTTGACAAAAGAAAGTTGCATTACAATTTGTTAATAATAAATTTATAAACTTTCCAGCGTAATCTCTTTGTTTATCGACAGTGCCAAAAAATATGAGGTACAGTTTCTGGTTGCAAAAAACAAAATGAACAATTTAAATCTATGTCTTTGTTAAACCTGGATAGAAAATGTTTAGCGGGGTAAATTTTAGGCAATGTCTTAAATTAAATTTCCTTCACCTTATTTGTAATAATATATTTATTATGTAACAGCCATACCTTACTCCAATTAATAGTTCCAATAAACCTTGATTGACCAATAGGGAATGACATGTGGTTTACACACAACTTCTTTTTGAAAAAGGGAACGTAATATCCTTATTATTTTTGCTTGTTGAAAAACGAATGTATCAGCTAGATGCAATCGAGACTCACGTTTAGAGTATGAAATAGCTCTACATAAAGAGACAGCACCCGAGCACCGGTTACAGAGGCACACTCTTTAGGGGAAACTGGGAAGTCGAAGTAGGAATTCATCAAACGTCATTAAATACCCTTGATAATTCAACAACTGTCCAACCAAAAGGATACGCTTGTCAAACCAAGTTTTTAAAAATATACTCTTATGCTTATACAAAATATTACAAATATTCCAGATGTAATAATTATGTGGTGAAAGGTGATGCTTATAAATGAACTTCCAAGGCAAAAGCTGACAGTTTAACGGGGAGTTTTTCCATTCTGTAATCACACATTAGCAAAAATGAAAGGCCACCAAGTTGGTCAAAAAACCATGTAGAAATCATATTCCACACAGAATTTGTAAATACTTTCAACCAGTTAATTTTGAAGGTGTATCTCAAAATAGAAAAATCTAAATAATCAAGGCCACCATTTTTATATGAATTAACAATTACAGATTTTCTAATATATGTTTTTTCCACAAAAAAGTTCAGCATTATTTGATCAGTTATCTTATTTATTTGATCATCTGAATGTAACGAGGTAGTCCCTCAGTGACCAAATATTAAATCTGTTCTTTACTTTTTTAATCACAGGGTCAAAATTTTGTGAGATTCTCTCCCGCTCATTTTTAGTAATAATCATACATAAAGTTGGAGCATCCTTTACAGGAATATATTCTGGCATGGAAACTTTTTAAAGCAAACAGTTTGCATTTCTGTAATGAAGGCAGAGCCCTGAGGCACTGGAGAACATTTCTATGAGCTTGACAGCTGACTGAATCTGATCCACATGTTAAGAAAAGAGCTGCGTCATCAGCCAACTGGCTCATCGGGACACTTCTCTTCAGCCTCGATTCCTTTATCTTTCATGATGTAATGAAGTGACAGAACGCCGAGCAACAATGAGAAAGAGGTAAACAGAAACTGGGCAACTCCTCTTTCGAGGTAACATCTTTGTGTAGTGCCATTATTTAATTTCACAGAAGTATTTCCACCTGCATAAAGAGTTTTCATCAGAAATAAGCCCCAAACCCAAAGTGTTCTGAACAGTAAAACATAAAAGTATGCTCAACAGAATCAAAGACTTTAAGTTTTTTATTATTTTAAGTTTAAAGCTATCATCTTTTATAAGGTCAGAGTACTCAATACGATCAAAAGTAAGTGATGTTATTAAACGGGTCTGTTTCGCATAAACCCAGATTGATTTTCATCAATAATGGAATCTAATACTAATTTGAACTTTTGGGCAAAGACATGAGCAAATATTTTATAGTTATTATTCAACAGACTAATGGGTCTCCAATTATCAATAAGCAACAAATCTTTCTTGGGCTTAGGAATCAAACAAAGGAAGTTGTAAACTTAGGAAGTTGTGTGCACTTTAATATTTCAGAGTATTCTTCAAAAAGAAGAATCTCAGAAAACTGCTTATAGAACTCAGTAGTACTTCCATCGTTCCCGGGTGATTTAGTACAGTTTAAACGTTCAATAGATTAATTCAATAGCTTAATTTCTGTAATAGTTATCGGGAAATCACATAACTTTTGGTCCTCTTAAGTCATTGTTTTTACATTCTTAAAATGTTTACAAATATATGTCATATGATGCTCACTGAATTTAGAAGTGTATACATTAGAGTAGCCTAATAATTATAGCAAATGGTAGAAATTATGTCAAAATAATCTGTAATAGATCCATTAATATTCATTTTAGAAACAGAATTTAGTTTAGCCCTCGACTTTTGAAGTTTAAAAAATAAATAAGCAGACATCTGCTCTCCATGCTCTCGGCAGATATACCATGACCGAATAAAGGCCAGTGCTCACATTCTGTATTATCAAGATCATTGTGCAGCAATCTCTGTCCTGCTAACAGCTAAACACTGGGAATCTTAGATTCCTAATGCCTAAGATTTCACTAACCACTTTCTCTTCCAGAACACGTTGTGATGTGTTAATTAATGTGCTACCAAACTTCCTAAAATATTTTAAGATCAACTTCCTCAAATAATTCCCAATTATGACTGAACAACCCTTCCTTTTTGGCCTTTTCAATTCCGGTTTAACTGCACTTAATTTAAGCAAATAACTATTAATTTTCCAGTATAAATGATACTTCTTACAATTTGTATTTGGAGAAATCTTAACTTTGATTAATATGGCCTTATGGTCAGTTAATGGTGTTGGCGTAACATTAACAAAAATATTGTTCCCATCAAAATGGATAGAGACATGCCAAAAAACAATCCTAGAACGTCTAGACTAGAGCCATCCTTCTTACTCCAAGTATACACAATATCATCTACATTTTTCTCTCTCCATATGTCAATCAGATCAAATATGTCCATAAACAATTTTAATTTAGTATTTAAATGTGAAGGTTGTCTTGGTGGCCACCTATCTATCTATTCATTTAAAACAACATTGTAATCCGTAAAACGAACAGGCCATCGAGACCTATGTTCAGGACTTTTGTGGACTCAGGCAGATTTTAATGACGTGGCTCTAAAGGAGATTTTTCGTTTCGGCTGAATGAACTGGTGTGGTCTCGATTGCCAGGGGGGAAAATTCATTTTTCCCTGGCCCAATACATTGACTATGCCTTGTTGCTGAGTGGTTCCTCATTTACTGTGGGTTTGCAGATGAGGAACCCCGGAATTCCACAGTACCCACCAAGCCTGAGTCACTTCACGTCATGCCTGCCACGTCTGAGTCTCTTCACGTCATGCCACGCCTGAGTCTCTTCACGTCATGCCAGTCTGAGTCTCTTCACGTCATGCCTGCCACGTCTGAGTCACTTCACGTCATGTCACGCCTGAGTCTCTTCACGTCATGCCAGTCTGAGTCTCTTCACGTCATGCCTGCCACGCCTGAGTCTCTTCACGTCATGCCAGTCTGAGTCTCTTCACGTCATGCCAGTCTGAGTCTCTTCACGTCATGCCTGCCACGTCTGAGTCACTTCACGTCATGTCACGCCTGAGTCTCTTCACGTCATGCCAGTCTGAGTCTCTTCACGTCATGCCTGCCACGCCTGAGTCTCTTCACGTCATGCCAGTCTGAGTCTCTTCACGTCATGCCACGCCTGAGTCTCTTCACGTCATGCCAGTCTGAGTCTCTTCACGTCATGCCTGCCACGTCTGAGTCACTTCACGTCATGCCACGCCTGAGTCTCTTCACGTCATGCCAGTCTGAGTCTCTTCACGTCATGCCTGCCACGCCTGAGTCTCTTCACGTCAATCCAGTCTGAGTCTCTTCACGTCATGCCAGTCTGAGTCTCTTCACGTCATGTCACGCCTGAGTCTCTTCACGTCATGCCAGTCTGAGTCTCTTCACGTCATGCCTGCCACGTCTGAGTCTCTTCACGTCATGCCACGCCTGAGTCTCTTCACGTCATGCCAGTCTGAGTCTCTTCATGTCATGCCTGCCACGCCTGAGTCTCTTCACGTCATGCCTGTCTGAGTCTCTTCATGTCATGCCTGCCACGCCTGAGTCTCTTCACGTCATGCCAGTCTGAGTCTCTTCATGTCATGCCTGCCACGCCTGAGTCACTTCACGTCATGCCACGCCTGAGTCTCTTCACGTCATGCCAGTCTGAGTCTCTTCACGTCATGCCTGCCACGTCTGAGTCTCTTCACGTCATGCCACGCCTGAGTCTCTTCACGTCATGCCAGTCTGAGTCTCTTCATGTCATGCCTGCCACGCCTGAGTCTCTTCACGTCATGCCAGTCTGAGTCTCTTCATGTCATGCCTGCCACGCCTGAGTCTCTTCACGTCATGCCAGTCTGAGTCTCTTCATGTCATGCCTGCCACGCCTGAGTCTCTTCACGTCATGCCAGTCTGAGTCTCTTCATGTCATGCCTGCCACGCCTGAGTCTCTTCACGTCATGCCAGTCTGAGTCTCTTCACGTCATGCCAGTCTGAGTCTCTTCACGTCATGCCAGTCTGAGTCTCTTCATGTCATGCCTGCCACGCCTGAGTCTCTTCACGTCATGCCTGTCTGAGTCTCTTCATGTCATGCCTGCCACGCCTGAGTCTCTTCACGTCATGCCAGTCTGAGTCTCTTCATGTCATGCCTGCCACGCCTGAGTCACTTCACGTCATGCCACGCCTGAGTCTCTTCACGTCATGCCAGTCTGAGTCTCTTCACGTCATGCCTGCCACGTCTGAGTCTCTTCACGTCATGTCACGCCTGAGTCTCTTCACGTCATGCCAGTCTGAGTCTCTTCATGTCATGCCTGCCACGCCTGAGTCTCTTCACGTCATGCCAGTCTGAGTCTCTTCACGTCATGCCAGTCTGAGTCTCTTCATGTCATGCCTGCCACGCCTGAGTCTCTTCACGTCATGCCAGTCTGAGTCTCTTCATGTCATGCCTGCCACGCCTGAGTCTCTTCACGTCATGCCAGTCTGAGTCTCTTCATGTCATGCCTGCCACGCCTGAGTCTCTTCACGTCATGCCAGTCTGAGTCTCTTCATGTCATGCCTGCCACGCCTGAGTCTCTTCACGTCATGCTAGTCTGAGTCTCTTCACGTCATGCCACGCCTGAGTCTCTTCACATCATGCTAGTCTGAGTCTCTTCACGTCATGCCACGCCTGAGTCTCTTCACGTCATGCTAGTCTGAGTCTCTTCACGTCATGCCACGCCTGAGTCTCTTCACGTCATGATGGCCGCCGCCACGCCAGAGTCTCGTTCCAAGATGGCTACGCCAGAGCCTCCACCCAAGAACATTTTTTGGGGGGCAGTAGGTACCTGATTAAGACCCCGCGCCTCCCTGGTCCCCTGAACTGTCGGATCCGCCCTGGCTTCCTGCACTGCTGGCACGCGCCAGGGCCCAGGTCCGCCCATGCCATGTCACGACCCAGGTCAGCCCATACAAGACATTTGTGAGGCAATTTTCTACAAGTGTGCAACTCTCATTGGATTAATTCACATACTGATTTGCGGATGAGCAAAATTTTTCTGTGACTTCACATTTTTTGATGCAGTTGTGTGAATGCGTTTTGGACCATATTCTACGGTGGCCGAGAAAACTCAACGTGCTGCAACTGAAGAAAATGCATGCAAATAGAAAAAAACACCCGCAAATTATTTTTTTATTTTAATTATTTAATATTTAATTATTATTTTATTATTTTATTAGCCGGGTTCGTCACTTATTTGGTTCCCCCGGAAACATTTCCGTTGTGGTCTGTGTTATTTGCAGCGCGTTTCTGTATTTGGTTGTGTTGTGAGTATTTGGAGTACACGTGTTTTGTGAAACTGATGAAGATTTTTTTTTTCTATTTGCATGCGTTTTCTTCAGTTGCAGCACGTAGATCTCTCGGCCACCGTAATATTCACTGCAGCGACTATAGCAAAAATGTGAGCGTATGTTTTCTTAATTTGTGATTTGTAGAATAGGATTTGTGCCCCTGCAATGAAAATTTTGAGAAGGTGTGACGTATTGTGTTTGTGGAAGAGAAAAAAGTCTACAAGTTTGCAACTCTTAGAACATTTCTCTCTGTGACTTCAAATTTACTGATACACATGTGTGGCTATTCTCTACAACTACAAATTTCACTGTCACAGGTGTTCAGTTGTTTTGCACCAAAAATACCTTCATATTAATCCGCGCTTTTCTTAGTGTCTTTTATGAAACAGCCCTCTGAACTGCACATGAGTGTGTGTGTGTGCTGTCTGTGTTTAAAATAAACTCATTTAAGACTTGCCGATTTAAACATTCAATAGCAAGACGCGAACGAGAACTCGCGCATGCTGTGAGAAGGTGTGTGTGTGTGCACTCATCTGAAGCGCGCACACATCTCAGACAGCGCACAAATATTGAGTTCTCTTTCAAGTCTTGCTTCAACAGACAAACTCACACAAACATCATATCAACATGTCTGTCATGATGAGTATCCCAGCAGACATAATCTGTTATGCCTTAAGTGAACTTATACAGTGTAGAGAGATAACGCATGTGTGTAAAGTATCAGTTTACTGTGCATTATGTCTTAAAGGGACAGCAGCCTAATATTCCTGCTGTCTGTGTTTTTAATGGTAATCAAACAAAAGACAAGGAAAACACTCACTGCTCTGGACTGAATAGCTTTTGCAACTTTAATAAGGATGAATCTTTAACCTATACAGTCAAATGTGCAATGTTATTTTACATTTTATTACTTTATTCGATTTCTGTACCTAGTAAGTAAAAAAATTATTATATAGCAATTTTAACACAACAATGCACGAATTGCTTTACACAATATGACAACACAATCATTTAAATAAATTAAGGAAGAGCTATACACACTACATAAAGAAACAAAAAATATCAAGACCCAAAATACACAGAAGACTTCACAAAATATTAAAAGGACGTCTATACAAGTACGTTTTCAGACGACATTTAAAAACAAACACACATTCAGAAGATCTAATAACTGGCAAACTATTCCAAACACTCTATCCCCTTTAGTTACAAATCTAGTTCTTGGAACAGCTAGCAGCTTATTGAAAGAAGATCTAAGACATCTCCCTGATTCATAAGGTTTCAGGAGCTCAGTTAAATTTATAGTTGCCAAACCATTTAAAGCTTTAAACTGTAAAATATTAAAATCAATCCTTAGATAAAAGAGTAACCTGTTTGTAAAAAAGCTAAAACCTTTGTACCTTAAAACCTTTGTAAAAAAGCTAAAATATGTGTAATATGATGAAATAACTTTGTTCTTGTCAGTATTCTGGCTGCAGCATTCTGCACTAATTGTAAACGCGATACAGTGCGATGGTTCAAAGAAGAGAACAGCATTAAAATAATCAAGGCGGGAAGAAATAAAAGCATGAATAAGAGCATGCATCATTAATTTACTATTTCTTTGCTCTGTTGTATTTGTTTGTGCTGTTGCTTGTAGTTAGATTATGTAGGCAGAGATGTAACAAGCACCAGAGTCAGTGACCATCATTTAGTTAGAACATTGTCCCATCTTTCTCATATGCAGGTGACTTACAATACCAAAGTAACAATTCAGAGTTTCAGTTTCTTCTCCTTAACCCAGATAACATACTTTTAAGTCATGAACTACATTACCCAAAATGCACCGCCGATTACTGACACGCATTTCAGTTTGTGCAGCACCGAATTAACCACTCGTGTCATCAAAAGAAATGGAAGGAAATGAAGATCAACATAAAAAAGCTTCCTCATAATTATGAAGATGAACAAAGGACATAGGACCTCTTATAGAAATACGACACAATCGCATGTTTAAAGCGAGACAGTTTATGCAACATATTAAACAAGAACCACCTTTAATTTAACACACAACATGGGTCAACAACAGTATTACCACCATATTTTGTTCTGATTTCATCATAACTTATATTTAATATGCTCTAGGAGCTTGTCTGATTTGATCATTGACAGAGACGCATACCTCTCTGTCCTTGAACCTGCAGAAGTCCCTAACTGGAGAAACTGTGCAGTACGAGTTGATTACCAGCAGGAGAAAGCAGATTCAGGCGCTCAGCAAGAGTGGATGATCATAAACACAGCTGATGAAGACTTTACTCTGACTGGATTGAAGTCTGGAAAGCAGTACTTGATCCGCTAAAGTAAAGTGGGAGTGAGTGAGGCCAGTGACCTTATACCCTCTTCAGGTAAGTGCCATGTGCACATTGTTTTGAATTAATCTATATTTACTTCATTCACAAAGTGAATGTTTGTATTGACATATTTCCTAACAGGTGTGTATATTAAGAAATGTGTAACATTTTATAATGGTTTCCCATTTGACTGTATATGAACATATTTCCTTCTTTCATGTTATTACAAATAAATGCAGAGTATATTATGTATGTAACATCAAATGTGTGCTACTATACTTATGTCAGGGTTGGGGTGATGAAAGGAGCGAGGACTTAAAAAGACAGGAGAATAGGCTTTTATTCATTATAAAAATAAAACAAAACAAAAACTATAACCCAGTATAGCTCATAAACCCTGAGTCTCGATCACCCCCCGGTGGCTGGTCCCAGTATAGCTCGTAAACCCTGAGTCTCGATCGCCCCCCTGTGGCTGGTACCAGTATAGCTCGTAAACCCTGAGTCTCGATCGCCGCCCTGTGGCTGGTACCACTATAGCTCGTAAACCCTGAGTCTCGATCGCCCCCAGTGGCAGATCCCAGTAGAGCTTATAAACCCTGAGTCTCAATCGCCACCAGTGGCTGATCCCAGTATAGCTCGTAAACCCTGAGTCTCGTTCGCCCCCAGGGGCTGATCCCATTAGAGCTTATAAACCCTGAGTCTCAATCGCCCCCAGTGGCTGATCCCAGTAGAGCTTATAAACCCTGAGTCTCAATCGCCCCCAGTGGCTGATCCCAGTAGAGCTTATAAACCCTGAGTCTCGTTCGCCCCCAGTGGCTGATCCCATTAGAGCTTATAAACCCTGAGTCTCAATCGCCCCCAGTGGCTGATCCCAGTAGAGCTTATAAACCCTGAGTCTCAATCGCCCCCAGTGGCTGATCCCAGTAGAGCTTATAAACCCTGAGTCTCGTTCGCCCCCAGTGGCTGATCCCAGTAGAGCTTATAAACCCTGAGTCTCGATCGCCCCCAGTGGCTGATCCCAGTATAGCTCATAAACCCCACCTCCCCATGAAGTCGAATGAAATGCGATGGAATCTAAACAATCAAATTACACTTTACTTCCGGCTTAGTACTGCGCAGACTCGGGTTCCACATGAGTAAAGTGTTCCAGGCATTTACAGTGTTTTACAGACACAATGAGAAATGCAACAAAAAATAAGTAATAATGATAAAGACAAAGTCACAGTTGTGTGATATAGCCTCAAGCCAAAAAAAAAAAAAACAAGACAAGATTGCAAGTTCTTGTGTTGTTTAACTTACACTTACCTACAAAGATATTTGGTGTGATTTTACCCCTAAGTGAAGAATGAAAAATAACTTGGCTTGAAGTATACAGAGCCTTTAAGACATGCTTTTCTGCAACACATAACTTACATTTTACATACATTTTATTTAATCTGTAAATGTTATGAATTAAAGGTCATGTGCATATTTCCATTTCACACGCCAGTTTGTCATAACAGCAACTGAGTAATTGAACTTGAAATTGAGAGAGATGCGCTCAATAAGTTGTAAAGGTACGCAAGGAATTTTATGTTTTAATAAAAACGTCTCAGGTTGCGTATCTAACCCTGGTTCCCTGAAGAGGGAACTCAAGCTGTGCGTGATTGCGTCGTGAAGCACGTGTTTAATCAGTCCAATGGTGTGATGAGACGTCATAGGCGGGTGACGTCATAGACCAGAAAACTATAAAGCACACCTGAAAAAAGACCACGTTAGTTCTGATAGGCAGAAGCAAGTCGATCACAGGCATGCAGGGAGTATGGCAGGGCGGCATAGCGTCTCGTTTCCTCTTCAGGGAACCAGGGTTACACACGTAACCTGAGATGTTCCCTGTCAAGGGAACTCGAGCTACGTCAACATGCTGTGGGAACACTTTTCCCACGACCCCAAATTAGCAAATGCCTGTTCCTGTTCCAGTTTCCACAACTGGAAGGACAAGGGTGATAAATCGTGCTCCCTGCTTGGGACAATAGGTCCCTCCTGATCTTAATCTTCATCGGAGAGCCGTCTAGAAGGAACACCAGGTCCGAGAACCAAACCCGGGCTGGCCAGTACGGGGCTACTAGTAACAGACAGGCTTCTTCCCGGCGAACCTTTTTCAGGACTCCCGGAAGCATCGATATCGGAGGAAAAGCATACATGGTGTAGCCTCGGCCACACCTGAACCATCACATCCAGCCCCAGAGAAGCTGGATGCTTGAGAGAGAACCACATAGGACAATATGTTGTATCTGACGATGCGAAAAGGTCGCCTTGACCGAAATTCTCCCAAATGAGCTTCACCACCTCGGCGTGAAGTCAACATTCCCCGGGTCTCAGCCCCTGCTTTGACAGGATATACACTCCCTGATTTAGATGCTGATATACTGCCCTGAGAGACAGTAATTTCCACTGGATTTGATGAGCCAGTTTGCATAGGTGATCTGACCTCAGACCCCCCTGATGGTTGATATAAGAGACCACCGATGTGTTGTCCGTGTGGACAAGCACATGGTGACCTCTCAGGTCTGGCAGGAAGTGCTTGAGAGCTTGAAATACCGCCATCATTTTTAGCCAATTTATGTGCCAAGAAAGAAGGTGGTCCTGCCATAGACCTATCGCCAAGCGACCACTCATGATCGCCCCCCAACCGATCAGGGAAGCATCCGTCGTTAGCGTTACACTATGACAAGAAGCCCCCAGCACTGGGACTTGGGCGAGGAACCAAGGTTTGTTCCACATGACTAAAGCACGTAGGCATCGCCGCGTGATCTTGATCATGATCCTCGGAGAAAACCCCTTGGTCCTGAGCCATCACTGCAGGGGTCTCGTGTACAGGAGGCCAAAAGTTATTATGTTCGACCCAGCTGCCATGAGACCCAACAGTCCCTGAAACTGTTTCACAGTGAGTGACTGGCCTAGTTTAACCCCATTTATGGCTGAGAGAATCGAATAGGTGCAGGTGACAATTGGCCCGCATCGCTGTCGAATCCCATACCACACCTAGAAAAGTGGGGACGGGACGGGAGGAACAAACTCTCCTTGGCGTTGAGCCTCAACCCCAGCATCTTTATGTGGGACAGAATGACATCTGGATGCCGCACCGCCATCTGCTCGCACTGAGCTAAAATCAACCAATTGTCGATGTAATTCAACATGCGGATGCCCTGGAGTCTCAGGGGAGCCAGTGCTCCATCCACGCATTTCGTAAAAGTACAGGGGCGATAAACCTTAGCCGAATGGAAGAACCAGATATTGGTACACTTCGCCCCTGAAAGCAAACCTCAGGAACTTGGACTACTGTAATTCATTGTATTTGGGTCTTCCTCAATCATCGCTTGCTCGACTCCAGATGGTGCAAAATGCAGCTGCAAGGCTGCTGACCGGGACAAAGAAATACGATCATGTCACCCCCATTTTGGCTTCGCTTCATTGGCTCCCGATCCATTTTAGAATTCAGTTTAAAATTCTGTTGTTTGTTTTTAAAGCTCTTAATGAACAAGCACCATTATATATTAGACTCCTCTGTCATCCACTAGATCTTTAAGATCGTTAGACAGGGCTCTTTTATTTATCCCACGCTCCCGTCCAAAATCTAAGGGAGATAGAGCTTTTGCTGTTGCCGCCCCACGTTTATGGAACCAATTGCCTCTGGATATCCGCCTTGCACCTTCAATTGCTATTTTTAAATCTAAATTGAAAACTTATTTTTATTCCCTGGCATTTTAAATTTCTTCTGATGCTATTTCTGTCTGTTCGGTTTGGTTTGGTTGTTTTGTGTTTTTTTCTCTGTGCAGCACTTTGGATAGCCCAGCTATGTGTAAATGTGCTATATAAATAAAATTTACTTACTTACTAACTTGCTGTGATGTGGATGGATGGATACATGGAAGTAAGCGTCCTTCAAGTCTATCGTGTCAAAGCAGTCCTCGGACTGAATCTGTGACACAATCTGTTTGAGTGTAAGAATCTTGAACTTGAGTTTCTGAACCCTGCGGTGTAGTTGGTGCAGATCTAGAATAGGACGCAACCCCCCATCCTTTTTTGGAGCAATGAAGTACCGGTTGTAAAACCCTGACTCCCTGCTGGGAGGAGGGACCCTTTCTATAGCCCCCTTTCGTTGAAGAGTCTGTACTTCCTGCTCCATAACCAGAGCCTGCTCAGGGTCCACCACTGAAGGAAGGACCCCTAGAAATCTGGGTAGATGAGAACCAAACTGATTCTGTAATCATTTTCTATTGTAAGCAGGACTCAATGAGATATATTTGGCAGTAGCTTTCACGCTGCCAGAAAATCTACTAAAGGAACCAGTCTCTCGAGACTGGCCTCTGGATTTGGTCGAACAGTCACTTCGGTTCCCTGAAGCGGTTTACCGGCAGGGAACAACCAAACTGACTGTTCTACGACCCTCCTTGGAGGATCATTGAGATGTGCAAGGAACAACAGAACTGATTGCTTTACGATCCTCCTCAGAGAGTCGCCCCCCAGAGGGCGCCAAGGACAAAAGGGCACCGTCTCTCCCATGAAGGAATCCGCGAAGGCTTGAGCCGCTTCTTGAACTAGGAGTTTTCTCTTAAAAGTAATTCACAACGCCTTTCAGACCTACTCTTAGTAAGGAAAAATGACAACTCCTAAACTGCGAGTGAGTCTTCGTTTGCTATGGATGACGTTTCCTTGCAATGATCACGGTGATTGGTTGTTAGATGACAGGGCCATCATGCGGAACATAACACACAGACGCAACAAATCATGGAATTACGACATCTAAATATGTCTGTGTCCTACACAAAATAATAATAGTAATGTCATCGAAATGCATATATAATGACATGTTTGTGCAGGCCCCAGTGAAGTGTAATTCTAAAAAGGCAGAGAGAGAGAGAGAGAAAAGTGGTGAATTCAATTAAATTAAATTAAGGTAGCCTAATACCCTAATGAAACCTCCACTTGCCTAATAATGAAAAACGACACTTGCATTAACACTTGCTTGGTTAATTGACATCCTATTAGTATGGAAGCTTGTTTCCGCCACAGCATGAAAAATAAAAAAGGTAATTGCGATTGTAATTTTTTTTGTAATTGCGACTCACAATTGCGAGATATGAAGTCAGAATTGTGAGAAATAAAGTCGCAATTGTGAGATAAAAAGTCGCAATTACCTTTTTTATTTTTCATTCTGTGGTGGAAACAAGCTTCCATAGCCTAAGCAAGGAAATGTTGCTCCTATTGAAGTAATGTAATAGTTGAATGACGGTGGATTATGAACTCGCCAAACAGAAAAGAAAGCTCAACTGGACGCAGGATGAGTTACTGCTGCTGGCCCAGTTGGTGCTGAAATTATTATTTTTTTTAAATAAAAGGGAAATTTGACAGAATTCAAGTAAAACTAAGCGTGATACATGGGAGAGTATTTGTTTGCTGATCAATGCAGTATTCCCGCTTGTGTTGCAGACCCCGGACGACTGCGAGGCGGTGGTATGCGCTACAATCCTTTGTGAATAGGTCTTAGTGAGGAGTCCTCTCGACTTCTTTTTAGCTGTCCCAGACTTAGGTGCTACTTTTAGGGCTAAAATGCTTTGTGAATTACTCTTAGTGAAAAAAATTAGGAGTCCTAAAGTTAGGAGTGACACGCCCATTATTTTAAAGAGTTGCTCCTAAATTCGCCAGTTAGGAGCTACTTTTAGCCTTAAAATTCTTTGTGAATACGTCCCTGATTCTATAATTTAGTTATTTTACAAAATGTACAACTCTGGACAATGTAGTTTATATTGTACATTAAACATTGATGGAACTGTAGATCATACAAAATACGTGTAATTTAAAGCTTTGTTTATTGCTGGTAAATTATCTGAGATGCATAACCAGCATGATATCTGAGAAAAGGTTTTTCTTAAAATAATCTTTAAATTGCAAGAAATGACAAGGCAATTGTAAAGGGGTAAAACCTGCAGAATGGGAATAAAACGGTTCAACCTGGCGAACTGAAGGTGAGAAGAGATCCACTCATCAAACTCTGGGTCACTTCTAACACCACTAACATGGGCCTAATGTACTACTGTAAAATCACCCATTTAAATACTGCTGATTCTATCGATACCAAGGGTCAAATGAACATCTGATTTTAGAGATACGTTTTAACAAATCGAAGAGATATGTTTTTGTATTTAATATCTGTTTTTTAACCAAACATCATTGATGTTTAATAATGAGAACTTACATGTGGTTTCCATATAAAGAGGTCCAAGAATAAAACTCAATTCCATTCAATCGAAATTCCCTTCTACAATTGCCATGTTATTTCTCACAATTGAATGCTTTGAAGGGTTGAGTCACAAACGGTTGAGACAAAGATGAGAAATGGTAAAATTTTATTAAACTTAAACTCACAAACAAAATACTCAGGAAACTTAAACAAAAAATATATGTAAGAATAGTATTAATAACTGAATCATGGATGTTTTCTCGGCACACACACACACACACACACACACAAAAACGTGATTATGGCTTGTCTACACGCTTCTAGTCTGCCGCTCTTAATAAAGTTCTGAGAAAAGATCATTTTACAAAAAAAAATGTCTGATATTATAACAACCACACGGACTGGAGGGCTCAGAGAATAGTACACCAGAATGACAGTTATCACACAGTTCTTTATTACGGCTTAAAACATAGCACAATCTCAGCTTGTAGAATCACACGTAGTAGATGAGCTCACGTCAGCCGGGAGGATTCCATTTGTCAAATCAGTCAACTCAGTCCATCAGGTGCAGCATAATCTCTGCTCGGTTCCGGGGTTCCCGGGGCTCTTGTCACTTTTATTTGTGCCGATCAGGAGCTCCCCTAACGAGAGTTGTACCCCTTACTATCTAACACATTTACCCATTAAGCAGTTCTACAGAAGCCAGATCAAATATGGTGACATGTCAATATTATCAAACCCTCAGTAGTGGTTGTGTCAGGATTTGGGCTCTGTAAACAACAGAGACATTTCTAAATATATTGTGTTGGAGGATTTCTGCATGTGTTAGCAATGGATGCAGGATAGTTTCCTCTTGACATGATAATCACACTCTTCATGTCTGTTGATTTCCACAGTCATGGCTCCCAAGACCAGGAGCGAGTTCCTTCAATGTAAGTCAGAAAACAAGCAGAAAAACTCACTGTGTTCATGTCCTTTCTGAAGAAGCTGACAGAAGAGTTTTATAGTTGATCACGTACATGATGATTAAACTGTGCTGATATATTGAACATGAATAGTTCAGCTAAGATCAGATTCATAATTCCTGATTGTGATGTGTTTTATCTCCATCAGATTCCCATCAGCTCACTCTGGATCTGAACACAATGAATAAACACCTCAGTCTGTCTGAGGAGAACCGAGTGATTACAGGCAATTTCACAGAGCTTCAGTCGTATCCTGATCATCCAGACAGATTTGATTGTCATGAGCAGGTGTTGTGTAGTGAGAGTGTGTGTGAACAACGCTCTTACTGGGAGATTGAGTGGCGTGGTGGTGTGTGTATATCAGTGTCATATAAGAACATCAGCAGGAAGGGATGGGGTGATAAGTGTGGGTTTGGATTTAATGATCAGTCCTGGAGTTTGGACTGCACTCCCTCCGGTTACTCATTCATACACAATAACAAAGAGACTAAACTCCCAGTAAAGCCCATCAGTCGTAGAATAGGAGTGTATGTGGATCACAGTGCAGGAACTCTGTCCTTCTACAGTGTCAACAGAGACACAATGAGCCTCATACACACAGTGAAGACCACATTCACTCAGCCGCTCTATCCGGGGTTTTATGTTTTTCTTGGATCATCAGTGAAACTGTGTTGATGAATGAGAATAGACTGTAGAGAGATTCTACCCATAATGCTTTGAGCTGCATGATAAATCAGTAACAGTGAGATATTACAGAGTCTCTTTTCTCTTCATTACATTAATAACACAGCTGAACGTCTGTCACTGAAAAATCTGGTCAGAATTACTGTGTGTAATAAATCCTCATATAGACATTAGTGTGTGTGAAGGTGTGTATCTGCGCTTTTCTCAAGCTCTGTTTGTGTTGATGAAGATCAGATTTAGTTTTATAGTAGTCACATCAATCATTTATAATTTATGTGGAATTGGGATTTGTTAAACATATTTTAATCCATGTTTATTTTAGAGGTTCAAGCACTAACGCTGCTGCAACATTATTGTATTTGTACTATTTTGCCAGTCATTCTTTAAAATAAAAAATAAAAAATGAATAAAACTGATACA
The DNA here is from genome assembly GCF_051911475.1 of Siphateles boraxobius. Lineage (NCBI taxonomy): Eukaryota > Metazoa > Chordata > Actinopteri > Cypriniformes > Leuciscidae > Siphateles > Siphateles boraxobius. Next base: position 1,084,305 of record NW_027509200.1, on the reverse strand, counting down.
TCAAAGCACTGTAATGATATTAACATTTGTATTGACCTGTATCTGCTGATGATGATACACACAGGATATCCTGAGGAAAGACACCAGCAAGACGCTCCAATCCGGCCACAGGGGGCGCTACATCTGACCAAGACCCAATGAACTTAAACATAATGCTTATTTAGGTCTGAAGAACTCTGTTACAACTCGATCTTTTGCTCATCCTTCTCGTAAAAATGAATCTCCATTTCCTCAATAAACAAATATTTGATACACACTGTGAAGTCCTCGTCCTCAGTTAGGAACCTGGGTGTGCTCTTTGATACCAATCTTTCATTTGAAAGTCACGTGTCTAGTATCTGTAAAACCACATTTTTTTCGTCTTAAAAATATATCTAAATTATGTCAAATGCTCTCCATGACAAATGTGGAACGATTAGTTCATGCGTTCATGACATCAAGGCTAGATTATTGTAATGCTATTATGGGTGGTTGCCCTGCACGCCTAATAAACAAACTACAGCTGGTCCAAAAGCATTGGCTCCCTATTAAACATTGTATACATTTTTAAATATTGCTGATTACTTACAAAGCACTAAATGGTTTAGCTCCCCAGTACTTGAGCGAGCTCTTAACGCATTATAGTCCTTTACGTTAGGGCTGGGCGATATGGCCCAAAAAAATTATCACGATCATTTTTTATATTAGTCGATATCGATAATTATCACGATAAATGTCAAATCTTTATTTCTTTCAAGTTTAAAGGCAGATTTTTGCTCCTAAGTGAAAGTTGTAGAAACCAGAACATTAATTGTGGTTTTAAACTACTCTTTATTGTCAGAACATTTCATGACAAACACTTGCCAAACAGGTGAACATTTCACAAATCTGAAGTAGAACATTCAAACATTTGTCATTTTTCCTTAACAAAATAAGGGTTAGGGTTAGGGTTAGGTTAGGCAGCATCGGCACTGATCCTCAACGAACTTGTCTCCATACGCGTGATGACTCCAGTCTTCAACCAGATGAACTGCATAATATAATGTTCCGATCCAATCTGACCTCTGACCTGTAATGCCTGAATCATAATCATACACTGTTCGTTCATTGGCCAGAGGAGGACTGCCCCCCGACTGAACCTGGGTTCTCCCAAGGGTTTTTTCTCCATTCTGACACTGTTTTGGTTCCTTCACTGTCGCCTTTCTTCGCCTTTGTCGCCATTGGCTTTTGGCTTGCTTTGTTGGGGACATTTCATTTTATATTTAAAAAAATTATTATAACATTATTTTCCTGTAATCTCTGTAAAGCTGCTTTGAAACAATCTGTATTGTAAAAAGTGCTATATAAATAAAGGTGACTTGACTTGACTTGATATCTCAACAGGCTATGCGTTAACAAGGCTGCTTCTCCGCTACTTCGTCAGACTTTAACAGTCTCTTTTTAGTCTCCTCCACATCAAACTTCACTTCTATTGATACATCGTCTCTGGACACATATAACTTCAATTCTAATTTTTTCCAATTAGATAAATCAAACACTCAAATATCTTTGGAGGGATCTGAATCTCGTCTGCTCTGCCAATTAGAGAGAGCGCGAACGAAAGATTAGAGCCAACCGCATGCTAAATCCAGAGAAAAAAAACACTACTACACAACATCCATAACAACTCTCATTGGTCGGTCCTCCCAAAAGCAAATTATTTTAATTGGCTGTTTTAATACTCATGTAAATAACTAATAAAAATGAAAATAAAAAATAAAAATGTTCTGCTCATTCATTTAATTCAATCATGTGTTAATGCTTGTAGTAACCTGGGTTACACAAGACTATATGTCTGGCGCTATATTATATATATAGTATAGACTATGGCGCCAATATGGCAAGCCTAACATGTCTAAATCAGAAAACGTTTTTCCTCTCTCACTACCCTCGATGGTGGGGTGGCAGTGCTACTCTAGGCCACCTCTTCACTGCATATGATGGCCACCCTGAAACTATGGAAGGCCATTTACCCTTTCGAATGACAAGGTTCGAAAGGGTACGAGTAGGTCATATTGGTTGCGCCTCATTGGCCCACCCAGACCTGGTTCTCCAAACTTGTACTCCTCGCGACAGCACCTCCCTGGCCAATTCCTCTGAGGAAGGACCTTCTTTCTCAGAGATGGGGCACCCTAGTCCCGATCTTTGGCACCTCCTTGTGTGGCTCCAGGACGGGACGAGGCAGGTTTGAGTACCCTACCACCAGCGGTGGTGGCTACCTCTTCCCCTAGAGCATCGTCCACGAGACACGCCTACGCGTTGAATTGAACCACTTCGTTGAACCTCTCACCGAGAAGACCCCAGGATATGCCCGATCAGTGTCGTGCTTTCCTTCCTGCATTATGGGTTGGAGCGAAGGCTGTCTCCCTCCACCCTGGAAGTGTACGTTGCCGCTATCGCCGCACATCACAACGCAGTCGGAGGTAAGTCCGTGGGAAAGCACGACCTGATCATCAGGTTTCTGAGAGGAGCGAGGAGATTCAATCCTCCTCACCCTCCTCTCGTTCCCTCTTGGGACCTATCAGGGGTTCTAACTGCCCTGCAGAGTGCTCCCTTTGAACCTCTGCAATCAATGGAGCTTAAGTTTCTGTCAATTAAGACAGCGCTCCTTGGTTGCATTGGCCTCCATTAAGAGGGTAGGGGACCTCCACGTATTTTCCATTGACAAAGCGTGCCTGGAATTCGGGCCGGCCTATTCTCAAGTGATCCTGAGATCCGGCCTGCGATCGATGTAGGCTAGCTAGTTACTCAGCCTTCTCTGCAGCCTACTGTACATGCAAAAAAACTATTTTCAAAATTATGAAATTGAGATACAGTATATTGCTGTAAAGATGTGATGTTCATGATGTGTTTTTCCCCCTTTCTTTCCAGAGAAAGCATGCAAGTCACTTGGAAAGATATAATGCTCTGACAGCCCCTCGAAAAAGAAAAAGCTGAAAACCCAGTTCCCTCCACTTCCAGACAACTGAAATCAGGAGAAACGAAGATTGTGAATCAAACAAAGGTAGACAACGTAGTCATAGATTTTGTAATTCAGAGTCTTCAACCATTTGAAGAACATGGTAGAACAGCCTGCGTTTCATGCTTTAGTGCAAGAGCTACAGCCTAATTCACGTGTGATGTCCAGAACTACATTGCGCCTGAAAATAGAAGAGGGTGCCCAAGAAATGAAGAGAAATATTAAACAAGCAATGTCCTCCATTGAATTCATTGCCACAACGACTGACTGTTGGAGTGCAAGAAGGAGAGGATTTCTCGGGGTCACTGCCCACTGGGTGGATCGAGATTCATTGAAGAGGTGTTCTGTGGCACTTGCTTGCCGGCGGATTAAAGGGCCACACACTTTTGATGTGTTGGGCAGTGCATTGAATGACATCCGTTCCGAATTTGGCATAGAGAAAAAAATAGTTAGAACCACCACAGACAGAGCCGGCCCGAGCCTTTTGGGGGCCCTAAGCCGAATTTGACTTGGGGGCCCCCTCCCACTACGCGAAGTCACCTGTGCTTGACAATTATTGACACAAATGTCACGCAATAATGATACATTATAAATGAATACAAAATAGATGCCTACTTAAATAAAAAAGTTGAAACTTTTACTTTACTCTTTCACTAACTCTTTGACACTTCTTAAAACAAACTGTCTCAAAACGTATATAAAATAAATTATTTGCAAAACATAATGACAAAAGTGAGACATCAGAAACATAATAAGAACAAGGGTTCAACAATGACAATTATTGTTGAAAACTGTCAAAAATATTATTATTATTTCTCTACTGTCTCAATACAGTGTAAATGTCCTCAAAATCTTTTTTATTATTATTATTGTAACAGACTTTGTTGGATTGTACATGACAGAATCCAACAAAGTCTGTTACTATAATACGGGTAATGTACTGGCGCTCGTTGTATGTGTGTATGCAATCTATTTTTCCCCTCGGGGCTTGCCGTAGATAGGAATGGGTCGTGCGCACTTGGTACTGGAGTGTCGCGGGTTTTTGGAGTTAGTGATCTGATTTTTGGTATAATAAAGTGGAGAAGAGTTCAAACTGCTATGTTTATTATTTATTCAAACTGCTAACCTTACACCTAGAAGGTTAAGTTCCCCTGCGGCTATTTTCTCCAACTGAAACCGATACCGTGACTATGCGCAGTTGCGCACGAATTGTCTATGCACTCGCGAGGTGACAAGATTATGCGCATGACTTAAACGCTGGCAGACACAGCAGCAGTTGTTGGCAGGTATATTGATCATGAAATCAGAATTTTCTTGTCTTGAATTATTCATTCATATTCATTCATTCATTTATGTCACTTGTTTAAGTCATCTAAAAAAAACAAAAATTTAAACTCGATTGGGGGGCCCCAAGCAGCCGCTTAGTTCGCTTATGCCTTGGGCCGGCCCTGACCACAGACAATGGGTCCAATTTCATAAAGGCATTTAGAGAATATGGAGAACAACAACAAGATGAGAACAATAACTGTGCCTCCAGTGAGACTGAAGAGGATGCTTGCAGTGATGATGATGAACAGGAAGAGGAAGGTGTTACTGTTGACTTCATTGAGGTAACAGCGATCCTAATGGAATGTAGGGTATGGACCAATCAGACACATACTATTTATTCATTATATACAAAGGTTTATGAAACTCCTCACACAGCCCAAATGAACAAACACAAGTGAAGGAAACAGTGTCATGTTACAGGGCATGATAAGGAGATTTTACGACCTCCGAGGAATGTGGCCACATACTCAAGAGAGAGACTATGAAACAGAAACCCTCTTTAAAACAGACTTTGCTGCGTTAATCATAGACTAACTGATCTATAAATGAACATGCATAAAACTGTGAAAGAAACAGTGTAAATGGTTTACTGTCTCGTGTACTATTAGGTATATATTATGGTATGTATCCTGGTATACAACCAACTAACGATCAATGTAACCTCACCTGTATAATGCCTCCTACCTAAATAATCCTCATTTAATGACTCACACTTTGATGTACATCACCTTCTTCTAGAATGCAGTGTGGATGTGTTTATAGCTATCTGAGCATTAATGAAGGTATAATCATGCTAGGGACAAAGATCCGTAAATCAACTAAGAGCCACTTTCCCTCTCAGACATGTCCCCTTTCTGATTGGTCGAGTTCAACCCTTAGGGGAGGATCTTCCCCAGGCCTTATTAGAGACAGTCCACATGTGACCTCCCTCTCTTAGTTTTTTCATCCAGCCGCAACACTGTTCTGGTGAGACTGGGGAGCCCCCTCCACGGGGGCCCCAGGGCCCAGCAGGCCTCGATTCCAACCAGATCCGGCCTCATGGAAAAGAGAGAAGACTCTCTCACAAAGAACCAAGGACAATCTCAGGAGTTTTGGAACAAAGACTCCAACCAACAAAGACTCCAACCAACAACGACTCCAATCACCCATCCTTTTGACTTCCTCACTTCTCCTGGGTGCTCGGCGTGGCCTCAACAGAGTCCCAGGCCTTGCCCAAACCAGCCATGCGGTCCTGGAGAAAGAGAACGCTCAACCAACTTCCACTTGACACTGCCGGAACCATCAACGACTTCAATTTTCAACAACTTCAAGAATTGTTCCCATTACAAATGCAAGTATTCAATTCAATGAAATGTGAAAATGAAATTCTGATGGTTCTTCTCATAGACCCTCTTCCGGTTTCCAATTTCATCCTATCACTAACCTATTTATGTATTCATGTGTGTATGTTGTTTAGTTTATTTATATTCATATAAATATCTATATTTAGTTAATAAAACTTGTACATAATATGTATTTGGTTCTGTTTTGTTTGCAATACAAGTCACTTTACGATCACGGTTTTTGCTACTGGCTCAAAGTACTGTACAGGCGAAGAAATAATTATTCTTCTGTGGCCATGGAAGATACCCTTCTCTTAGAATAAATTAATAATCAAAAGAGTTCGTTGGAAGAACTGATTAATTGATTGTAATATTAATTCAGCCACATCAAGTTAATCCAATTAACTGACCCAAATATTTAGAATTAATAATAACAAGATATTATTGATTATTAATATTTCCAAAAAGCTGAGTTCCTTACATAATGGTGGAGAATTTTAAGGCATCGTATTAAACATTGTATGCAAGCAGACAGTAATCAATCATATGTTGTCCCATAAGTTTTATTAACATCTCATACATGCACGTACAAGTTTCTGAGTAAATCAGCAAAACTATAGCTTGAATATGCCTTCCTACGAATGGCAGAAAGTTCACAAATGCTATAATGCATATTTAAATCGTACGATAAGAAACTCCTGATATTAGCGAAGAAAGCCTAATTTCAGATATAAATCGAGCATAAGCCTTCTCTGACGAAGAAATCTCAGATTAGCCGCGCGCATAAATGGTACCAGAACTAATTAACCTGATATGGACGAAGAAATCTCCATTTTCAGCATTTTTGAATGTGATCTGAGCGATGTTCCTCAATCACCGATTAAGGCCTTATTATGCGTTACGTCATTGTATTCATATTAAACCGCTGAAGCGCTCATATGAAACAATCGCGTCGAATTAGTGGTATAAATTCTAGCTTAGCTAACTAGTAATTTGCCATTGTCTGTGAAAGAACGGTGCTGTTTTGATTTGTTAAAAACAGTCACTCACACGCAACGTCGTGTCTAAGCGAGAGACTCAGTGCAAACTGTCAGCACAGCTCGATCGCTGCTCCGAACGATCTGTGTTGTTGGTTGGCATTGCGTCCGGAACGCGAGCAGGCGTTCCTATCTAGTTTTTCTGACAACAGCACCAATCTCACAGACCCTCGTGTAAACAAGCGACGGTTGTAGCCAATAGCTCCCTCAATCCTAACTTACACGCATGACTTACAAGTAAAACCCTCTACCTCGAGTGATAGTTTTAGCACCGCCTAAAAACTTAGACACGTTAGAGCGTAAAGTGTAACCTTAAACCAAAGACTATAGATTTTGCGTGATTTGAACTGAGTGATTTGAACACGAGTAATGAGAGTCAAAGCTCTTCGAGGCTTTGAATCAAAGGAGTCAACTGAGTCACAAATGACTCTTTGTTTGAAGCGCCCTTGCTGGCGACCCCTGCTGGTCGAAACAGTGGAAGTGTAGCGGAAACTCAAATCAACGGAACACCTTTTACAAACCAATCGCAAAGGTTTTATCAAAAGGTGTAATCAGGTAATGGCAATCCGCGAGCTACCTAATATCGTTTAATATGAGGTGTCTTTCAAGGCATAATATCTTAGTAAACCGTAGGGCTCGTTTTATGAAAGCTTGACTTGAAAGTCAATCAGACCCTTTATCAAATGCGTCATTAAATGTGTACGAATCTATAAAGTGATACGAGATCACATAGAGACCAGATACACAATGGTTCACGAACCGTTGAAATTTAAAACAATTTCGAAACAGCTATGACGCGTAACGAAGCCCAGTTTAATAAAATCGCGTGACCTTAGCAGTGATACACTCCGAATGATTTGAGACGAATGATTCACCCTGGTGTCAGAGCTTCACGAAGCACGTCTCATAAGAGGGTTAAACCACCCTCTTCTCTCTCTCTTTCTCTCTCTCGACCCCTTCCTCTTGGTTTCACTTTCAGATTGAAACCCAGATACTTTGGGTTTTTATTTGTGTTTCTTTTATTTTTACTTAAATCTACCCCTATTTTATTTTGTGTTTTTACACCTGTTGAGCCTGAATAGTCCTATTCAGTTAAATTGAATTTAATTAAATTGGGAATTTAATTAAATCAAGTTGCTTAGTCAAGTTCCCCTCTAGTTACCAGAGCTATGAGAACACACAATGTTTACATACATTTTTTTATTTTATTTTATTTTATTCCAATTTAGTTATTTACGTTTGTTTCAGCCTGAATTCTTATATTCAGCTAAAGAAAAAAAGAAGGGCTTAACTAAATTTGAAATTTAATTAAATTACTTGATACGCTTCCCTTTCCTTTTAGTTTTCTTAGAGCTATAAGGACGTTCTAACTTTACCTTTACCTTATTTTAGATCACTAGTCACTATCCTCATCTTCTCTCTCTCTATAGGATTACAATATCTAGCGACTGTTGTTTCCATAGAGAGTTACACAGGTCATTAATATCCTACTTCCTGTCTGTGTTTTACCCATCCTCACTCCTTAGCACCAAGCTAAGTACATGAAGTACGGCTAAACACAAACGCACAGTAGGCCCCAGACAGAACTGGAAACACTTCCCATTGTTTCTTCTTCTTCTTTTGGACCTTGAGATGTCTGATGTGTCCCTGGTAGCTTAGTCTAACAGCAGCATAACCCATAAGTGACTCCTGTTTACCTATGTCTCCTAGCTAAACCTAAATAGGTAAAACACTCCTTTCTTCCTCTTCTTTTCTGGTTTCATCCCATTGTTTTATTTTGGTTTTGCTCTATCTGTTACTCTCGTAGCACAACATGTGAGAAGAACCATCAGCATTTTTGAGTAATAGGTTATGACATGTAAGAGCCCAGTCATCAGTCGATGCTTCTTAAAGCACGTCAACTAAGATACTCAAAACTTTTTTTTTGTTGTTGTGTGTGCTCACCAACACTAAATTTTAGCTGCTCCACATAGCCATTCTCCCACACAGATAGCTCACCACCTCTGTAGAAACTTGCATTTGCCTTTGCCATTTCTCTCTCGTGTTCCCACAAGTGTTCCAGTAGGCCTCAGACACCCAGCCCTGCCACCAGGATCACCTGAAGACCCGGCAGAGCAGTGTCATGGACATCCTTCAGCCTGAAGCAGGCAACGACCTGCCACGGCAGAGGAAGGAACAGTTAGGCAACAATGAAAGCAGACGTCTGACACCCAGCCTGAGCCACCAAGAGCTGACCAGCATTATCTTCTCCTTGGCCATGCTCCCGCAGGCCTCAAACAGGAGGTAAATGAACTAACGCTGCCAGCCACAGGACTCCACAGAGAACGAACCCTGCTCAACGGGAGAAGGCACAAGACAGATGCAAGGACCCTGACAGAGCAGAGCAACTGAAAGAGATCATCAGTTTTCAGGCGGACGACAGCTCTGAGCACCTGCAAACCGACGGGTAAAGAACCGTTTCACTCAAAGAACTTAAAGAAATGGTTGAACTCAAAGAGAGCTAAAGCCATCAATGTGCAGCGGAAGTCCGAACACTGACTTAGCGATGCTGTAACATTATTGACGCGCTCCATGTGGTCCAAAGAGAGCTGCAACAGTCCAACCCACTGCAAATGGACCACACAAGAAAGATGGACCCTGCTGACCTTCACATTAGCAGCGTAAGCTTCCCCAGCCCTGCACAAAGGGGGGGAGGAGCCAAAGCCCTCGGCTTAACACTTCACCAGACAGTGTCCTGAGAGCCCCTGCAGCTGCAGGAGGAAAAGGTAACTCAGACAATCCCTGAAATGGCACATGAAGTGACACTCAACAATCTCAAGTGGAAGGTCAGAGACATCCCTGCCAATCCACGAGACATTGATTTTCACCTGCAGTCTGCACCTGCGCCGGTGTGGCACACCGAGACAGACTCCATCTGATCTAGACACATCTAGCCCAGCTGGGCCCTGCCCAAACACCAAGCAGGACAGACCTAGAAGGGCCTGTGCTACCACCACCGACTCCGAACGAGTTTTCTGTGGAACTTACAACGAACCTGTGACGGAGGAGGACACCAGCTTCAAGAAACTTTTCCTCCAAAACCAGTTAGTCACCATATTTTCACCTGCCCCCACGCAATGCCCACTCAACGATGCGTGACCTGATGCAGAAGGCCTCTAACACAGAAGGCCTCCCCAGAAAAGGTTCCTAAGACCCCATTGATTCTGAACTGCAAAGCCAGAAGGCACACAGCATGAAAACAATGCAAGACTCTGCTAAAAAGTCCCTGGTCAGCATAGGACACAAAACTTTTAAAGTAGATGAAAATGTGTGCTCAAAGAGCAGCAAGACTCTGCATTAGTAAAAGTAGAATTTTACTGATATAAAGAAAATCTTGAATGGACGTGTAAGCCTCACCTGCCAACAGACTATGCACGACTCTTTTGAAACAAACATTTGCTACATGCTGGTTGAATTGGCACTGCTACACATTAGTTTCCATGACAATGAAGGGTTACAGGAAACACTAGCTCCAAATAGGGCATACCTTGACGCCATAGTGTAGGAAAACCACCTGAGTTTTAAACTACTGTTAACCTACAGGCGTGCATTTGACCATTGCGGTCCAACTGGAACACAACATGCGATACGCATTTTGATCACTGGTTGCTGGCTTGTCTAAATGCAGATAAAACGATAGCGGGAATTGACATCTCTACTGTAAGTGAAAGAGTCTTAGATTTCCAACTGGTATCAGTAAGTTCAGCATTAAAGCGTAAGTCTGTTTGACAAAGGAATCTCATCTCAGCAGCTTGTAAACTGTACCGATATCTATCCTGCTTTGGTTAAAGAAATCCAAATTGCAGTATTGCTAAACCTGTTTCTGACAAAGAAAGCTCAGGACAGTGTTATATATACGTAGACCTGGGTGATGCTCCCCTTTCTACAATGTAAAGGCCTTACAAATTATTGTTAGATTGAAGTAATTCACCTACATTTTTAGCTGCATCCACAAGCAGAGAGCTACCTAGTGATCAAAACTGTTCACTCGCTGAAAAGTCAGCATTTATGCATGAGAGGGACGTAACTATATAGGCTTAGACAAGCTTTGACTTACAGCAAATCTATTTCCTTACTCTGTAAACAAATAGAATAAGTTGTGTAAAGAAAGAGAAGAGTTCCATGAGTAAAATTAGCAAATGCCAAAACACATTAGCATTTTACTGAATGTAACATCAAGTTCTTGAAAGACTTAAAGTATAGGCGCCCCCTTTTAAACCGTTTAAACATTCATAACTCAGTAAAATGTGTAGACATTCTTCAGGTACTGTTGAATTGTTCTGACATGCACTGGTTCCCATGACAACGGCTTGTCACAGGAAGTGCTAACTCGTGACGTCATTTTGTAAACAAACCAGCCTAGGTGGCTAAGCTAACTTAACCTAGCGTCCATCCAGCTTAGGCTAAGCTAAGCTAACCTAGCATCAATCCAGCTTAGGCTAAGCTACATAATAACTTCTACAGTTAGCGGTTAGCATCATTTACTTGAAGCCTTAATTACAGCTTTTATGTATACAGCGCAAAGTATTCTAAAATACTTTCTTTAACCCCATTTAGGGTTTCTAATTTTTCTCTTTCCTTACTTTCAATTCTTCTCAGCTGAATTTCACCTTCACTAGTTTAGGCATAGTCCTTGCTGAGCGCTGTAGGCTAAATTTGCAGATGCCCTGTCAATTAAACCCAAGTTTAATTACATGTAAGCTGTGTAGCTAGAGAAGAATTCTTATAGTTATGAGAATTTTCATCAGCATGTTGACTAAACCTTTGGAGGGACACACACGGTGTGGTCTTAAACACGCAACAGCTGTGACCCACTATGGAGTGTTGGTCCAGGCAAATCTAAAGGTTAGTCACTAGTGCTATTGATTACTCTCAATTTCAGATCATTCCGGCTGTTTTGATCACTTACTTAAGTCCTTTTTATTCTTATTTTACTTCGATAATAATAGCAGTCAGCTATTCACTTGTCTATACTGTCATGTATATGATTTATTTCCATTTCTTCTCTTGTTCAAATGTGGTTCCATTTCCCATAGGGCTCAGAAAGGAACCAGAGACACCTTTATTTGTGATTTTGTTTATTTTCAACAAGTGCACTAATTTTTATGACCCTGCAACACAAGTAACTTCAACGATTACTAGGGCATAACTATAGTCCTGAGGATTGATAATAAGCATAATTTGAATAGGAAAGCTGTCCTTTTTCCTCCTATTCTTCACTTCGTCAAGCCGTAGTGAACCACCAGTTAAGTCCAGAGAAATATTTTAGTCATAAGAACCATCTTAAGTCATTTATTTCATCTCGGCTATGCCCTTTCCAGGAAATACTCTCGGAACCACACAAGTCTTAGCCTCCTAACATTCACAGCTAAGATGATAAGGATACAATACACACTTCACTAGCTAGCTACACATGAAATACCTAGCTTTATGCTACATATCTAGCGAACCCATTAAACCGTGGCTCTGAACTTTCTAGGGTCATGCATTAGTCTCTCACCACAGGTGTGCCAAAATGTTGCAGATCCTCTGCTTAACCTGACCTTAACCGGTTAGGAGAACGAAAAGACTGACAAGCCATCGCGAGGAACACTGTTCCACCCATGGCTGCTGACATCCGACCCATGACCCAAACCAGAGTTACAGCCACACCGGGGTGATCAAGATTCTCATCTCCTTACCCCACCTTATGGGTATAAAACAGAAGGTAAACAACCTCACATAATAGATCACAGCGTCCCACAAGGAGCGGACCTGTGCCCAAAGCCTTACAGACCAGCTAGACACTGAGGTTCGAACCAGATTCAATGCAGCTAGACTGAGCATGCCCAGGACCAGCACAGAACTGTCACCATGGCAACAACCCAGGTACCAGCCAAGCCCCTTGGAGAAGCCATGGAGGACAGCACCCTCAACCTGCAAACACCACAGGAAGACCACGGCTGTCAACGACAGCATCCTCTTCCATACCCTTCACACAGGTGTCAATCTGAGGCTCCGCAAGGACAGCTGGACGCACCTGCCTCAGAGTTACTGGAGCCGCTGACACACGCAAAATAGCTCCCTGCACAGGACTCACCCGAGGAGTCCTGTAAGGTACAAGCTTCCGACTCCTTGCCCACCCCAGGTTAGGCAAGCTTGCGTCGGCACCACTATAAGGACAGAACAACACTTCAATCCTTCAGACCTCTCGTGACTGAGAGGCTAACAACCACCTTCTGACCTCCGGCCACCAGCACCATGTCAGCTTGAAAACCTCTCTATGCTACATAGAGGCCTAACCACATCCTGCAACCACAAGGAAACACCTGCCCCAAAACTAATGAACTTCAGAATGTCCCAACACCTGCTGCCTCAACACCTGCTGCAGAGACCTGGACTTGGCTACTGTCCACATCACCAGCCGTGGAACGACCACCGCTCCAGAAGACACGAGCAACCAGAGGCCACCATGGCCTTCCAGCCTTCTATGACAAGTGTGTGTCCGATCTCTCTGCACTTCCAACTTCGCTCGTGGTTGTCCTTGAGGGGGGACAACAACGATCGAGAGGGGGGATCTGTAGGGTATGGACCAATCAGACACATACTATTTATTCATTATATACAAAGGTTTATGAAACTCCTCACACAGCCCAAATGAACAAACACAAGTGAAGGAAACAGTGTCATGTTACAGGGCATGATAAGGAGATTTTACGACCTCCGAGGAATGTGGCCACATACTCAAGAGAGAGACTATGAAACAGAAACCCTCTTTAAAACAGACTTTGCTGCGTTAATCATAGACTAACTGATCTATAAATGAACATGCATAAAACTGTGAAAGAAACAGTGTAAATGGTTTACTGTCTCGTGTACTATTAGGTATATATTATGGTATGTATCCTGGTATACAACCAACTAACGATCAATGTAACCTCACCTGTATAATGCCTCCTACCTAAATAATCCTCATTTAATGACTCACACTTTGATGTACATCACCTTCTTCTAGAATGCAGTGTGGATGTGTTATAGCTATTTTAGCATTAATGAAGGTATAATCATATTATGGGACAAAGATCTGTAAATCAACTAAGAGCCACTTTCCCTCTCAGACATGTCCCCTTTCTGATTGGTCGAGTTCAACCCTTAGGGGAGGATCTTCCCCAGGCCTTATTAGAGACAGTCCACATGTGACCTCCCTCTCTTAGTTTTTTCATCCAGCCGCAACACTGTTCTGGTGAGACTGGGGAGCCCCCTCCCCCTCCATGGGGGCCCCAGGGCCCAGCAGGCCTCGATTCCAACCAGATCCGGCCTCATGGAAAAGAGAGAAGACTCTCTCACAAAGAACCAAGGACAATCTCAGGAGTTTTGGAACAAAGACTCCACAAAGACTCCAACCAACAACGACTCCAATCACCCATCCATCCGACTTCCTCACTTCTCCTGGGTGCTCGGCGTGGCCTCAACAGAGTCCCAGGCCTTGCCCAAACCAGCCATGCGTTCCTGGAGAAAGAGAACGCTCAACCAACTTCCACTTGACACTGCCGGAACCATCAACGACTTCAATTTTCAACAACTTCAAGAATTGTTCCCATTACAAATGCAAGTATTCAATTCAATGAAATGTGAAAATGAAATTCTGATGGTTCTTCTCATAGACCCTCTTCCGGTTTCCAATTTCATCCTATCACTAACCTATTTATGTATTCATGTGTGTATGTTGTTTAGTTTTATATTATTATTTTTATATATTTATATTATATAAATATATTATTTATATTTATATTAGTATATACATATAAATATCTATATTTAGTTAATAAAACTTGTACATAATATGTATTTGGTTCTGTTTTGTTTGCAATACAAGTCACTTTACGATCACGGTTTTTGCTACTGGCTCAAAGTACTGTACAGGCGAAGAAATAATTATTCTTCGGTGGCCATGGAAGATACCCTTTTCTTAGAATAAATTAATAATCAAAAGAGTTCGTTGGAAGAACTGATTAATTGATTGTAATATTAATTCAGCCACATCAAGTTAATCCAATTAACTGACCCAAATATTTAGAATTAATAATAACAAGATATTATTGATTATTAATATTTCCAAAAAGCTGAGTTCCTTACAGGAAGATGATGGCTTACAATTTCAGTTTCCAAAGCATCATCGCTGTGCATGTCATCTATTAAACCTTGTTGCCACAGTTGATGCAGCCAAGGCCAATTCCAATGACTCCTATAAAAGATTGTCACAATCAGCTTTTGCGATATGCAGTGGCTTATGGAACAAGACATCTCAATCCTCCAATTCTTCAGACATCATAGAGGAAACGTGCAAAATACAACTGATCCGGCCAAACGACACACAATGGAATTCATTATTTCTCTCTGTTAAAAGAATCGTGAGATTTATCAAAGATGAAGGAGAAGGGGCCCTGAGAACTGTATGCACTGCACTGAAGTTGCCAATGTAAGTGTAACTTTTTTTAAATATACCTTTCATTCCAATATGTAATATTGGAAAATATTGCTTACTATTCATTTGCTTTAAGTAAGAGTAAATGGAGGACAATTATAGTCCGAGCAGTGTTACCACTCATCACACACACACACAAGACGTACGTGTTATTTATGTTTGTTAGGTTGAGTTCAGTTGAAATTTCCTTTCTGGAGGAATTTGCCAGAACCATGGGTCCTCTCGCCAAAGCCCTCAACATCCTTCAAGATGAGACGGATGTTCAGATGGATGGCTTCTGCCAACTCTGACGCTCCTCATCAATAAGCTTGAACGAATCCACATAAATTCCAGGTAGAGATTCTTTCCCCCCATGTTATTAAGATGTATTCCTTATCATACACAATTCAACTCCCTTAAAACTTTATATAGCATACGTGTAGGAAGTTATGTGTGCCATTAGTAAAATGATTAAAAAGAGGCCTTTATGAACACATATTCACCAAGAACACAATAGATGTAAGACCGTCAAATCATATTTAACAATTTAGTATTGGGATGCTTGTTATTGTCATTGTCTCAGTATAAATGCACACTGTAAATGTTGTGATATTGTACTGTATCAGTTTCTCTCCCCCACCTCTAATTACAGGTACTGCAAACCTTTGGTGGATGCAGCCCTAGAAGGATTACAAAATCGCTTTAAAGACATGATGGCAGAACCAGAGTTTATTGCTGCTGCCATCCCGCTCCCAAAATTTAAAACAGCGTCGACATCTGATGAGAACCTATTAAACCTAGGTATGCATCTATGTATGTACATATGTTTTGTTGCATTTTTATTTCAGATGTCATGTGCTAAGTTCACAAAACAAAAGTAAACAAAAAAAACTAAACAAGCACATTTATATAAGTTTATTTACATGGGTGGGGGGTTGTGACCTGGATTCATATGCCTAAAAGTCAAGTTTGATGTAGATGGATCCCATAGCCTTATTGTTCAAGGTACTACATGCTGTTCATGTTGTTCAGGAAAAAGAACAAGGAAATTTGACACAGCCTAGATTGAGTTGTGGCCAGGGAAGTAAAGCTGATCTAATGGGACCTAGAAACTGATCTTTGCCCTCATATGTCAGCTTTAGCTGCCTATCCATAGCTGTGCATGTTGCGCCAAAGTAGTTCATTCTTTTTCCTCTGTACTATACACCGGAATTGCCCTATCATTTATATAACATGATTTCTGGCATCTGGAAAATCTGGATTATGGAAAAGTTTGTTGCTGTAAACATTGTTTTTGGAAAATAGGATACATTAAAAATGCAGTTAGCTTCTGTGTACAGATCTACAATGCATGTCATAAAATGTGGTTAATAGTGGATAATTTGACGCGCCTCCGTGTCTGTTATCTACGGATTCTGTTCATGTGTGCCCAGACATTTTAGAAATCCCGCCCTGCTGATGTTTTACGGCCATGTCCGGAATAAAGAGTAGGCCTATGTATGGTAAACCTATATAGCAACATACAGTTAGGGGATATTAAAGGACATAAACCATGTTATAAGATTTTGACCATATTGCCCATCTCTAAGTCATTTATTTCCTGCGTGACGATAAAGTCACGTCCACAAACCTCTTGCGTGTTGTTTGGTCACACCACAAGGTGTCACTGTGGCCTCAATGCTTCAGCACTGCCACTCTGAGATCGATTGCTATGTCTTAGATAAAACACGCCCCCCTCATTAGCACACAGAGCAATTAATTTATACATAAATGCATAAATAAATAGATAAATGTAGACATAAATACATATATACATAAATAAATGTGAAAATAAATAAAATTGAAATTAAACAAATGAAAAAATAAATGTGGAAAAAAATATAATTATACATAAATAAGGAAATAAAAGTATAAATAGTAATTTATTTTTACATTTATTCGCATATTTATTTGTTTATTTATTCATTTATTTATTCATTTTTAATTTCTGCAGGTTTGGTCCTCCATACATATGCACGTGCAGATCCCTGGACTCGGGAATCGTTGCAGCCGGCAGCAGGTGTTAACGGGTATGTGTCTCTTTTGTCCACTTGTCATCCGATCGACCAAAACACATCTTAAGACACTTCTTTGTTACAAAAATATATCAATTAATAGTAGATATATATATTTGTAAATTAGATATATTTAATAAAGCAGATTGTCTCTTTGCACAAAATTATCAACATTTATTTATAATTATGTAAACATTCTTTACTAATGTATTTAAATCCCTAACAACAGCTATTTTCTGCAAACTATTTACAATTATATTCCATCAAAGTGTGTAATATAAGATACATAGTTCACAAATCTATTGCAATAAAATACAAAGCGATAACTCCTTCCTGGTGGAACACTCTTCCTAACTCAGTCCGGTCAACCACATCTCTCACAACAAAACTACTTAAAACCCATCTCTTCTGTGAATACTTGACAGCAAAACACACTAACCCTCTCTCTTTCTCTCCACAGGTAGAGGTCTAGCTTTTGTTTAAACCGGGAACTTTGTATTAGTACCTACTGTATTATTTCTCCTGTATGACATACAGTATATGACTTATTGCTCCCTGAACTCTTTGCAAGTGTTTTGGATAAAAGCATCTGCTAAATGACTAAATATAAATGTAAACTCATTAGAACACATTATAATTCTAGATTTTGTGCAAATGCACCACACAACAAAAAAAATCAGATGTGGGGGTATAATTTGTAAATCACAAAAAGTCCGTAGATGATATTAATCCGAGCTGTGCACTATTGTTGTAGAAATGTTGATGATGATTCAGGAAATGCACAAAGTGTTGGTGAAAAACTGTAAAACTTTTCTGCTTGAAGGCTCAGCTGTTTTAGTTGTATTGTTCAGTAATCTTACCAATTATTGATTACTGATATTACTTGGTTGCCTTTTTTCTTTTGTCAGAGTTCTTAGCAACAGATTGATGGCTACAATGAATATGGATGGCTCAGGGGTGAAGAAGGCCTTTGGAAAAACACAGCTATGCCGTGTTATAATAGGTACTACATTACTTTTTTTTGTATGATTAGAGGATGTACTGTAGTATCTATCCAGTGTTACCCATTGTGTGGCAAACTTTTAGCCATCACAGATGCACAGTGGCAATACTGTAGGGGTGTAACAATTAATTGTGCAATTATTATGCTTACGGTTATTGAGTTACGGTCAAATGCTGCCACATCCAAAAGCCAAAGGGCGCTCTTATGCATAAACTCAAAATATGCGCAGTTATTTATTCAATTTTAAAAATGTTTTAAGCTGCAATATGCTCTATAACCAATATCAACACATTTTCAGACAATATTAAAAGCACAGGTTTTAAATGTGTGAATTCTGTTATACCTACGCCACCTTTAGTTAAGATGGGTAGCACTTATCAGTTTAATTTTTCTTCAGAAAAATGAAAAGTAGGACTGTTTTCTTGCTGTTGCAGCTCACTTGAAAAGAATGGTGTGGAGAATCACTGAGCCACTAGATGGTTATCCATGCTTATTTAAAAAAGTTTTAATTACTTTGTGGATTTCTATGTACAAGTGATGCTTGCTGAAAAATGTATGCTGTATTTTAATGTCTTAAAATGAGTGCTAATTGTGGCTTCATATTCATTAGGTGCTGTACAGCAGTCCAAACCTTCAGCTTCAGAGGCTGAAATAAAAAAATCCATGCAGCTCATTTCAAGCCCTTACAAAACTGGTTTTAATTTACACCTTGTTTTTAACAAATAGAAAGGTCTAGAGAGCTTTCATATGATATCAAAACCTGTAATATGTAAAATTTTGTCATGTGATTGGTTGCATTAAATTCATATATAAATGTAATGTGATCTTGAAAAACCCATGTTCTTAAATCCCTCATCAATTAAAAAATATCTTTGAATTACTTTTTTTAATTCTTGAATTGTAGCTGATTGGATTTAATAAAACAAGTCTTACATTTAATACTGTTGTGTCATTATTCTTGTGGTCTAGAATAGGACATCAATGTGCTAAAAAAATGCAAATCAAATGAACGTCAAAACTTGACAAGTGACAAGTTTTGACATCGATTCTAATTTGCATTTTTGACCAATTCTTTAATTACTATGTTTGACGTCAATTTGATGTCTATTTGACATCAATTGCCCGCTGGGTTAGGGAACCTGACGATCAAGTCGTGCTCTCCACAGATTTGTATCCACTGCATCATGGTGTGCGTCAATACAGAGGCAACAACATTTTGAGGTGGAGGAGACAGCCTCACTCCAACCCATCTTGCAGGAAGAAAGCACTGAAGTGATCGAACTCCTTCGGGATCTCTTCACGGAGAGAAGACTCATTTTCAACGAATAGGTTCCACTTCTAAGGGGGAGCGTGCCACGTTTTGAGAGGGTGTTCTCACAGAAGTGATGGTCTCTACGGCATAAAAAATCTTGGGGTAGTAACCAGAACCTCCACGTCCCGTTCTTTTTGACCTGGAACTTTCCAAGGTCTAAATGCGGGTACCATCATGCCCCATCCCTGAGAATGTACTCAGAGGAAGGAGTCAGGAAGGGCTGTCGAGAGGAGAGGTCTGGTTGGGCCAATAAGGGGCAACTAGCAAGACCTGCTCCATTTCCTCCCTGACTTTAGCACAGTTGTGTGCAAGAAGGCTCACTGGGGAACGCATTTCTGAGGGGACCCCGGGGCCAGCTGTGAAGCGACCTCAGAAGCTTCTGTCTCTGAGGAGGAAGGGGCGGGCGAGTTGTGACATGCGAGGGCAGCGTAGCGCAATGGTTGCAATGTTGTCCTTTCAGACCAGAACAAATTCGCTGAGTAGCGATGAATTGAAGCGAGATGAACTGCAAGCAACTCGAGGCAATGGATGCCAATGCAGTGGGAGGGCGCCCAGACCTCTGTTACTGCATGCCCTATGTACGTGGCCCCACAGCCTTTATTTATGGACATTCGTTCTAAGGACCGTTGGCCCGGACAAACAAAAGGTCTGTTACGGACTGAGGGTTTGGCGGCAGGCCAGGGTGCTTTCACACGGGGGCCGGCTCTGCCACGGCCACCTCGAGACTCGACTGTGAAGTCAGTGCTAAAGCGGTCTTCATATGGAGGAAGCCGAGCGGCTGCGTCTCCCATATGCCCCAGGAGCCTCTGAAGAGTTTCAGTGGGACCCTTTCTCACTTCTATACAGCACTAACCACCCACACACTCTTTTTCAAAGATGTGGTGGACCGAATCCATCTCCAAACTAGAAAAGAGATCCTCAGCCCGTGGACGAGTTTAAACTTTCCCAGTTGACCCAACTAGCTATGAGCACTTGAAGGGTAGGACGTTGTAATGATACTTCACACCTTTCGAACGCATGAACACAGTATGACCTGTGGTGCGGAAAGATAGAGATCTGAAGTACATGTCTCTCAGGTCGAACACTGCAGACCAATCTTGGGGACGGAGCATTTGAAAATGCATCCCTGTGGGAGGACGATTTCAACGTGAGTTGAAACGTGAGTTCAACGTGATGATGTAGTTCCCGGCGGGTTGCAATGGTTGTGATGGGTGCGTGATTCAAAGTGTTTTTGTGATCCTTATTTGTTTTCTTCTTTTTTCCCCCTGCCAAAAACCTGGATTAAAAACCTGGATTAAATCCTGGATTACGACTCGGACCTGGAACACCTGGAGGACTATATTGAAAAATGCTTCAATAGACTATGTACAATGGGCCGATCACGCAAAGCCAAAAAACCGCACACTTCGGACTCTCCCATTTCAACCGATCTTACATTGTCACCAACATCACCAACATCCACTCCTTTCAAAACAAACTGCTGTTCTGATATACTTTTATCAATCAACGAGCGCTTATCTAACTTGGATTCTAGACTCTCACTAATTGAAGTACTTCACAAAGGATTCCAAAACCTTCGCCATAGCCTGGAATAGTCAACAACAAGTCGATTCGCTCACAGAAGAAAGCGAATCATTTAAAAGCTCCGTGGGCACACTCACCGCTAAACTTTCCACTATAAACACTCAACTCACCTCCGTCACCGCTGAGAACAAAGCTATGCAAGAAACCATCCTGGATTTACAATCACGAAGTATGAGAGACAATTAAATTTTTTCTGGCATTGCCGAGTCATCCACCGAAGACCCCGAAAAATCTGTTAAGGACTTTATGGTTAACCAGCTCAAACTTACACCAGAGACTGTGGAGCACATCACCTTCCATCGCGTACACCGTTTAGGACAGAAACTCCTCAACTCCACCCGACCCCGGCCAATTATAGTCAAATTTTAACATTTAAAACAAAAAATACTGGTTTAGCGACAGGGCCGGCAGCTAAAAGGGACCCATTACGACCAATTTGGACAAGAAATCATCCGCAGACGTAAGCTACTCTTCCCCATCCGCAAGACAATGATCAATCAAGGTAAAAAAGCAATCATTACAGTAGACAAATTATATATTGATGGACAATTGTTCAGAGACAAGGACACTACTCCCTGGCTTTACTAATTCTAGAAAAGATGTATAGACAAAAGGTCCCTACTCCTCTCTCATTGTAACTTTTTCGTCCTCCCATTCACCCCCCAATATTCGTGGAGTTGCTTCACAAACAAAAAAAAACAAAGTCCTAAATTACCTAAAAAATCCGCAAGCTGATATGTGTAATACAGGAAACACACTTCTCACAATCTACACAAAACAGCTTAAAAACCACATTTTAACCACTGTTTTTCCTCCTACTATAATTCAAAACAAAGAGGAGTGTGCATCTTAATAAACAAAAAAATACAATTTAACCACCATACAACCATTTCAGATCCTGATCTTTCTTTAACCACTTTAGGGTGCTGCCCACCCTGGGGTGAGCAGCGGGGAGTGGAGAACAAAGGATTCAGTGGCCCCCAACTGAAAATTTTAGGGGCGCAACCAGAAAATTTAGGGGCACACTCCGTAAATCAACATGTTGACCAAATATTCCCATTTCTACTAATTTCCACTGTATTACTAATAAAAATCTTTGATAATAGATGCAGATATTACAATGTGCTGTTTCAAATTCAGTGTCACATTTTATTGTGCACTTTTGAAGATGCAAGGTAAACCGACAGTACCATCGCTGTCATGTCAGTACAAACAATTCTGCGCTGTCGGCAAGCTTCGTGTTCCCCGCAGTTTTGGGGTAGCGACTGCAACATTTGCAGTTCATGGAGTTCGTGTCCTTACAGTAACGTTACCTCAACAAGCTGAATTCTCGCAGCCCGTCTACCCTAAAATTGTGAGTTCGGGCCTTTTTCGCCACACAAACGTCTGAATCACCATCCGACTGTGACACAGTAGACTGGCACTGGCACACTAGCCGCAGCTCAGAAGAACGAGTCAATAGTTCGCTTGCTCATTGCTCAGACTAGGATGGGCATTTCAAGCAAATATAATATTCAAAGATCGCTGGGTATTATTTGATTATTATTCGAAAATCGCACCCCTCCATCACATGCACGCACACATGCATGTATAGGCCACACACCAGAGCATGTGAGCAAAGCGAAGCGGTGTGATGCTTAAATATAAGTTAAACAAAAACTAAAACATATGTTTTATATTTATGTTTCATAACATAATGTTTTTATTTATTTCACCTATGTTGATTATATGAAAAGGGAACTGCATGAGATGAGTCAGATAGGAGCATAAGATGCCCAATATATCGGAAAACATTTGTAATGTGTCAGACTCACTGGAGGAACTCACTCTCTGCTTATGTTGGTTAATTCATATGAAGTGTGAATTTCTCTCTATAGGCGCGTTCACTGCGAAGATGGCGAGTCAGCATCGTTAACTTTATCTTTGCAGTCGACACTGACAGAAAACACTAGTTTATTAATAAACAATTCAAATGTTTCATGCATAATCATTATTTTTGACTTTTTTGTGGCATGCGTTGAGATGCGGAATAGGCAATATATTACGAAAACGCTCATTATGTTTTAGCATTCTCTCCCATATAGTATACATAACTTCAGTCGAAAACATGGGGATTTTTTATAGACAATAATCGCACAACCTATTCGATATTCTATAATAAAATCAACTTATCGAATATTTGAAAATCGTGACTCATCCCTAGCTCAGACGCACATACATCGATGGTTGTGATATTTTCTCTGTCTCCTTCCCACAGAAAGTTAACGTGCGTTCATTATCTCAGTGGCCTTTCCCTATTCTTCTCACACTCATTGGCCTGCCACTGGATGTAAAATTCAGTCGCACACTCTCAAATTTTGGTCGCAGTCTGGAGCACTGCCTCGTGCATGTCCCTTAGCGTCTGGGCCTGGTAGACCTGCAGAGTGGCCATGGCATGCAGAGAAGCAGCTGCCTGTCCCGCCGCTCTGTAAGACTGCGTGAAGAAGCACTCTGAGGACACAGTTGCATCGCAACAGAGCGTTGAACCGGGGGGAGCCCAGTGTACCCACGGGCAGCTGCCCCATCAAGGGGAGGAAAGGCGGATGACTGGAAGACATGGGGGTCTTCCAGGACTTCGAGATCTCATCCTGCACATCCGGGAAGAAAGGTATTGGGGTTGGCTGTGGACGGTCGCGGCTGCCCGGGAAAGCATGGCCGTCATCTCTGGATCAGACTCAGGCACAGCCGTATGCACACCAGAAGGTGGCAGCTGTGACGAGTCCTCACTTCCAGATGAATCAGGCCCCACTTGTGATGCTGCGATTGACATCGCGTCCTCCTCTGGAGCACCAAAGGAAACCCGCGGGGCATCCGAAGATGGTCCCGCGGAAATCCCCTGAACACTCACGGGTTGCAACACTGGAGAGGGGGGCGTGGAGCACGGATGGATAGTCGGCGCCTTGTTCCACACCGTCACCCTCAGATCACCCTGGCCACCAGCCAAAGTAGAGCCTCTCGTGGAGACGCTAGATCGGGGTGTGGAAGAGGGGACTCTTGCGAGATCACTGAGTCTCGATAATAGTGTTGCGATGGTCATGTTCCCACAGAGAGAACATGAGTCATCCACGAGCGCTGCTCTAGCGTGATCAATGCCCAAACACACTAGACAACGCTCGTGCCCATCAGAGTCAGACACAACTCGACCGCAACCAGAAATGCACGGGCGAGGCATCTTTAAAAAGACGTGCTGCGTGCAAGCTCTTTTGTGAAAAACTCAAGTGTTGAAGCGCCCAGGGAGAAACACACTCACTGGCAAACCACTCCACAGATAAGCTGGAAGTGTGCACTCGCTGGGAGATCGCCATCACACCAACACAGGAGAGTCTCGTCTTGTAAGAAGCTGACAATTCAGAGATGGCTGTGGAGTGAAGAAGTAATCTTGGCTCCGAAGCGAAAACATATCTGCTTGCTGCCGGCGTCCTACTTTTATACCCACGAGGTGGGGCGGAGTTGCGCCATGCAAATTCCGCAGACCCATGGCATTTCTCTGCCATTGGCTCATTTTGTAATACTCGAAGTTGATAGGCTTTCTAAGCGAAACCCCATTCGTCGTCATACAATGAGCCGAGAGAGCCCACGTCACTCCTCTCTTCATTAGTTTGCACTGGCTGCCAATCGCCGCTCACATCAAATTCAAGGCACTGATGTTTGCCTACAAGACAACCACTGGCTCTGCACCAATATACCTAAACTCGTTAGTTCAGACCTATGCACCCTCCAGCAGCTTGTGTTCTGCAAGTGAACAGCCTCGTGGTGCATCATCCCAAAGAGTAACGAAATCTTTCTCCCGGACTGATCCCAGCTGGAGGAATGACTATCTCAATTCCAGCAGCTCAGTCTGGCCACTTTCAAAAAATGTCTAAAGACACATCTTTTTCACCATCGCCTGACCAATTAATACTAGCACTTCCCTTTTTTCTATTCTATACTATTCTATTCTATGTGTTTTGTTTTTCTGATTAAAAAAAAAACCTTATGTGAGGAAAAGAAATGAATTGCTATGACTAAGAAATCATTCAAGTATTGTCAAATTGTGTTTACCACAGAGCTTATTTGACTAATAAACTGAAAATCTTAGGAACCAGTGTCGAATTAGACTTTCAGGTTTTGACATCATCCCTGCACCATTCTGAGTGTTATGATGCCAAATAATATTCAGTTGTTGTTTTTTAATATTTTTTTAAACGTATAAAATATCTCTGACACCTTTTTGTGACTAGTCAGAATGTAGTTGTATTCTTTTTAGTGGTCTTATGTGTACACACGTGTGTGTGTGTGTGTGTGTATATATATATATATATATGTATATATATATAGACATACGCACACATATAATATTTATACACATAAACAAACTTTTATGTTAGATGCGATTAATCAACTTGACAGCACTAATTCTTTTATGTATTGCAGAGTTTTTGTAGTTCCCTTCCTTTGTCACTCCGAATTACGTCGGATGACGACGAATGGGGTTTCGCTTAGAACACCTATCGACTTCGAGTATTACAAAATGAGCCAATGGCAAAGAAATGCCATGGGTCTGCGGAATTTGCATAGCGTATCTCCGCCTTACCTCGTGGGTATAAAAGGAGGACGCCGGCAACATGCAGATATGTTTTTCGCTTCGGAGCCAAGAATATTTCTTCACTCCACAGTCATCTCTGACTTCGCTCTACGAGACGAGCTTCTCTCTCCGATGTTGGTGTGACAGCGATCTGCAGCGAGCTCACAGTGCCTGCTGATCTGTGCAGTGATCTGCCAGTGTGTGTGTGTCTCCCTGTGTGCTTCAACTTCGCAGAGTTTTTTTCTCCTCTCTTAAAAGAGCTCGCACGCGGCACGTCTTTTTAAAGACGGCTCGCCCGTGCATTTCTGGTTGCAGCGGACTGGTATCGGACTCTGATGGGCACGAGCGTTGTCTAGTGTGTTTGGGTTTTGATCATGCTTGAACAGTGCTCGTGGATGACTCATGTTCTCTCTGGGAACGTGATCATCGCGTCATATATAGGTCGAGACTCGGGGAACTCGCAAGAGTGAGAGTCCCCTCATCCACCCCCCGATCATCGGCTGGTGGCCAGGGTGACCTGAGGGTGTTGGTCTGGAACAAGGCGCCGACTCTGTGTCCGCGACCCCAGCCCCCCTCTTTAATGACGGTGCCCGCTAGCGAACTGATGATTCCACGAGTCTACCCTCGGGTGGCCCGTGTGTTTTCATTTGAAGCTACAGAGGATGATGCTGTGTCTGTAGCAGCATCACTAGGTGGGCTTGATTCTTCTGGAAATGACGACTCGTCACAGCTGACACCCTCTGGTGTGCATACGGCTGTGCCTTAGTCTGATCGGGAGGTGACGGCCATGCTTTCCCGGGACGATTGGTTTTTGGGTGAGGCCGCCGATCACGGTCCGCTCGTTGGTCTCATCCGCCTGCCCATGGGTACACTGGGGTCCCCCCGCTTGAACACTCTGTTGCCATGCTACTGTGTCCTCAGAGTGCTTCCCGGCGCAATCCTAAGCACCCGTCCAAAGCCTGTAGTTCTTTTCGTCTACACTAATCTGTGGCGAAATCCTATAGTGCCACGGGACAGGCAGCCGCCTCACTGCATCCCATGACCGTTCTGCTGGTCTACCTGACCCAGATGCTCATGGACATGCAGGAGGGTGGGACTGACCCGAGGCTCTTCAGTGAGCTGCGCGCCGCCACTGACCTTGCTCTCCGAGCGACGAAAGTGGCCGTACGCTCTCGGAGTCAGGTGATGTTCACCATTTCTTGGACTGACCGGTCTGATGTGCACGATGTCGGGCGGACCCGTCTGCTCGACACCCCCATCTCCCAGGTCGGCCTCTTCGGCGGTGCGGTTGAGTGCTTCTGCCCAACAGTTCTCAACCGCCCATGAGCAGATTGAGGTTATTCTGCCCGACGGCTCCGCCGTCCGCTCAGATCCCTCAGTCTGCCCACTGCCGAAGGCGCCCTCCTACGGTTCCAACCCCGCCCGTTCACCCGGGCCTGGCTCTGGAAGACCGTAGGGGGGATGCCACAGCCCTCTCCAGCCCCACCCCCCGCTAAACGCCGGGTTAAGCGGCACTTTTGAGATGGGCTGCTCAGAGATGAGACTCAGTTCTTTCCAGGAGTTGGTAGCAGGGCCACTCCTTTCCCCGGTGGAGGGCGGGCGAAGAATCCTTATTCAGAAAGAACTGACTCTCTCGTCTCTGAGCATATAGAGTTCTCGGACGACACAGAGCGCCGCCCACAAGCCGTGCTCTCCTCGTCCCCCTCTGTCCCAGAGGCGGTTGACACGGCGTGTCGTCCACGGACCGCTTCGCCCCTGTCCCCTTCTGTCGCCAGACCCCTGACAGAGAAGGCCCCCGTGGAACGCTGGTCCTTCCCTGGCCTCCTCTGTCAGGGTGCGGTTATGACCTTGCCCCCACTCCGGGCCGCTATGCCGTCCACGTCTGGGCCGGTCATTCCGCTTCGCTGCACCACCGGGGGGACGTCTGTGGTTTGTGACGCCGCTGGCACAGTTGGGAGCCTGCCTAGAGCTTCCCTTCTGTTCTGCTGGGTCGCGCGAACCGTCGGCTCGGCTTGCGATTCAGTTTGCACGGTCTCCTCCCCGCTTCAGGGGAGTCTGCTCCACTTTGGTCGGTGGCTATGCCACTATCATAGAGCGGAGGTTGCTACCCTACTGGCGATGGGTGTGATTGAGACTGTTCCTCCAACCGAAATGAGGTCCGGGTTTACTGCCCCTACCTCATTGTCCCGGAGGATTACGGGTGGGTTACGGCCAATCCTGGACCTACGCATCTGAACCGCTCCCTTCACAGGCTGCCGTTCAAGATGCTCCTGGCCAAACGCATTTCTGGATGTGTGCGGCCACAGGATTGGTTTGCAGCGATCGACCTGAAGGACGCCTACTTTTATGTCTCCATTCTCCTTCGACTCAGACCATACCTACGGTTTGCTGTCAGGGCACGCGCATATCAGTACGCTGTTCTCCCATTCGGGCTAGCCCTGTCTCCTTGCGCCTTCACAAAGGTTGTTGAGGCAGCCCTTGTTCCTCCATGTGAACACGGGGTTCGCATCCTTAACTATCTTGGTGACTGGCTGTCTGAAGCTCACTCCTGAGACCAGGTTTGCGAATACAGGGACCCAGTGCTCCGGCACCTAGCTCGTCTGGGCCTTCGGGTCAACTGGGAAAGGAGTAAACTTTGCCCCGTGCAGAGGAGCTTTTTTCTCGGTTTGGACTTGGTCGCCTTCTCCACTCAGCCATTGCTGACTTGCCTGAGACTATCAAGCGCAAGAGTGCGGTTCCACTGAAGTTTTTTCAGAGGCTCCTGGGGCATATGGCATTTGCAGCCGCGGTACGCCGCTCAGATTGCTTCATATGAGACCGCTTCAGCTTTGGCTTCGCGACCGAGTCCCGAGGTGGGCATGGCAACACGGCACCCTCCGAGTACCAGTTACTCCGACCTGCCGTCAGTACTCACCCCGTGGTCGAACCTCAGTTTTCTACGGGCCCAAGTGCCCCTGGAACGAGCTTCCCGGTATGTTGTTGTCTCAACAGATGCCTCCACGGGCTGGGGCGCCATGCGCAATGGACATGCTGTCACACTCTCATGTTGAGCAGAAATGCTCCTGAAAAATTCTGTGAGATTTATCACACCCAGGTGTTGAGCAGAAATCCTGAAGTTCAGTGAGTTTCTTCACACTTAGGTGTTGAGCAAGGTTGCTCCTGAAGCTCAGTGATTCTCGCATGTAGTGTTGAGCAGTAAGGCATGTCTATTGCCTCGAGTTTCTGGCAGTACGCCTTGCCCTGCACCGCTTCCGGGCGTTGCTCAGGGGTCAACACGTACTAGTCCAATCAGACAGTACCGCCACAGAAGTGTACATCAACCGTCAAGGTGGTCTACGCTCGCGCCGTATGTCGCAACTCACCCGCCACCTCCTCTTATGGAGTCAGAAGCATCTAGGTCGCTTCGAGCCATTTTCATTCCCGGAGTCCTGAACTGTGCAGCCGACGAGCTCTCACGGCTTCAGCCCCTCCCTGGAGAATGGCGACTCAATCCCCAGTCGGTTCAGCTGATTTGGGACCAGTTCAGGGACGTACAGATAGATCTGTTTGCCTCTCATGACTCGACCCATTGCGACCTGTATTATTCCCTGACCGAGGGCACGCTCGGCACGGATGCACTGGCGCACAGCTGGCCGCGGGGCCGCAAATATGCATTCCCCCAGTGAGCCTTCTTGCGCAGACCTTGCGCAAGGTCAGGGAGGACGAGGAGCAGGTTATCCTGGTTGCCCCTTACTGGCCCAACCGGACCTGGTTCCCCGAACTAGTTCTCCTCGCGACAGCACCTCCCTGGCCGATCCCTCTGAGGAAGAACCTTCTTTCTCAGGGACGGGGCACCCTATGGCACCCTCGTCCCGATCTCTGGAACCTCCAGGTTTGGCTCCTCGATGGGACGAGGCAGGTTTGAGTACCCTACCACCAGCGGTGGTGGCTACCATCACTTCCGCTAGGGCGTCGTCCACGAGACACGTCTATGCGTTGAAGTGGAACCTCTTCGTCAGCTGGTGCTCTTCTCACCGAGAAGACCCCCGGAGATGCTCGATCAGCGTTGTGCTTTCCTTCCTTCAACAGGGGCTGGAGCGTAGGCTGTCTCCCTCCACCCTAAGGTCTATGTTGCCGCTGTTGCCGCACACCATGACCTCATCGAAGGTAAGTCGGTGGGGAAGCACGACCTGGTCATCAGGTTCCTGAGAGGAGCGAGGAGACTAAATCCGCCTCGCCCTCCTCTCGTTCCCTCTTGGGACCTCTCAGTGGTTCTAACTGCCCTGAAGAGTGCTCCATTTGAGCCCCTGCAATCAGTCGAGCTTAAATTCCTGTCTATGAAGACAGCGCTCCTGGTTGCACTGGCCTCCTTCAAGAGATTAGGGGACCTGCATGCATTCTCTGTTGACGAAGCGTGCCTGGAATTCGGGCCGGCTTACTCTCACGTGTTCCTGAGACCCCGGCCTGGATATGTGCCCAAGGTTCCTACCACTCCCTTCCGGGACCAGGTGGTGAACCTGCAAGCGCTGCCCCTGGAGGAGGCAGACCCAGCCTTGGCACTGCTCTGTCCAGTACGCGCTCTCCGCGCCTATGTAGACAGAACGCAGTGTTTCAGGACCTCAGAACAGCTCTTTGTCTGTTATGGTGGGAAGCTGAAGGGAAAGGCTCTCTCCAAGCAAAGGTTGTCTCACTGGATAGTGGACGCCATTGCTTTGGCTTACCAGCAGCAAGGTCGACCGTGCCCCCTTGGTGTGACTGCCCACTCCACCCGGAGTGTGTCGTCCTCTTGGGCTCTAGCGCATGGCGCCTCGCTAACAGACATCTGCAGAGCTGCAGGCTGGGCGACACCTAACACATTCGCCAGATTCTACAATCTCCGAGTGGAGCCAGTGTCCTCTCATGTACTCGCTTCAACCAGCTAGTACTGGACCCGCTCAGGTGTCTGCGCTTGCTCGCCATTCCACTCCACGGACTGGATACGTGCGATTTCTCCTCAGGTGAGCTTCTCCGAAAGCCCTGAGTTCCTCCAGCCCTCCTGACGTCGGCGCCAGTGTCTATTGCCTGCGCGTCGGCTAGGTGCCTCCCGTGTGCATGCTCCCTCCTCTGAGCGACCCCCACATGTGTATTTGCACTGTAAGCCTCTCTGAGCATGTGTCTTTCCCTTGGCAAGCCACCCTGCAACCCCTGGGGTTGAAACATTCCACCTGCGGCTGGATACCCCAGTGTTCTCCATATGTTTCCTTCGGGTCATATGTGTATTCTCTTGGATCTACAAATTCATGTAAAGGGTTTATACTCTTTTAATTTTAAATAGGTCCAACAAGGGTATGAAGGTATTTTTGGTGCAAAACTACTGAACGCCTGTGACAGTGGAGTGTGTAGTTGTAGAGAATATCCACACATGTGTATCACACAGAGAGAAATGTTTTAAGAGTTGCAAACTTGTAGACTTTTTTTCTCCCCCACAAACTAAAATTCTTCATTGCAGGAGCACAAATCCTATTGTACAAATCACAAATTAAGAAACTGGTACACTCACATTTTTGCTACAGTTGCTGCAGTGAATATGGTGCAAAACACATTCACACACCTGCATCAAAATTTTGAAATTTTGCTCATCCGCAAATCAGTATGTGAATTCATCCAATGAGAGTTGCACACTTGTAGAATATTTTCTCACAAATATCTTGTATATTTTTCTAGCACAAACACAAGTACATAACTACAGCTGCTTGAATCTGCTGTGATGAATCTCAAACACTGTTTTTCGCTTTCAAGTGACAAGTTTCGCGCGCTCTCCCTTTTGCACCATATATCTCGTGAAATGTGGAGCAAAAGTGACTTGTGCATCTGTAGAGTCAGTGGGCGGAGCCAACATAAATATCTGTAGAGGCAGTGGGCGGAGCCAACATGAATATTCATGAGTTTCCCGGGCATGCGCTGGAACTGCTCATTTAGTTCACTCAGAGGTTCACTCCTCGTTTCTCAGCAGGTTTAATGGGTTATTTTAAAAAAGGTAAATACAGTGCAGCTGCATCCCATCTCAGGGGGATTGCAGGGGATAGTGGAAGTGATAACAAGACGTTTTCTAAGGCTGAAATATTTCACACTAACAAAAGTTGAAAAACATTCTGTCATTTAAAAGAATATAAATGATTTTATTATATCGTTCAATTTAAAAATAAACACTTTTCTAAATTTACTGAAACTACTATTTTAGTTTTAAAAAAATAAATAAAATCATCTTACATTTTCAGAGAGTTGTAGAAGTAGCTCCTAACACATTGCTGTCCATACAACATATGAATGGGTTTACAAAAATGCAATAAGTAAAATACAAAAGATCCCAGAGTGTTTCTCACTCACACCAGCGTACGAAGGAGTGTGTGTGTGTGTGTGTGTGTGTGTGTGTGTGTGTGTGTGTGTGTGTGTGTGTGTGTGTGTGTGTGTGTGTGTGTGTTTGTGTGTGTGTGTGTGTGTTTGTGTGTGTGTGTGTGTGTGTGTGTTTGTGTGTGTGTGTGTGTGTGTGTGTGTGTGTGTGTGTGTGTGTGTGTGTGTGTGTGTGTGTGTGTGTGTGTTCAGTGATCAGGATGTGACATTGTGAATGTTTTGCTAGGGCTAAACTTATTTAAAAGTATAATCTTAAAAGTTTAAATTAAATATTTAAAAAATAAAAGTGTTATGAAAAGGTAGAAAGAGGACCCAACAGCGAGATGCGGCAATCAACAGTCTTTAATTAACATTCAACTGTCCTTAGCAAAAGACATTAGTTCGGGGGAAAAACTGGAGAAATCAGGATCGGCCACTAGGCTCTTAACGAGAACAGAAATCCCCTCTTCTGGACAGCAAACAGTGAAGATGCGGTCGGCGAATGCTGAATCAGAGAACCCTCGAGCCTCCCGTGAAGAGAGTAGACGCCAGCTGTAGGTCTATGGCGAGGATCTCAGCGTCCAGAACTGAACAGAATTCTGAGAGCAGATAACACAGTAGTACTTGCAGGTAAATGAGCATCAGCACACACCACGATAGGACAAGACAGGACACAGATGAATAGAATGAGCGTATAGCATGAGTTTTTACATCGAATAATCTGACAAAGAGCCACGGACAGGAAGAGCTAGAAGAAGGAGAAGCAATCAGGGGAAGATTAGGAAACAGCTGGTGAAAACCAGCGCAGAGAATGAGGAGAGTGGAATCAGCTGAAGGAGATGAGATAATGAGGGCGTGAATGCGAGTAAAGGTGCGTAAATGTGTGTGTGAGTCTATGTGAACGACCACAAGAGGGAGACAGAGAAAGATAGAAGAACCAGGATCATAACAGTACCCCTCCCTCAAGGAGCGCCTCCTGGCGCTCCCGAGGCAGAAGACCGATGAGACCGAAGGAAAACCTCGATAAGCGAGGGATCCAAGACGTACCGGGAGGGAACCCAGCTTCTCTCCTCAGGACCATACCCCTCCCAGTCGACTTAATATTGGTACCCACGACCCCGTCGGCGCCTGTCCAAAATTCGGCTGACTCTATAGACAGGAGCGCCCTCAACATGAACGGGGGGGGGCAAGAGGGACGTGAGGGAGGACGAATGACAGGTTTAATACATGAGACATGAAAAACAGGGTGGACCCGACTGAGATTGGACGAAAGACGAAGTCGGACAGTGACAGGATTGATGATCTTGATAATGCGGAAAGGACCAATGAAACGGGGTGCCAATTTACGAGATTCGGATTGGAGAGGCAAATTGGCTGTGGAAAGCCACACTCTCTGACCACGAACGTAACAAGGACTCTTAACCCGACGTCTATTAGCCGCTGCTCTCATGCGTCTCTTAGAACGACAAAGTGCTGATTTAGCTCTCCTCCAGGTGCGTCTACAGCGAGCAATAAAGGTCTGAACGGACGGACATCTACACTCCGTCTCCTGCGAGGAGAACAGCGGAGGCTGGTAACCGAGGCAACCGTGGAAAGGTGAAAGATCCGTGGCGGAAGACGGATGAGAGTTATAAGGGTACTCAGCCCAAGCAAGTTGCTCAGACCAAGACGCGGGATTTCGAAAAACCAGACCGGAGAATGCAAGCGACAATTTGATTGACCCGTTCGGCCTGTCCATTAGTTTGGGGGTGAAAACCAGACGAAAGGCTGACGGTAGCCGCGATAAGACGGCAGAATTCCTTCCAGAACAATGAGGCAAACTGCGGACCTCTATCAGACACAACATCGGTGGGCAGACCACGGAGCCTAAAGACATGGTCAACCATAATCTGGGTGGTCTCCTTAGCAGAGGGGAGTTTAGGGAGCGAAAATGAAGTGAGCAGACTTTGAAAAGCGATCGACGACAGTTAAAATGACTGTATTCCCATATGCAGAGGGGAGCCCGGTGATAAAGTCAAGTGCAATGTGCGACCACGGACGAGCAGGCACAGGCAAGGGTCGGAGGAGAACGGCCGGAGGAGTATTACCAGATTTAGTTTGAGCACATACGACGCAAGAGGCAACAAAACGGCACCTGTCGTGTTCTAAAGTAGGCCACCAAAAGCGTTCTCGGATAGAGGCAAGCGAACCCCGAACACCCGGATGGGCGACTAATTTGGAAGAGTGACCCCATTTAAGGACCGCCTGACGTGCCGACCCGGGGACAAAGAGAAGGCCCCTAGGACAATCGGGAGGATCTGTGACTCGAGAGAGAGTCCGTCTGACCAGTCTCTCGATTCCCCAAATGGCTGCCCCCACGAAACGACCAGAAGGGATAATAGTCTCATGATTAGCAGGAGTAGTTGAAGAGTCAAAAAGACGAGAAAGAGCGTCGGGCTTAACGTTCTTTGAACCTGGACGGTAAGAAATCGAGAAGTCAAAGCGAGTAAAAAACAAAGCCCAACGGGCCTGGCGAGCGTTCAATCGTTTCGCAGAACGGATATACTCCAGATTACGGTGATCCGTCCAAACGAGAAACGGAACAGAGGAACCCTCTAACCATTGCTGCCACTCTCCTAAAGCTAAGCGGATAGCGAGTAACTCTCGATTGCCAACATCGTAGTTTCGCTCAGGGGGCGAGAGAAAAAGGCACAGGGATGCACTCTTCCATCAGCGGCAGAGCGCTGGGAGAGCACAGCCCCGACCCCCACCTCAGAGGCATCCACCTCGACGATAAATTGTCTCGAGACATCGGGAGTGAGAAGAACCGGGGCAGTGGTAAAAAGGGTCTTTAGCCGATCAAATGCCTCTTGAGCGGCGTCTGACCATCTAAAGTTGGATTTGATAGAAGTCAGAACAGTGAGGGGCGCGGCAACCTGGCTGAAACTTCAAATGAAACGGCGATAAAAATTAGCAAAGCCGAGAAATCGCTGTAACGCGACGCGGGACTTTGGAGGTGGCCAATCAGTAACCGCCGACACCTTGCCTGGGTCCATACTGGTCCCCTCTGCAGAGACAATTGAACCTAAAAACGAAATCGAAGACGCGTGAAAAGAGCACTTCTCTGCTTTGACAGAGTCGATTCTCTAAAAGCCGTTGAAGGACTCGGCGGACGTGCTGGACATGGACCTGGGGAGACGGAGAGAAAATCAGAATGTCGTCTAAATAGACAAAGACAAAAATGTTGAGCATATCGCGGAGGACGTCATTAATGAGAGCTTGAAAGACTGCGGGAGCGTTGACCAATCCGAAAGGAAGAACCTTATATTCAAAGTGCCCCAGGGGTGTGTTAAACGCGGTCTTCCATTCGTCTCCCTCCTTAATACAAACTAAATTATATGCGTTACGGAGATCGAGTTTAGAGAAAATCCTTGCTCCTTGTAAAATCTCAAAAGCTGACGACATCAGTGGGAAGGGGTATCGGTTCTTGACAGTGATCTCGTTCAGCCCTCGATAATCTATACAAGGACGCAAAGAGCCATCCTTCTTCTTAACAAAGAAGAAGCCGGCGCAGGCAGGAGACAACGAGGGAACAATTAAACCAGCATTTAAGGAATCTGACAGATAATCTTTGAGCGCCTTACGCTCGGGAGCAGACAATGAATACAATCTACCCCGAGGAGGTGTGGTCCCCGGGAGAAGATCTATGCTACAGTCGTACTGGCGATGAGGGGGAAGAGAAGTGGCCCGAGAACGACTAAAGACCTCCCGCAAATCGTGATACTCCTCCGGCACTCCTGACAAATCACCTGGTTCCTCCTGGAAAACAGAAACAGAAGACACGGGGGGAACAGCAGAGGTTAAACATTTAACATGACACGACAGTTTCCAGGAAAAAATGCAGCCGTTAGACCAGTCAATATGGGGGTTGTGTTGAACAAGCCAAGGATGGCCTAAAACCACTGGTGTAAATGGGGAATGAAAAATTAAAAAAGAAACAGTCTCATTATGGTTCCCCGAGACAGAGAGAGTAAGGGGAACTGTCTCTCTCCGCACCCTAGGAAGGTGTAAGACTGGAAAATATGTAAGGACTTTAAGAGAGGGCCACTCTCTGAGAAAACAAAGGAAATTAACATTTGAACTCCCCCTCATGCACTATTGAGACGAAGGTCTCGCCTCCCTCATCCTAATTCTACATTTCTCTCCCCCATTCTTCATCCTGGCAGAGATCTCCCAAACTCACACAAGAATCTAAATGGTTTAATGTGAATGATTATATTATTTGAAATGTCTCGGTGCGACTTGTACAAATGTCTCATTCCCAAAGAAGTAAAACAAAAGGTAATAAGGTTTTTAAGAGTTTAGGAATAACTGGCACACAAAGGAATGTGGTCTCTAGGCACTCCCAAAGGTGTAAATTCATGAATGCTAATTTCCACTATTCTTAGCAGATGGTCAACTTCTACCCCCAGTAATGGTGGGGGAATACAGTAAATTTCCACTAAACTCAAGTTTTACATATCAAATAAGGTCTGGCTATATAAGGAAAATGCAACGAGAGCTCAGGGCGGTTTTCTGTATTCAGATTAGCCCGTGTGGTTGAGGGTCTCGCGACTCTCAGCTCACGTAGCCATACAGTGTCGGGTAAAGGATTTTCCTCTTTGTTTCTAGAACATTTGATGGTTTGCATTGATTATCTTTCAATTGATTATGGAATTGTAATAATACATTTACCTGACATAATAAATTGCTATATTTGATTATTCTAGCAGACTTTGACTTTATTTTCATTGGAGTTAAAAGGAATAGTCAAACATTAACGTATATTTAATAATGCACAGATATCATTGAAAAACATTTTCATTTTATGGAGTCAGATGAAACGAGTTAATACATAAGATAAAATCTATTGCATTTAACCAAAAATACTTTGCTGCGAGAAAAGACAGTAATACGCAAAGACCTTCACCGCTAATTCGAATACCGCCATTGGATCGAGTTAGACGGCCTTACAAAGTGGTGACCTCGACGTGATGTCGCAACTAATGAATTTCGCGAGCAACGTCTTTTCCAGCAAAGTATGGGGATTTTAAAATCAACACGAGGTTTGAACATCTTCTCTTTCTTCTGCCGCTGTGGTAAGTCAACTTTTTCTTCCCTTTTGAGAAGTGTTGAGAAAATGTTGTTTGCATTGTTACGGGTCGGAGAGCCCTTTGTTTAGTCCGGGGGAGCTGTAAAACAAACCCTAAAAGTTTCAAATCAGCCGCATGTTTGTCGCCATTGTTGTATTGGCTTTGTTGAAACAAACCAGCAACACTTGAAGAGAATCAAGAAACAACAGAAAGAAAAATCTAAGTTTGTAAAAGATCGGAAAACACATGATTTTATAAATAAAAGGCAGGCCGATGATGCATTGTTTATAAAAAGCTAAATTTGGAAAAACAGGATGATATGATTTACAGGCTAAAATCGGATCTCAAGGCTAAGCTAAAATGCTATTGCCCATGCTGTTTCCAAAACAAGGCTAAGCTATATGCTATTGTCCATGCATTCAAAAAACGCTTAACCCTTTGTGTGACCAGCCCACCATGGGCCCTAGGCCACATTGAATAATATTCTATAATAAACCTAAACTAATATTTACAAACTCTATATTGCATTTGAAAGCTTTCACTTTAACACAGATGGGATTAAAAGGCAATAATGCAATAATTTGTATTTTCAAATTTGGAGTTGTGCTTCACACATTGTAATGCACTCATAGAACACACTTTATAGTTGTTTGTGCTACTATATGTGCACATAGGCTAATTGTAAGTTTATTCTTTAAACACAGGATTGCTTTATTGTGGGTGTATTTGGAACACTTAGGTAAAGGCTGTTGATGTTGTATTCTAGGCCATGTATCCTGTGTGAACTGAATTAAACAAG
This sequence comes from Siphateles boraxobius, assembly GCF_051911475.1. Taxonomy (NCBI): domain Eukaryota; kingdom Metazoa; phylum Chordata; class Actinopteri; order Cypriniformes; family Leuciscidae; genus Siphateles; species Siphateles boraxobius. The sequence continues at coordinate 1,046,344 of NW_027509200.1, read as the reverse complement.
TGTGTGTCTATGCTGAATGTGGTTATAATGTGATTCACAATGAATTTGAAAGTCAGAAACAACAAACGCGCATCTCATTAATTCTTGAAAGTCCCGAGACAGAAATACTTTTCATATTCGGAGAACGAAATATTATCACGTTTGAACTAATTCTGGATTGCTCTGAAATTATTTTTCAAAATAGATTACAGGATTCGTATATTTCCACAAGTTTGCGCCAGACATTAGTGACGACTAATACTGAATATCAGATTCAAGTGTACTTGAATGAGGGGAACGAGTTATTTCCGTCCAGAATCAGCAAAATGCTGTTTGATCAACCTGGATTCGGGTGCGTTCCATAACCTCTGTTCTAATTTAATGTTCTATTAGATAAGTGTACGTGGGTATACCACAGGCTTGACTAAACCAAAGCCATTTTAAGAAAAGTAAGTTGATCGGCTAACGTCTTTTAATGGTGGTCATGACCTATACTAATTGAAACAATTAATTTAAGTTCCTGAGGTGGCGTTCAAAGGGGCTATTGAAGTATCTGTTATTGTGTACGTGTGAATACGGCACTTCTCAGATATTTAGCCAATTACCTCTGTTTTGATAAGTCAGACTGGCGAGATTGTGTCGTGCATCCTTAGAAGAAGGATTACAAAGTGATATAGTTTCCTGATCTATAAACGAAAAATATAAAGTAAGAGAAAATAGAATAATCAAACGTTAAAATGACTTTGCCTTCATATAGTCTGAATTTTTGTATCCTTGGTGGAAAACTCCCATAGCTGCGGTAAAACCACGCAAAGGAACATAGATGAGAATCAGAAACTGTGAACGCGCATCTCATTAATCCTGAAACAAAAAACCTTTTCATTTTATGGAGTCAGATGAAACGAGTTAATACATAAGATAAAATGTATTGCATTTAACCAAAAATACTTTGCAGCGAGAAAAGACAGTAACACGCAAAGACCTTCACCGCTAATTCGAATACCGCCATTGGATCGAGTTAGACGGCCTTACATAGTCATTGGAAGATTCCTGAACAAACACTGATTATTATATACATATGCATTTATTGAATAGTATTGTTGTTATTACATTATTAAAATGATATGCATTTATTGAATAGTATTGTTGTTATTACATGACTTCTTGATCCATAGAATCTATTTGATTGCTTTGATTACACTGACCTCTTGCTTCATTTCCTTTATATAATTCAGACCAAAAAATATATATATTTAAGAATTGGATATTTAATATGAGACATCCTTACCATTCAGGACCTTGAGAAACATATGAGACAGATGTACCATTCGCACTTGCTGACAAGAACATGGTATTTTACATTGAACATGACATGATTTTGTTTTGTTGCATTATGCGTTTCTATGCAATTCTTCACGAGTTCAAGTTCATATGTGTTCAATCGTGAAGCGGACATTTAAGATGCTTTTCAGATGTCTCACACAAGGCAGTGTGAAGCCAAGGAGAGCCCCTTCACCCACTGAGGTCTGTCGAATGGCCAGATCGATGAGCGCGTCGAGTTGGGTTGGTACCTCGCGTGCGAGAATCTCATCCTTGAGTTCTGGGTTAAGAGCCTCCAGAAAAAGCGCCACCAGGGCTGGAGTGTTCCACCCGCAGGTCGTTGACAGTGTACGGAACTGGATGGAAAAATCAGTTACAGCGCGTCTCCCCTGACGAAGCGTAGAGAGTAAACGTGAAGCCTCCTCACCATAAGCTGATGGTGAGGTCCCGGAGTCTGACAGCAACACTCTCCAGACCTTGAAATGCCTCAAACACCTCCTCAATCTTTTCCAAATGTCCTGCAATCCAGAATCTTCTTCCCTACACACACATATATATATATATATCAGTGGTTCCCATCCCAACCACATTCCTTGAAGATAGATAGATAGATAGATAGATAGATAGATAGATAGATAGATAGATAGATCTGCTTGTTTGTAACTTGATCAATAATTATACATTCCAATAACATTTACCTGGATTAATAACAAACAAAATTAAAATAAACTTAATAGATCCAATAAAATAATATCAATCACCTCATCCTTTTTCGTCTGTGTTGAAGCCTGGAAAAATGGCTAATGAGCATTGCGTTCATTTTTCTAGAGGTTTGTCTCCAATACTGGGAACCTTAACACATACAGTACACACAAAGGACACTACGTCAGTAACAGAATTACTAAACAAATGACAATACGATATAATACAAATCGTGTGAGTTTTGTTACCTCGTGTTCCTTCTGAATCCATTATTTCGTTAAAGTTTGAATCCAGTAACACAGGAGATTCTGTAGTCCTTAGGTCAGCTTGAAGTTTCTGAACAATGCCTGTAACACTGGCCTCAGCTTCAGTGAACCTTACCACCACAACACTTTTGGGAACTGGTTTGCCATCTAGCACTTCTGTAATATTTATTGCTCTGAAGTTTGGAAACAGATTTAACATTTGATGAACTCTCTAGTAGTATTTAGTTTACATATAAACCCTGTTAAAAAAAACGTAGTTAAGTGCAATAATATAAACTAATAAATAAAAAGAAGGTTTTCAAACCTTGTCCAACTTCGGCTTGCACAGGGCGTTGATGTGAGAACAGATCCAGATGATGCTGGTCTTGTGAAAGAGAAATGTCGCTGAACTGGTGTTGAAGCAAATGCTGAAGTTGATGGGGTGTTTTGCGGCATCTCAATTGGGTCACCATGGACTTCATAATGAGCCCTTAATGTCAAGTCCAACGAGCTGAAAGACCCTTCAGCATTGGGAAAGATTGCAACGTTTGAATCATCAGTCAAATACAGACTGTCACTGCTGACCTACACCAGAAAGAAACAAGAATTAGCAGAGTAAAATAGTGTCATTTCAAAGCCAGACATATTCAATTCAATTCAGTTTAATCAAGATATGTAGCAGGCCAATGTTGCATCTATAACAGTTCTGTAAAGTAATATGATGGTAAATGTAAAACCTCTGTGCAACAGCAGCTTAAAATGTTTCTCTCACCCTTACTTTCTTTATATAACTTATGGAAAATATGGGCTGGCATATGTTCTATGCCAATGCCAGTGCTTCTCATGGTTGGTCCTTGACTGTAGCACTGCACATGTTTCCCTTGTATGCCACATCCATTTTAGAGTACTAATGAGCTCATCAGGAAGCATTATGTAAGGGGTGTTTGTTGTTTTGGATGTCTCCTATATTTAACACACCTGACATAGTACTCTAAAAACTGAAATAGATGTGCCATAAAAGAATAATGTGAACGGGTGTTGTGAGGTTTTGCGCTTGTGAACAGGGGCGGGTGTTGTGAGGTTTTGCGCTCGTGCACGGCTGGGTGCGAAATCGGAGGAACACCCGCCCCTGTCAGTGATTGGTTGGAACACTGTTTATTTTGGTTTTGAGTGGTGGTTGTACACATTTGTTTTTGTGTGCAGATCTCAGAGCCTAGGCTGCCTACAGAGACGAGGTTTTTGGACGGCATGCTTATGGGGCGGGCAGCTAGCGGATCGTTAGGAAAGATTAGACATTTATTTTTGGGCCTGAAATCACTGATACAACCTTTAAAATAAAGTAACGAGAGGAACGTCGCCCAACGTAACATGTAAAAGTATACACCATGTGTCCCTGACAGGAAAATACCCTGCTGCGCGATCTGTGACAGTAGTCGCGGCGTCAATTATGTCAAATATACAAGGCTACACATGGAATTGCGCGAAAATATAACGATATTCGAAAAAGCTATTTCATGATCCCAACCCAACTTTGAGAATAGATTAACGGCGATATTTTTTTTGTCGCCCGATAAGAGTCTCACGTTAACGCAGCACGTTAACGCCGATAACGGCCCACCACTAATTAAAATAATTAATCATTAGTTTACATTGCCCATCATTTTTTATCCCATATTAAACACATTATGTTATGTCTATTTTACTTTTTCTCACGTTTTTAAGAAGGCTATATAGTCCACCACAGATTGGTGCTATGACGAAGGGGGCTGCAGCACCCCCCCTTCCCGGCCCGCGCTACTGGTCAAATCATGTCAATCATTTTCATTTACGTTCTATATTGCTGGACGGCATAGTGGCAGAATGGCTGAAAGAAAGCATGAAAGTGGAGCACAAAAGCGTAAAATACTTAAGTTAAGAGAACAACGGGACCAGGATATATTGAAAAAAATTCCTAAATTGACTGAATATTTCAAAGCTGCTGAATCTCCATCCAGTCGAAGACAAGATTCACCGCAGACTGCCGGAACGGAGCTAGCTGAAACTGAAACGCCTGCAGCTAGCTCATCATGTTATCGGTAATATTTCAGGGAATTTTGGGAGTCATTCCACAATGCAGTGTTTCCTCTATGTTTATTTTATTATGGCGGTGCGCAATGAAAATACTTCTGAAAAATGATCTGTGCGACCTAAATATTTGGGTGCTGACTACTACGCGAAATTTAAAAGGCTGATTTGGCGTTTACTTGACTGACAGGACAGCTGTATGGAAGTAAAATAATGACAAATGTTTTTGAAACAAAAAGCCTGTTGAATTGAAAAAAATATATATATATTTATTGCATATTGGTAGCTTGTATTTTAATGCATTGTATTTTTAGGGCTTGCATTTTTATGGGCTGAAATTTAGCATGGTTGAATATTTAGGCAGTGAATATTTCAATTCAAAACATTTCAAACACATTTTCATTAGTACATTTTCAATAATCTATATTCACCTTTCATATTTCACTTCCAAAATATTCAAACTGATTAAAAATACAACCTATAATATTCAACAGGCGGTTTTCGGTCCATTTTATTTCACTTTGCAAATTCGCTTCCACAAATTCAGTGGTTCAAATTCGACAGTAAATTCAACGTTGACATCCAGGAACTGCAGGAAAAGCAGTAGATTACCAAGCATAATCTCCATCTGCTGTTAGTTGACCTCACCAGTAGGGGGTGCAAGCGCGTGTTGTTGACGAAGACCGAGCAGTTAGAGAAAGCCATTCATTCATAAAAACTAATTTACAACAATGTAAGAAAAAGCTGATAACATGTAAGGCTACACAGGGAAAGTAACAATGAAGTTAATGAATGAAACATAAAAAACACCTTTTCCGCATATATACTGACCCAGATAATTATCACAAAAAACATAATGCATGCTCAATTGTTGTACAGTTTTTATGAATAAATGGCTTGCTCTCACTGTTCTATCTTCGTCAACAACACGGGCTTGCATTAATATTGAATATTGAATATGGCAATAAAATGTGTGGGGGGGGGGGGGCTCACTGCTAAAACAAATCTTAAAGGAAACACTGCAATGACATGCATATTACACACAGGTTGGTTTTTAAGGCTGGTTCTATTTTTTTTTTTTTTACATTATCAGTGATAAATGTAAAGACACCACCACCGGTCAAGATGACCTCCGCGACAAGGCCGCAGCCAGACAACCATCTCACTCTAATAGGAGGGAGACAGAGGGATTGAGTCAGACACTTCAACCACCCGAAGCAGCATGCTGCAGACAGAGTTCACCTGCTTGTGGGTCAGTCGAGCCCGTGGCAGAGATGGAGGGAGTTCCCGGCCCCCCTCCATCTGTTGCTGCGGAGGAGAGACCACAAAAAGAGGCCGCAAATCCTACTTATAGATCGGATCCTGCATGTTGGGATAAAATTAATGAAGACATGAGGGCATATTGGATTAAAATTGGACATGAAAGTTGCAATAACAAAGACGCAGATGTTGCTGCCTCTGAAAGACAACATAAACACCAAAAGAGATACTTTTCCATAACCCTGTTTAAAAGAAAGCTGGCAAATGGTGAAACTCAGCCAAGAGAATGGCTGCTTTATTCCCCCTCAACAGGCAACGTGTTTTGTTTTGCGTGCAAATTATTTGGGGACAGTGATATTCAGTCTGCATTGACAGCAGGCTATAGTGACTGGAAAAATGCAGCTGTCCGCCTAGCTGAACATGAGGGATCAGAGAGCCACAGAAAGGCAATGCTCACGTATGTTACACGCTGTGCAGATGGTGGGTGTATAGATTCAGAACTAAAAAAACAATTTGACAATGAATGCGAATATTGGACCGAGGTTTTAAAGAGGGTGGTTGCGGTGGTGAAGTTTTTAGCAGAGCGCGGACTACCACTTAGGGGACATAGTGAAGTTTTGGGGAAAACGGATAATGGGAACTTTATGGGTGTGCTGGAAGTTATCAGCGAGTTTGATCCCTTTTTGAAAGCACATATAGAAAAATATGGCAATGCTGGAAAGGGAACTCCATCATACCTCTCATCGACAACATGCCTAGAATTTATTGAACTGATGGGGGAACAGGTCCTCGCAGAGATCATCCGTCAAATTAAAGTAGCAAAGTACTTCTCGATCAGTGTTGATTCCACTCCTGACGTTACACACACTGACCAGCTCACATATATCATGTGATATGTGTCACCTGACGGCAGCATTACAGAGCGTTTCATCAAGTTTCTTCCAATCCAGAGTCATACAGGAGAGTCGCTTTGCCAGTCTGTGCTTGGTGTTTTACAGGACATGGGCATTGATATCGGTAACTGCAGAGGCCAATGTTCCAATGTTACGACAATGCAGCCAACATGTCTGGTGTTTACAGTGGCCTACAAGCTCGTATTAAACAAGTAAACCCATTAGTCGAGTGGATACTGCTGCCTTGAGACGGAGGAATTTTTTAATTTAGTGCAGACACTTTTTAATTTTTCCTCCAAATCCACATCCCGTTGGCAGACAATTACAGCGGGTTTACTCCCAAATGACAACCAAAGGATCGAAACTTTGAAAAGCCTTTCAGACACTAGATGGTCAGCTCACGCGCAAGGAACAAAAGCACTGCAACAGAATTATTCCAGAATCCAGGAGTCGCTGCAAAAGATCAGTTATGACACAACTCAATGTCTTACTACACGGGATGAAGCCAGGACACTGTATGTGAAGATGGACAAACTAGGGAATGCCATTCTGTGTAATATGTGGAACAACATACTGCAGCGTTTCCACAAGACTAGTACTGCTTTACAGGAAGTTGACCTGGATTTATGCAATGCTGTTCGTTTGGTCAGCTCGTTGAGGGATTATGTAGCCAGCCTCCGAGAAGATTTTGACAAGTTTGAGAGTGATGCAAAAAACATGTCTCCATCTTTGTCCCAAGACTACAAAGTGGACACGCAGAGACACAGGAAAAGGAAAAAACAAGCGGATGAGTCCAGTGAACCGGACTATGTGCGGTCAGGCCGCGAAAAATTCAAAACAGCTGTTTTTATTGCCGTCATAGATCGTCTAGTTGCCGAGCTGGATAGGAGGTATCACTCCTACAAAGGAATTCAGCAGACATTTTGGTTTTTGAATGAGATCCCATCCATCCCCCTACAAGATCTACGTATAGGAGCAGCAAATCTGCAGAAAAAATATGCAGGTGATCTAGAGGAGGAATTTGTGGACGAAATTGGACAATTCAGACAATTCCTCAAAGAAAAAGAGGACACCACAGGAAGGTCACTACTGCAATTTATAAGAGCAAGGAAACTACAATCAGTTTTTCCAAATGTTGACATAGCACTTCGGCTATTTATGACTTTACCTGTAACCATCGCCAGCGGGGAGCGCTCTTTTTCAAAACTGGGACTAATTAAAAACAGACTCAGATCCACCATGGGCCAAAACCGACTCAATCACCTGTCTCTGATGGCCATTGAAAATGAAGTTCTGCAGAAATTGGATTTTTCCGGCCTCATTAAGGACTTCTCTGCTAGAAAATCAAGAAAGAAAAAATTGAAATGAGAGAGACAACAGCAAGTGAAGAGAGAGAGAGAGAGACAACAGCAAGTGAAGAGAGAGAGAGAGAGAGAGACAACAGCGAGTGATGAGAGAGAGAGAGAGAGAGAGAGAGAGACAACAGCGAGTGATGAGAGAGAGAGAGAGAGAGAGAGAGAGACAACAGCGAGTGATGAGAGAGAGAGAGAGAGAGAGAGAGAGACAACAGCGAGTGATGAGAGAGAGACAACAGCAAGTGATGAGAGAGAGACAACAGCAAGTGATGAGAGAGAGACAACAGCAAGTGAAGAGAGAGAGAGAGAGAGAGAGAGAGAGAGAGAGACAACAGCGAGTGATGAGAGAGAGACAATAGCAAGTGATGAGAGAGAGACAACAGCGAGTGATGAGAGAGAGACAACAGCAAGTGAAGAGAGAGAGAGAGAGAGAGAGAGAGAGAGAGAGAGAGAGAGAGAGACAACAGCGAGTGATGAGAGAGAGACAATAGCAAGTGATGAGAGAGAGACAACAGCGAGTGATGAGAGAGAGACAACAGCAAGTGAAGAGAGAGAGACAATAGCAAGTGATGAGAGAGAGACAACAGCAAGTGACAAGAGTTGAAATGTGAAGGTATTTTGTTGCTTTGATGTTTATAATTACATTTGTTTTGGGGCTGTGGTGGCAGATAATAATATCTGATATTCTTTCCACTTACACCTCTGTTTATTGTAGTTTTGGTTGTACTGCCTGTGTTTTTTTTTTATATAATTAAATGGTGGATTCTAAGCACTGGGCTTTGTTTGTATTTGTGGTTTGTTTGTAATGTTCAATTTTTCATTTTACCTACGTGCTGTGGTGGTAATTGTCTTACTGTTGTGGTCCACCACTTGAAGGAATGTAAAGAAAACACTGTAGTGTTAGCTGTCTCAATGTGTGTGTATGCCAGTTCACCATAGTTGCGTATGGACCATATATGGCACTAAATACATTTTTAGGGGGGTGGGGTGGGGGGCCTCACACAAAGAGCAGCCTAGGGGCCCCTGACAACCTTAATCCGCCCCTGCCGACGCCCGTGAGATATTTGTCATGCTAAATATCTGGACCTGTCGGCGATTCACAATCCTGCTGTGTGAAAAGTGTTCTGACTGAAAACTACATCGGCGATGACCGACAGCCAATGAGAGAGCAGGATACAGGACAGCAGGATGTTCAGGGAGGAGTTATAGACCAGAATATCTGTGTTTTAATAGATAGGCCTATATTTACAATTATATCAAACAGAAACAAAGCACAAACATTTGCATGACCAGCAGCAACAGCAGGACATTTGCAAAATTATTTATTTACCCCCAACTCTCTTTGCAAAACACAGTGCTTGCTCCCCTCGTCTTCCCAACCATTTCCTCCTGCATAAACTGTTTATTTTTCTCATTTTCACTGCAAATCACCGCACAGACAATTTGGATCGCAATCTTCTTGTAGGCTATCATTTTTAATTACAAATTCAGTGTCGCGCGAGAACTCCGGTCTCACGCACGCGTGATCTTCCGTTATTTCCTTATCACTTCTCGCGTTTGTTTGGTTGTGAAACGTAGTTTGCGGACCAGGGAGAAGTTGTCGGGGATTCTTTCTTTTGTAAAGTCATGCAGTGTGAAACCTCCTGTCGCCGATCCATCGTGCAGTGTGAACACACCAGCAACTGAATGTTACCCCAGATGGTCACGCAGTGTGAAAACAACAGTCACACGATTATTTTGAAAATCGTGCAGTCTGAACTCGGCATTAATCAAATCAGAACCGTCTAATCAAGCTCTTCAGGATTATTACATTGATTATTACAGGCAAGTGTGTTTGATTAGGGTTGTTGAACTCCAGGAACGTAGCCCTGTACTAGTTAACTTAGCTTATTCCCATAGTAGTTAACTTATTTAACCCCCTTTAAAATGATCTTTTTGTGAGTCTTACAAACCTACCAGAAATATGCGCGAATTTTTTTCAGAACGCATATCGTCATCTTTGAGGGTGACTCTTTTGTTCCCGTGAAAGAGCACGTATGTATCCATATCGCACGTGGAGGTGATAAGTGAACTCGATGAAGAAGTGAAGCCTAATTGCGCGCGCGAGTGGATACTTCAGGTGATCTAACACGCGCTTTGTGCATTAAAAACCTAAATTTTTCGTGTTTGGTTTTATTGTATTTTCATTTGATGCAGTAGAACAACGTGTGATGAAAACAAAATAAAAAATATAAATAGCCACTGAAGACTGGAGTAATGATGCTGAAAATTTAGCTTTGATCACAGGAATAAATTACAGTTTAAAATATATTAAAATAGAAAACAGCTGTTTTAAATTGGAATAATATTTCACACTATTACTGTTTTTGTTTGTATTTTTAATCAAATAAATTCAGCCTTGGTGAGCAGTAGATAACGTACTTCTTTTAAAAACATCAAAAATCTGACTGACCCCCAAATTTTAACAGTAACGTTATGCTGCGTTCACACCGGACGCGAATAGCGCGTCAAATTCGCGCCTACCACGTCTAGTTATACGCTTGACCACTTTGAATCCATTCGCGCGTCAAGAGCGAAATTGACGCGCGTAAAAAACAAAAGTTTGAAGCGAAATTTACGCGCGTGACGCGCATCGGAGGCGAAATCCGATGAAACTCCGGAGGCGAAACCCGTTGACGGCCATCTTTTTACAAGATGGCTGATGTTGATCGAGCATTCGTGGAGAGAGTCCCCGCTCTGTATTTGCTCTGGAGAGCGGAACAGCGGCGTATGGGTCGTCGTCGCCGTACTTGGGTGTATGCTAATATACGATATGCTATCAATGTTTTTCAAACTGTGTGGTACGGATACCACTGTTGGTGCTCTTTTGTAGTGATACTCAGTTAACTGCTGTAACGTTAACCTAAAAAATAAAATATTATTTTGGCAGACGTGATAATGTCTCTATCTGTAAGCAATATGTAGAGCTCTTTCTAGTGATAACGGTACTCGGTTAACTGCTATAACCTAAAAATGATACTGTCATGTCTCTATCTGTAAGCAATATATAGTAACGTTACTATTTCTTTTGATAATCAGTTATTGGTTATTGGCACACTAGTGATTTAAACCATATACACATATACCCTTTTGTTTTGAAGATTCAAAACTTTGTTAAATTGCTTGCAAAATTGCTAGCAAACAAACAAATATGGTGCATTAAAGTAAAACAGACTGGCTATTGTATATAGTTGAATATGTAACTACAAGTGTACTTATAAAAATATTTTCTAGGTTTCTTGCCACAGGGTACTCATTCAGGACCATAGCGTCCAGCTTCAGAGTTGGTGTCTCAACAGTGAGCCAGATCGTCCATCAGGTTGTGACTGCAATCTGGGACTGTCTTGTGGAGGAGTAAATGGCTGTGCCCACCACTGATGACTGGAGGTCCATCGCAGAAGGATTCCAGGAGCGGTGGAACTACCCTCTATGCTGTGGAGCGGTGGATGGGAAGCACGTGGTAATGAAGGCACCCCCCAACTCAGGATCCTGCGGAGGAACCTCATGCGGCCCTTCCCTGGACGCACCCTTCCTCCAGAGAGGCGTGTCTTCAATTACCGCTTCTCCAGAGCCAGGCTGGTGGTGGAGAACGCCTTTGGCATCCTCTCCTCACAGTGGAGGATGTACCGCCGCCTCATCAAGGTCCACCCAGAAGTTGCGGAGAAGTGTGTGAAGGCGACGTGTCTTCACAACTTTCTGAGGTGTTCAGAGGGGAGAGAGGCACCTGCTGCGAGGGGCGCGGGACATGCTGGAGAGGAGCCACTGCCAGGTCTGGGTCGGGTTGCGGCCAACAACTCCTCCAGAGAGGCACTCCGGGTGAGGGATGTCTTCATGGCACACTTCTCGGCGGAGGGAGCAGTACCATGGCAGCCGACGGAGTAGCGTTTGAAGTCCTCCCCATGACTTCCCCACAACGGCTCTATAAAGAGCCACCAACAAACCTATAAAGAGCTAAACTATCTAAAAATATTCCATTATTATTATTATTATATTTTGTATTTTTTTCCCCAGGTTGTCAGCCCCAGTTCCAGGATGTCAGGTCCACAGCATGTGTCACAGTCACAAGTTTCCTACATTTGGTTTGAATGTCGTTGAAGCTGATGTCATCAAAAGATTTCCTCACAATAAGGTTTAGTGGATGTGCAATGCATATCGCAGGCCTAACATTCAGTGATCGTACACATGCTATCATGTTGGCTGCAGCATCAGTTACCAGGCACTTAACTTTATCCTTTATGCCTCACTCCTCCATGAGCTTGATATGTCCAGTAGCCAAGTTCTCAGCAGTATGGCTCTTAGGGAAATGCTGTACACCTAGTAAAATAGTGCAGAGCTTCTCATTGTCATCTATAAAATGGCAAGTTACTGCTAGGTAGGCATCCATGTTTAGCGATGTCCACATGTCAGAGGTAACGCTTATAGCCTGAACGTTCTGCAACTGCTCTCTGGCCTTCTCCTTAGCCTCCTTGTACTTATGATCAACCATGACCTTCAAAGCCTGTGGATAGAAATAAATGCAGTTACTCTTACTTTTAACTTCTTAAATAATGATGAACCACTTTATTAATCACATACCTTTCTAGTTGGGATCACATAAGTAGAATCCAACACATGCAGGAGCTCCCTAAACCCATCATCATCCACAATGGAAAAGGGTTAGGAGTCCTTGATGACCATGTTCACCAGGGCCTCATTCACCATTTCTTTTTTGGAATCTATAATAAAATAAAATGCAGGTGTATTGTAGGAGCCTAAAACATTATTTAAATAATGGTTTTTTTTAATGATTATTATCAATTACTTTGACTACTGTGTGGATGGTTAGTAGTTTGTGCATGCTCGTGCAGTGCTCGATAATGCCTGAGCATGGAGGACGTGTTATTGCTGTATGTCAGCTCCTTTAGGCACAGCAAGCATTTCACCTTGAAACATAAATGAATAGACATGAAATATAATACAGCCATATAGTGAGGATTATTATATCAAGACAGTAAAATAAAAATAATAATACAAATTGTGTTTGTACCTTATTGTGAGCAACCATTTCAAAAAACTCCCAGACAGGGGAGGATTTCCTCTTTCTAGCTGGCTCCATTACAAGGAAAAAGGAAGAGGTCACAAAAAGCAAACAATTCCAAAAGGCAATCCAAATCAAAAAGCAGTCCAGCCAAATCCAAAAATCTAAAGCAATCCAAATAATCTTATCTAATTAATATAACAATACTATAATATAGCTACTATAACTAATACTAACAATATACTATAACTAATATAACCTGATATAATGTAATAATATACAGCCCTAACACATATATTGCACAATAACGACGATGAAACAACTCTCTAACTCTGACTCTCTGACTCGCTGACACTACTACAACTGATTCTACTACTCCTGATAACACCCACAAGGTGGCGCGAGTTTCAAAAGAACCCCCTTTATCCGGAAACGACACTCAAACTGAACCGATGACGTATCCACACAAACCGAGGCCTCGTTTGTCATTAGTCACGTGATTTTCACGTTAACAACACAAGCCTCGAACCGCGGCTTCATCTGGCACGCCCATTTTTGCTCGACACAAGCTCCGACGCCTCGCTTCAAATGTCACATCACTACTGTTCCGCTGTCTCCAGAAATCCTGTCTGGATCCTTGTTCCCCGAGATCCTGTATACATCACACCAGTCCTCAGGTCTTTACACTGGCTGCCAGTTACATTTAGGATTGATTTTAAAGGATTATTACTGGTATATAAATCATTCAATGGCCTAGGACCTCAATACATTGCAGATATGCTCAGTGAATATAAACCCAACAGATCACTCAGATCATTAGGATCACATCGGCTAGAAATACCAAGGGTTCACTCTAAGCATGGCGAGTCTGCTTTTAGCTACTATGCCAGCCGCAGCTGGAACCAGCTTCCAGAAGAGATCAGATGTGCTCCTACAGTAGTCACATTCAAATCCAGACTCAAAACACATCTGTTTAACTGTGCATTTACTGAATGAGCACTGTGCCACTGTTCGTCCGACTGTTTGTACTGTATTTTATTTTATGTTTTAATTACTCTGACTTCATTTGATTATTTCTGTATTTTATCTTTTATTCTAAACTGTTTTAATTATTCTGATTTCTTTTGATTATTTTAATTTCTTCTATGTAAAGCACTTTGAATTACCATTGTGTATGAAATGTGCTACATAAATAAACTTGCCTTGCCTAGCATTTAGCTGAACCATGCGGTTTCCCACCACCAAACTGTATTCACTTCTTCATGGGTTACCAGACTTATATCTAGTAGCCACCGCACCCTAGTGCCCTCAAGAGGCTCCAAAAGGTATTGCACGTGACCCAGACCTCTTTTTGGGCAATAGCCAGAAAAAATACAACAATAAAACCCAGGTAACGTTTAAACCGTTACACAGTTGTGGAAGAAATTTAATATGTTTGCATTTTCTTATATTCATAAAATCTTAGAAAGATGATGGTAATTAATTTAAGGTAACATAAATGCACGAGGATTGCATGTGGTGTCCCATGATGTCCCATTATTCTCTGCAACATTGATAGAATAAAGAACGGTTATAAACCCTTATGAATGTATGTATGTGTTAATACATACACTTATGAATGTATCTATGTGTATGACCTTGTATACGTGACTAAAAGTAATGTGTGACTAAATGTATGACTGAGACAGAGGGTCTCCACTCAAGGGTAGTATGATAAACAAGTCTAAACAACATGTTAGTTATGGCTAAGACATATCTTAATTTAGCCTGGATCTTCATTCAGGACTATAAAGAAGGAAGGATGCCCTCCTGTAAATTGTCACACTCTGCAGCCACTCTGTATGACTGTATGATCGCTGACCTTTCCTTGAAAGAGAATAAATAACCTTTAAAGACAATTGGTACACGTTTGTCTCTTCAGTAATAGAAAAGTGTTTGCCACCACACAGTCTAACAGGAAGAGTGACTGATTTGCTCTGGAAGTCTTTGTCTTTGTCTTCACTACAGTGAAGACTGAAGATGGAGGGGTTTGACTGTCTCCACACGGCAGAAAGATCGCTGGTTGGAGTCCCGGCTGAGTCAGCAGCTCTTTCTGTGTGGAGTTTGCAGTTTCTCCAGATGTTGCTGTGGGTTTCCTCCATGTGCTCCAGTTTCCCCACAAGACAAACACATCCAGGACGCTCGGACACTGATGACCAACGCTTGTGTTCAAGTGGAGGAAATATTTAAATATAGCAGTGGAGTCGTCTGTGTGTTTATGTGTCATGATCTTACAAGTGAATGTGTTTTTGACTAAAATATGGAAGTCTGAGGTTTGTACAAATTGGGGTGTAGTTATCAAATTGTGTTTATAGCTGTGAGAAAAGTGAATTGCTTCATAAATTGTGTCAAGTCCAGTCACCTTCATTTATATAGCACTTTTAACAATATGGACTGTTTCAAAGCAGCTTTACAGTGGTAATAGGAAATTAAAGGTAAAATATGTAACTTTTTTGGCCACAAGAGGGCGCAGTTTCCAACAATAACAAAGGCGTATGTTTATGACGCACTGACGAGCTGAATGATGGGACTTGCTGTCAAGCTGATGGATCTAATAATGTTTATGGATGAGTGAAAACACTCATGTTTTTTAACATTACAGTGGTGTGAAGCAGGTCGCGTTTGCTAAAGAGACAGATATCACACGCGAGTCCCGCAGATATAAAGGAATAAGGACATTTTAATACAGAACTACACGCAAGTGCTGGATTACTCACACAGGTCAGTTTATTAGACGAATTAAACTTGTGAGGGAACGCAGCGCTGTTTCACTTGGTCTAACGTTACACTATCACACTAAATGGCATTAAAAATGTGTGTACGTTTTTCTAATCTTGATCTAGCTGCTAGTTTCGTATAGAAAACGAACTAACACGTAGAATAACATTATAACTTTCTATAATGTTATTCTACGTGTTAGTTCGTTTTCTATACGAAACTAGCAGCTAGATCAAGATTAGAAAAACGTACTGACCATATTCTAACAGGTCATCATGTTGAGCTAAAGTTAACCATGATTTGTTTTATGTACATTTGCTCACCTGTCTAATAAAGCTGTCAAGTCGTGACTCGTGAAGCTCTGTCGAGTCCAAGTTTGTCGCGGACGTGGAGCTCTCGGCATCTCAAAAATGCCCCGCTGATATTGATCCTCATTTTAGTTCTCCTTGTTTGTCTCAAAGTGCTTGACATGGTTTATGTTTGAACGAAACAAGAACTTTGTGCCGATAAACGTTACGCATTACGCAGTTGTCCATGTCATGGCTATGGAAGTTCGAGCGGAAACGGAGGATAGCGAGGATATTACGTCATTGACAGGCGACATTTGTTGGCCGGGACTGCAACTTATTTAAAATTGGAATTTCTCTGAAATAAAAAATCTTTGGAGACTTTTGGGATATTGTAAGTACACAACTGCAGGAAATATATTACACTGTGCAAGTGATTTTTGGATATTTTATTACAAAATTCTTAAATATTGGACCTTTAAAGTAACATTTACAAGTAACATGTTTTGACTAGCAGCTCTAGAATCAATTATTGTCCAGCTAAAGTTTGTTTTGATTGATTCACTTCCATCGCAACGATCATTAGTTATTAACTTAGGGGCCGCTAACACGACACCGTTCTAACAGAAAACCTTTAATGCGATCCGGCCGCTCATTTGCACAACACAGTGCCTGGTGGCTCCGAGAACTTTTATCGCTTCCGCGTAGCCACGCGAACTGGAATTATCTCCACAACGTTTTATCAGTAAAGAGGTAAAGGGAAGGAGGCCTTCACAAGGGAAAGACTAGTGACACTTCAGGACTGCGTTGTCGTCGTGTCCAGGCGCAGCTCCTTCATCAGATACGGATACGGCCTGGGTCCGGCGGACTGCGATAAACCTCAGGATGAACAGAGAGACTAATATTAGCGTAGACGCCATCCTTCTTATGAGGTACCAAGTACATCAGGATTTATGGGATTTATGCATAGATTTATCTAATCTATGCAGCCTAAAATTGAATTATAGAAGTCTATAATGTGTTATGTGAATGCTAGGTCAAAGTGATGTGTTTTTAGTCTAGATTCGAAATGACAGACTACGTCTGCTTCCCAGACAATGTTAGGAAGATTGTTCCAAAGTTTTGGTGCTAAATAGGAAAAGGATCTACCGCCAGCAGTCGATTTAGATATTCTAGGTATTATCAACTGGCCAGAACTTTGAGATCGCAATAGACGTGAAGGACTATAATGCGTTAAGAGCTCGCTCAAGTACTGGGGAGCTAAACCATTTAGTGCTTTGTAAGTAATCAGCAATATTTAAAATGCATACGATGTTCAATAGAAGACTTAACAGAGCAGCCATCAAGTGTTAGACAGTATTCTAGGTTTTTACGTGAGGAAGTTTTTTGTCCAATAATTAGAATCTCTGTTTTTTCAGAATTTAGTTGTAGGAAATTACTACTCATCCAATTTTTTATATCAGCTATGTATTCCGATAATTGTGTCAATTGGTAAATTTTGTCAGGGCGTGAAGAAATATAGATCTGAGTATCATCAGCATAACAGTGAAAACTAATTCCATGTTTCCTAATGATATCTCCTAAAGGTAGCATGTACAGAGTGAACAGCAGCGGTCCGAGTACTGAGCCTTGTGGTACGCCATACTGAACTGGTGATCGATAAGACATCTCTTCATTTACTGCTACAAACTGATAGCGGTCAGATAAATATGATTTAAACCAAGCTAGTGCAATTCCACTAATGCCAATATATTTTTCGAGTCCATTTAAAAGAATGTTAAATGTGGTCGATAGTGTCAAATGCAGCACTAAGATCAAGTAACACTAATAGAGAGATACAACCACGATCGGATGATAAGAGCAAATCATTTGTGACTCTAATGAGAGCTGTCTCAGTGCTATGGTGCGGTCTAAATCCTGACTGGAAATCCTCACAGATATCATTTCTTTCTAAAAAGGAACACAGTTGTGAGGATACTGCCTTTTCTAGTATCTTTGACAGAAAAGGTAGATTCGAGATCAGCCCGTAATTGACTAATTCTGAAGGATCAAGTTAAGTTTTTTTAACAAGCGGATTAATCAAAGCCAACTTTAAATTTTGGTTTAACGAGTTTATAAAATTCACCCTCTCCTACAGCAATGAATTAATCTAATTTTACCTCAGGGAGACTACACTACACTGTCTGATGCGATACTGTAGTAGACGGTTGCATAGTTATAATTTTCTCCCTGATATTATCAATCTTGTAAGTAAAGAAGGTCATAAAGTCATTACTGTTGTGCTGCTTGGAAACGTCTGGTCTTGAAGCTTTATTTTTCGTTATTTTAGCCACGGTTTCAAATAAATACCTTGGGTTGGTTTATTTTCTTCTAATAGGGTTGAAACATAAGCAGATCTAGCAGCTTTTAAAGCCTCTCTGTAAGCTATCGAGCTCTCTTTCCAGTTTCTCTCTAGTTTTGTTTTCTTCCAGTTGCTCGTTGTACCACGGCGTTGGAATATTTTCTGTAATCTTCTTTAAGCGCAGCGGAGCAACTGTGTCTAAAGTGGAAAAGAGAGTTAAAAGTTTCTGTTGCAATATCAAGTTCTTCTAAGCTATCTGGGATGCTGAGATGATGAAACTGATTAGGAAGATTATTGATAAAGCAATCTTTAGTGGCAGAAGTGATAGGTCTAACATACTTGTAACACGGAGTCGGCTTTGCAGCCTTGGCTAAATGTAATTTACACGAGACTAGATAATGATCTGAGATGTCGTCGCTCTGCTGCAGAATTTCAACAGCATCAACATTGATTCCATGTGATAATATTAGATCTAGAGTATGATTAAGACAATGAGTAGGTCCTGACACGTGTTGTCTAACTCCAATAGAGTTAAGAATGTCTTTAAATGCCAATCCCAATACATCTTTTTCGTTATCTACATGTATATTAAAATCATCAACAATTAGTGTTTTCTATAAGAAAGGCATATATATATATTAATTTTTGGTTTTCTTTACCAACATCAAAGCATTTTCTTTTAAGACTCCTAATATCATTACAAGCAAATATTCTCAATTCTCAGTGCAAACATGCTTCATTAAAGACATTAAACTATTAAGGTGTAGAAATAATTAACAGACCTTGTTTTTGAATGGTACCATACATGTAATTTTATTCATTTAAAAGTGTTTTTACTGCTGAACATTAAAAAAAGCATCCCTTCACAGCACCAGACATGTTTTAATTATTTGTTTATATTCTGAACTAATACATTCATGTCCCCTGAACTGCCTTTCTCACTGCAGGTAATGTGTTTTAGTAGAGGACCCTATTATATTGCTCTGTTGGGACACATTTGCTCCTGAGGGAAAACCATGACCTGAGGCTACAGCTGGGATCATGAATTTTTCTAGCGACCTGTATTTATTATGCATAAATGATTTTAAATGTCTTTGAAGGCAAGACATATTGTTGAAACCCTTGTCACATGAAGCGCAGTGAAACGGCTTCACTTCGCTGTGTACGACCTCATGCATTTTCAGGAGTGAATTCTGACTAAAAGCTTTTCCACACTGAGCACAGATGAAAGGCTTCTCACCGGAGTGAGTTTTTAAGTGAATGTTAAAGTTTTGTTTCTGTGTAAAACATTTCCCACACTGCGGGCATGTAAAAGGCTTCTTTTCAGCGTGAGTTTTCATGTGTGTCCCAAGACTTCCTTTCTGTCTGTAACTCTTCCCACACTGACTGCATGAGTAAGGCTTCTCTCCAGTGTGAATTCGTATGTGTTCTGTAAGGCTCCCGCTTTGTTTAAACCCTATTCCACAGTAACTGCATGTGAAAGGTCTTTCTCCAGTGTGAATCCTTGTGTGATCCCTAAGGCTTCCTTTACATGTGAAACTCCTTCCACACTGACGGCAGGTGCATGATGGCCTTTTAGCTCTTGATCTTTGACTTCTTTTCTGTGAAAAATTATTTTTAGTCTTTGAGCAACTAGAAGATTTTCCTCTAGTTGTGATATTCTGAGATTTCTGATGTTCTTCCACTTCACTCAGTTCTTCACTTTCCTCTTCGCTCAGTTCTTCACTTTCCTCTTCGCTCAGTTCTTCACTTTCCTCTTCCACTTTCATCAGATCTGAAAGGAACAAATTAAATTGAATTAAATTTTTTAGAATCTCAATTCAATTGACAATGAAGATGAAATGAGTGACCCCAGTTTAACCAGTTTGAAATTCAGGCAGAAATTCTTGATTTATCTAATATCACATGTGATTCTTCAAGATTTGTGAATTCAAGTGACGTAGTCCTACGGTCCAAAATCAGTGTAATTTTCATAAAGACTCTTAATTTTATAATGCCTATAGCTAAAAACCTTGGTGACTTAGAAGACTGAAACCACTTTCATCCTAACCTGCATGATTTTTTAAGTCCACTAGTCCTGAATGTGAAAAGTAGGCATTTTTCATATTTAAAGTGGTTATATGATGGTTCTAAAATGAACATTATTTTGTGTATTTGGTATAACGCAATGTGTTCACACGGTTTTAGCTTAAAAAGTCATTATTTTCCAAATACTGTACATTATTGTTAATCCTCTATGCCCTGCCTTTCTGAAAAGCGTTGATTTTTACAAAGCTCATCGTTCTGAAAAGCGTGGGGTTGTCTGATTGGCCAGCGATCCAGTCTATTGTGATTGGCCCAAAAACCTTAAGCATGTGACGGAAATGTCACGGCCCTTACCATATTTGGAACATCGGCTCCCAAAGCAATAATGACAGGTGTTAATGTCTGTACTACCTTATCAATTCGAGCCCGAATCTCAACCGGAAATTGCAGATGACCAAGCTGATCGATCAACTTTGCAAGCGCGACTGGACCTGATCGTATCAGATTGGTATTTCATTGGGGACAAAATTACTGATTATAATGACTTTAAGGTCTTTTAACGCGTTGCGCCGTGCTACGGGGGGAGAACACTTGGTAAACATAAAACCATGTCTGCATTTGTGATCGTTGAAACGACAAGCAAATTCTACTCTATACTGCTCAAAACTCACGTTTGAATAGTTAGTAGCAAATTCTTAAAATATTGAAACAAAGGCTTTGAATATGATTACAGGCTGTGTCTGTGAGTCAAAAGCGCCAGAATGTACTTCCAAAGATGGAACTGCCTCACTGTTTTCTAATTGTGTCCTCTTTTGGAAGGCCAAACAAAGTAGTTTGACTTTCGCAACGAAAAACACAGCGTCTCCACAACATGGCGGCAACAATAATAATAATACAGCAAGAATAAGACCAAAAATTTACTGTGAAACAGTTTACAAATCAATAAGGTTAAATCGGGGCACTCGGATAAGGGTTAATTGATCAAAACATGTCACAAATCCACAACAGTGAAGTTAAAGACTCAAAGAAGAGTTAAAAGGACAAAACTTTGTGAAAGATTTTCCAAATCCGAATAGGGACTCAGGGAAGAGCCAACTGGACAAAACGTCTCCGGTTACTGTCGTAACCTCGGTTCCCTAAGAAGCGGGAACTAGCGGGAACTCATCCCTTCTCCACTTTTGTTGAAATCTTATGGGCTTACGCCAGCTTGGAACAGCTGGCCAATTGTCACAAAATATGCAAATACTGACAGGCTCACAGGCAGTATAAAATGCATGAGCGCGACAATTGTGTCAGAATCACGACTGAACGCTTGCACAGCTGATCAAAGAGCGAACACGGGGAACGAAACAAAGCAATAGCGGCCACATACACCTTCCAGTCTTTGCTGTAGGAAACGCAAAACATCTGACACGGAACAGATCCCCGGGGTCGATATCGATGTCCTAGCACCATTTTGCAAAAACTCCCCATATTTAGAGCGTAAAGGCCTAGTAGGAGTAGTTTAGGACTTATGAAGCCAAAGTGTCTCAGGATGTCAGGATGAAGGCTTGGTAGTCGAGGATGGCTTGCTGACTTTCCCCTTTGCGGGGTTCTGCTCTGACCCTGACGCTTCCTCCCAGGCCCTGTCCACTGCTTTACGGCGAACATCCGGTTTCGGCCAGGGCGCCGTGGCGGGAAGAGGACAGGTGAGGGCGTTGACGATGGATGACGTCCCTGTTATAGCGCACCATATCGCTCCTGGTTCTTATGGCGCGCACCGGCAGCTCGGCGCAGTGGGCGCACGTGGAGTCCGTGAACGGCGCCTCGGTGTGGGCGAGGTCCAGGCAGGCGACGCAGAACTCATGTTTGCCGGGCGGGTCGATGGGGCACGCACAAATCTGGCAAGTTGAAGCCATCGGATGCTCAGAGAAAAAGATTACTAGTCCTCTGTTGCAGCTTCCACGATGGCAGCGTGAAGAAAGAGATTCTGACACAATTGACCATTTGCAGGGACTTTGATTGACAGGCGATCTGACCAATCATAATCCGCCATTTTTGTCCAACAAAGCAGTCAGGAGAGGTAGTAGATTAACATTTGAACTTGAAAAACTGTGTATACTGATGTCTTTCCGCTGTTAAAACAACATTCCTTCTTATGTTCATTCATGTTTATTTGAAGCTATAAATTAACTAGAAGGAAGAGCTGATCAGTTCACGAGCAGCTTTAACTGAGGCTCTACAGCGATCTGTCAGACACATTAAAGAGCCACAAAACGGTATTTATTGTTTCAATTTCTTTAAAGAATTACCAAATTTTAAAATTGATACTTTGTTTCATTTCAAAAGTAAGCTGGTCGTCCTGTCTGTCAGCGCGCTGTCAGTGTCCTCTCTGCTCCATGATCTATTTTTCACTGTGTGAGAACATGGTGGGGTGTGAGAATGGCGTGGCTTGTCGGACATAGCAACAGAAACTAAAGGGGGCGGGTCTCTGCGAACGGTCAATTGTTGCACCCATACATTTTATACTGCCCGCGAGTCTGTTTGTATTTGTTCCCACCTCGTTGCTACGCAATGTAGAGTTACCGCTCTCGAAATGGAACTGTACTTTAAATGATTTGAGAAATCAGAATAGTTAAGTTGTGGACTTAGGAAAGGGTTAACCAGTCACTCCAGGGTTTCGCCATCGCAACTATTAACGCGACTTCAACAAATCCCCGTGAATTCAGTGGGCCTTGCAATTTTGACCAATCACCTAGGGTTGGGCGGTGTCCCCTAAATTGGCAGTTGACAATGTTTCCAGCAAAACATCGTGATGGACGATGATATCGTCTGGGGGGGGGGGGGGGCTACGGAATCGCGCTGACCATCACGGAGGGAGAGAGAGAGAGAGAGAGAGAGAGAGAGAGAGTAGCTACTTCTACTGTGTTTACGCCACGGGAATACTCGGCTTGGCATTTTGAAGTATTTCTATGTTTATTTGGCCGTTTAGGCTCGCAACCGAAGACAAAGACTAGCCTACTATGCTCGCGTGTTGCGCTCGGCGCACAGCATCCTATCAGTAGAATTCAGTTCTCTTTCGCGACTTTTAATATTTCTTTTCAATATAAAGCACATCCTGCTCTTTTCTCTCTCATTCATTCATGTTTTATTATTAATAACTTTAAACGGAATCAACTGTAACCTGCGTGGATTATCAACAATACAACACATTTATACATAAATTAACGGTCTCTGCGGCAAAAGTGAAAGTGACACGTGATGGCCAAGTATGGTAACCCATACTTGGAATTTGACCTCTGCATTTAACCCATCCAAGTAAGTGCACACACATTAGTAGCAGAGTAGTGAGTAGTGAACACACACACACTGCAAACGTGGATACACACACCCGGAGCAGCGGGCAGCCTTGAGTTGCGCCCGGGGAGCGATTGGGGGTTAGGTGCCTTGCTCAAGGACCCTTTGGGTCACCAGTCCAACTCTGTTACCATTAGGCCATGACTGCCCCAAAGTACCTGCGGCCAGCGGGTGAAATGTTTCGAAATGTCTCTTTGAACAGCAAAGCACCCATTTCAATAAAAGGATATATTAAAGTTTATATAGCCTACTTTTACATTTTCGCTGCTGTTCTTAAATTATTTTCGCCATCACCTTAAATAAGCAGCAGCTGCTTTAATCCCAGTGAAGAGTGCAGGAGCTGTAACTGTTAGGTTACCACAGAAACGTAGGCGGTTAGTTGATTGCTGTGATGACTCGTGACTCTCGCGAACAGCACTGAACAAGCGCGTCTTCATTTTTTTTATCGTTTGTTGGTAAAGGGTGAGAGACCAGGTGTGGCTCGCAAGCCAGGTCCCCAACCACTTGTGTACAGACGAACGCGAACTGTCGTGAGACTGGGCCGGTCTGACAGGGTGGGGGGCGTGGCATCACGATGATATCGTCCATCAGCACAACCCTACAATCACCGCAACTTTTCTGCAACTTTGACCAATCATCGCAGTCTCCTGCAAAGCGTCGCCGTACGTCAGCAAACTCACTTCCTTGTTTTGTTCAGAAGACGCAGCAGACATGTGTGCTGACACCGTCTCACATTTACCTACAAAAATAACAGCAAAGGACCGTGAAAAACAGTATCCAGATGTTCTTAACGAAAGCGGGGTAAACTGTTTTGCAAGACGTGCAATATTGTTGTCGAACATAAAAGGAAATCGACAATTGACAAACACTTTGCCACCGCTAACCATACGCAGAGAATGACAGAAACGCATGGAGGCTGAAGACGAGACAAATCACTGTGACACAGGCTGTTGCATCCCGATCAATTGCAAGCTCTGAAAAAAATCAAGGTAAGTTGGTTTTGTATATATATTTATGTATACACAACAGAGATGTTCACAAGTAATTTTTTGGAAGTCCAAGTCAAGTCTCAAGTCTTTGAGCTCGAGTCCAAGTCAAGTCTCAAGTCTTTTGCCACGACTCCTCTTGCCATCTGATCTGTCCCCAACACTGTATTGTAAAATCTTATGAATTCAGAGTATGTCCTGTAGGTACTACCATCCATAGAGTACAGTATCAAAATCAGTTGTATGGGGTCTACTGCAATGCAATCTGAAGAAACGCAAATTAAGAACTCTGTTTCTATTTCATAACTGTATTTTTCAACATTTTGGTATCTGCATCAACGGATACATGCTTGTCTGTGTTACTAACTGGCTGTAAAGTGCAATCTCATAATGCATTAACGTATTTTCTGAACTATAAGTCGCACTATACTATAAGCCGGACTATACTGGCTCTCAGCCCGATAACATCAGCAATTTTCATTCAAGCAGCTGATTTCTGTAAATGAATGTAAAACTAAATGTATATTGCAGCACAGGGTGAAGTCAATACATTTTATCGACTATTTGAGGAATAAATGTAAATTTTAAAAAACTATGTAAATGGCGCTCAGTGGCGTGAAAGGATTTTGAAAGTCCTGAGCCGTTGCTGGGCGCCGCGGACAGACGCCGAATGGCACCGCCGGTGTGTGTACACTCATAGAGAATAACTCATTCTGACTTATAGGGCCCTATCTTG
The DNA here is from genome assembly GCF_051911475.1 of Siphateles boraxobius. Lineage (NCBI taxonomy): Eukaryota > Metazoa > Chordata > Actinopteri > Cypriniformes > Leuciscidae > Siphateles > Siphateles boraxobius. Next base: position 1,021,002 of record NW_027509200.1, on the reverse strand, counting down.
CACCCAGCGCAATTGACTTTGTACACCGACGCATGTATCATTCATATTTTGCATCCGTGCAAAACTGACTTTTCCCTCCACAGACGCACGCCGGCAAACTAAAGAATGAACTTGCGCTCCATGCTTGGCCATAATACAGAGTGTGAACAACGCGCATACACTGTAGATGATTCTCTCATCTACACAGATGCATTTTCCTTTTTGCAAATAATACATTATTATAAGGAAACATATTAAAACACGAGGGAAATCATTGTTGTATCCATGACGATGGGAAAAATAGGCATAAAGCTTACACATTTACCCAAATTATTATAAGCATGTTTAACCGAAGCTAATTTGGGTGGGTTTGTCGCATACCCAATGTCACTTCTCTTTCTTTTACGGCCCTGACGAGAACATCGATCTCCTCGGCTGAGAACCGATTCTGAAGCGCGCCTGGTAAATCCGCCATGATAATAACAATCCGCCATGCAACATGCGCACCTGCTCTTAAAGGGTATGTTGGATGACGCTCTGATTGGTTTATTTCACGTAACCCCCAAACCACACCTATGAATAATGAAGCTATTTCAGACAAACCCCTTTTAAACTTACGCATATCAATTTTTTGATATGCGAGTGCGCGCGGCGCGCACATAGGCATAGCGCATGCACGTTGCACAATATGGCAAAGGACAGGGGCCATGCAGCTCATCATACACTTCCCCAACGTATATGCGCCAATAAAAGAAAATAGAAATACATTAATGAATTTAGATTTAAAAAGCAATAATTGCATTAAAAAACAGGTTGTTGACGAGTCTCGAAGCTCGAGTCTGAAGTCTTTTGGGTCGAGTCGCAAGTCAGATCTGAAGTCAGCTGTTTGTGCAACTTAAAGGATTAGTTCACCTCAAAATGAAAATTTCCTAATAATTTACTCACCCCAATGTAAGGGTGTCACGATCGAAATTAATTCACAATCTCGAACTTGGAATTAAAAAATGGAATCGTCGATGCTGCCACGCCCCCACGTCACGTCCGGTCGGCGTGCCAAGCGGACAAAAACCCCGCGTGTTGAAGTGCTGCGAGTCAATGGTCAACCACCTCTAACTTATCTACAGCCACTCCAAAGATAGCATGGCAACTGCAGATGCAGGAGACCCATCGACAGAACTTGATCCCCCTCCTCTTTCATCGAAGTCACAGGTGTGGACGTTTTTTGGATTTCCAGTGAGTTGTTGACAACGTTCGCGCTTCAAAAAAGCCACAGTTTGCAGACATCCCAAGTCTCGCGGAAGTCTCGGGAGTCTCCCGCTTACTGATAGCAGCTCCCTGATGCACGCAAATTAGTTCAAATATCCCGGAATCTAGATTGAGCGAGCAAGAGCGCGCATGCGAGGCAGGAAAAACTGTGCTCCAAACCGTATAGCGCGCCCACGGCAGAGAGGGAGAGAGCGAGAGACCTTGCGTGTGTGCCTCATGAAGCACATGTAAGACAGAGAGCATCCTGATTGGCCGGTTTCGGCTTTAAAAAAATTAAATGTAAAAATCGAGAATCGAATCGAACTGTGACCTTAGAATCGAAAATTTAATCGAATCGAGGATTTGGAGAATCGTGACACCCCTACCCCAATGCCATCCAAGATATCCATGTCTTTCTTTCCTCAGTGGAAGAGAAAATAAGTTTGAGGAAAACATTTCTGGATTTTTCTTCGAATAATAAACTTCAATGGTAACCAGCGTTTTGAAGTCCAAATCAATGCAGTTTCAAAGGTCTTTAAAGTGTTTGAAACGGCTGTGCATGATCGCAGCTGAGGAGGAGGGGCTTATCTAGCGAAAAGATAGGCCATTTTCAAAAAAAAAAAATTATATATATATTTATAGTTTATTTGTAGTTAGAGTTTAACTACAATTGTTCGGATTTTGCTGATCTGCAAAATGCCGGGAACTACGTCATCACGTTGAAAGGTCACCGTGCGAAGGAGGATAGTTCAAATTGTATTGTATGTTGAATGACATATTTATGTCTTTGTGTCATATTATTGTTTAAAATGGTCCTTACGTGTGCGTGTGTTTAAATCTTTTAAAACCTAAACTTTTTTATTCGAGCGAGACCTTTCAACGTGATGACGTAGTTCTGTATCCTGTGTTTAAATCTTTTAAAACCTAAATTTTTTATTCGAGCGTGAACTTTCAACGTGACCTTTCAGCTCAATCCGAACAATTGTAGTTAAAAAGTATATATATATATATTTTTTTTTTTAAATGACCCATCGTTTCGCTAGATAAGCCCCTCCTCCTCAGCTGATCGTGCTCAGCCGCTGAAGCACTTCAAAGGTCTTTGAAACTGCATTGATTTGGACTTCAAAACGCTGGTTACCATTGAAGTCCATTATTCAAAGAAAAATCCAGAAATGTTTTCCTCAAACTTATTTTCTCTTCCACTGAGGAAAGAAAGACATGATATCTTGGATGGCATTGGGTTGGGTAAATTATTAGGAAATTTACCATTTTGAGGTGAACTAATCCTTTAAGTGCGACTCCCCATCTCTGATATACAATGCATGGTTACTTAGAGGTTAAAGTACTGTAGTTTATCACCGAGTGACTAGCATCGCCCCAAGTTACTGTCTTGTTTGCATGACAGTGAACTCTGTGTGTGTGTGTGTGTGTGCGCGTGTGTGTGTGTGCGCGTGTGTGTGTGTGTGTGCGCGTGTGTGTGTGTGCGCGTGTGTGTGTGCGTGTGTGTGAGTGTGTGTGTGTGTGCGCGTGTGTGTGCGCGTGTGTGTGTGTGTGTGTGTGTGTTTTAAGAACTTAGAACAGCTTTCTCAAAAGCCAAAAATACCTCCTAATTCCACCAGTGGTAAGTTCACTTCAACACATGTTTAAAACTAATTTTAAAATAGTTCATATTATTTGAAATAAGATGTTAAATTATCAAGTATAAGTATTTTAATCTAATACATCAGTGATATAGGTTCATCTTGTGGACACCACAATATACTGTCTTACACAGATAAATAAACCATATAAAATAGTGAATAATAGCTAGTTCATATTATTTTGAAATAAGATGTTAAATTATCAACTATTATTCACTATTTTATGTTTTATTTAACTGTGTAAGACAGTATATTGTGGTGTATTAGATAAAAATGCTTATACCTGATAATTTAACATCTTATTTCAAATAATATCAACTATTATTCACTAATTTATGGTTTATTTATATGTGTAAGGCCGTATACTGTGGTGTCCACAAGATATCGCGGTTGTATTAGATGAAAATACCTAAACTTAATAACATTAACATATTTCATTTCACTATTTTATGCGTTTTATTTCTTAAAAACTAATTTGTGACATTTCATTTGCTCAGAAAGATTTAAGAATCTGTGACTTTATCCAGACCCATAAAGACCTCCTCATTAAGTTCAACACATGTTTAAACTTACTTTAAAATACTTTTAAATAATAATTTAACATCTTATTTCATATATTTTATAAGCTTTATTTGTCATCAGTGCTATTTCTTTAAACTAATTTGTTTCATTCTCTCCCACAGACATTATGGACAATACTGATCCATCTGAAAATCATATCTAAGACTAAAAATCTATAAAAATCATAATTTCATCGTTCTGTGAATGTTATCCTGCTATAATAAAAACATGCCCTGAAAAAACATTCCTGTCAGTCACAGCAAGCAGACTGCCGTCAGACACACACACATACACACAGGCATAAACACACACGGCCACACACACACACACACACAGCCATAAACTCCGGAACAACACCGTGACAAAAGGTCACAAACCACCTGATAGTCATAAAACCCACATGGTCATATCCTGCCATAAAACCATAAATCAGCTACAGTACACAAGCTACAGTATATAGACTACTAAATTATCATCTTTCATTAAAGCAAAGATTATTTTTGATTAGTTGGATGAAAGCATCAGAGTTATGAAGTGGTACTGTACTGTGTTCACTGTAAAGGGCTGTGCACTTTTGCGGGTATTCCTGAAAACTGTATTTTGCACTTTATAAGTATTGGCATCTTTCAACATAAATGTGGCTTAATATTTGTGAGGTTCTGCACGCTTACATTTTTGCAGGTGCAGATCTTGTTTAAAAATAAAACTTACTTTGTTAGTCTTTAAATCGTTTGTTTTGCCTTTTTATAAGGTTACTAAAGGTTAGTTAGTGGTTTTGTTCTCATTAGATCAATATCCTTATTAATTTTTAATGATTCAACAAATGAGGGTGTTCCACGTAGCAGCTAGGCGAGCATTATAGCGTGTGTTACAAAGTGAGTCTCTGAAGTAAAGGCTGGACTACAATAGAGCAGATGGAGAACAGTGTTTTCTGTGGGACATGGCCAGTCCCTTTGGGGTGAACTTTGGGCTTTTCACTTTGTAAACCTACAACATGCACAAAAAAAGATATAAAACACAATATATGAAAGGGAAAAAGTAAAAAGCATAATATGAGCACTTTAAGTAAATATCTATCTACCTTTGCCGTTTTAACCTATAAAAACAAACGCCGAAGAACATCGCAACTCTTTAGAAAAGCGGCCGCAACATCAGGCCTTTTAGGCCGCAACAACCACAAAACAGGCCCGCGACATCCTGGAGGGATTAACAGACCAAAACTGAACGGTAAGAGATGTCACAAATAACAATAGTGAAGATAAAGTCTCAAAGAACGGTTAACTGACTGAAACTGTACTGTGAAATAATTTACAAATCAGAATAGTGAAGTTAAGGACTCAGAGAAGGGTTAACTGACTACATAATCTCATCTAAACTGTACTGTGAAACCTTTCATAAATCAACATGTGAAGTTAGGGACTCTGGGAAGGGTTAAAAGACCAAAACTATACTGTGAAACTGTTTAATAATCAACATGTTGAATTAACACTTGGGGAAGGGTAGGCCTACAGTAAAAGACTGCGGTCAAGCCAGCCGCGGTTTGAAAATACACGGTCAAGCCAGCCGCCAAAAAAAGGTGTGTGCGCCTATTACTATGAATACGGTAATTTCAGTAACAGACGCGAGAGGGAACGTGCTCTCTCCACTATGGCGCTCTCTCGCTCTCTCTCTCTCTCTCTCTCTCTCTCTCTGTCTCTTTCTCTCTCTCACTCTCTCACTCTCTCTCTCTCACTCTCTCACACTCTCTCACACTCTCTCTCACTCTCTCTCACTCTCTCACACACTCTCTCACACTCTCTCACTCTCTCACACTCTCTCACACTCTCTCACACACTCTCTCACACTCTCTCACACTCTCTCACACTCTCTCACACTCTCTCACACTCTCTCACACACTCTCTCACACTCTCTCACACTCTCTCACTCTCTCACACTCTCTCACACTCTCTCACTCTCTCACACTCTCTCACTCTCTCTCACTCTCACACTCTCTCACTCTCTCACTCTCTCACACTCTCTCACTCTCCCTCTCTCTCTCTCTCTCTCTCTCTCTCTCACTCTCCCTCTCTCACTCTCTCTCACTCTCTCTCACTCTCCCTCTCTCACTCTCTCTCACTCTCTCTCACTCTCTCTCTCTCTCTCTCTCACACTCTCTTTCTTTCTTCCTTTTTTCTTTCCTTCCATCTTTTTCTCTCTTTCTTTCTTTCTTTCTTTCTCTCTTTCTTCCTTTTTTCTTTCTTTCTATCTTTTTCTCTCTTTCTTTCTTTCTTTCTTTTTTCTTTCTTTCTATCTTTCTCTTTCTTTCTTTCTCTCTTTCTTCCTTTTTTCTTTCTATCTTTTTCTTTCTCTCTTTATTTTTTTCTTTTTTTCTCTCTTTATTTCTTTATTTCTTTCTTTCTATCTTTTTTTCTTTTTCTCTCTTTCTTTCTTTCTCTATTTCTTCCTTTATTCTCTTTCTTTCTTCCTTTTTTATTTTTCTTTCTCTTTCTTCCTTTTCTTTCTTTCTATGTTTTTCTCTCTTTCTTTCTTTCTTTCTCTCTTTTACTCTCTCTCTTTCTTTCTTTCTTTCTCGCTTTC
>NW_027509200.1:987500-1010000 GCF_051911475.1 Siphateles boraxobius | reverse complement strand
AATCCATCGTCTCAGGAGGCATTACCACCTCTGGAACTGGCATGGCGGCCATCTTGTCCCGAGACACCGGTGCAGGGTCAGCCATTCCGTCATGAGACACAGGTATGATTGGTGTGTCCCACTGGCTCCGATGCTGAAGATAGCTGGTAAATCCCCAAAAATCCAGGATCTCCAGCCCCTTTATCTCCCACCCAGGAAATGGGTCATCCAGACAGACATTGAAGAATTCCTTCAATGCCATGTCATTGTACCCCAACCCTCTAGAGAGGGTCCAAAACATTTGGGCCAGACAGCCCACCGGCTGGCCCTGCTGGCGTAGGTCCATTAAGTTTTGGACCCGTCCCCTCCTCTCATTCTCCGTCTTGGGGGGAAGGATACGAAACCCCATACTGCTGGATGTATACTAAGACGGATTCATTCTGTCACGGGCACACACAGGAAACAGTAGATCCAAATGCAGTGGGTTTTATTAAGTATAATCCAAATCGTAGTCATCCAGGCAAGGGTCAAAGTCCATATAATCAATCCAAAATTAGGGATGGCTGACGCGAAACAGTCGTTCCGAAGCTTTGCGAGATCCCGAAGCGCAGATGTTTCGAAACACTGATTCGAAGCGTGATTCAAAACACCCATGTCACGTGACTATGGCCAAACGAAGCCTCGAAGTGTTTAGGTGTGTTCGACATCGGCTGCGGCTGGATGTAACCGATCGGCGAGAGTTGCCGCGTGCAGGCGGGGAGGAGCTGCAAACAGAGACGTGAAGTCGGACACTTTCTGGTTCCCGTAGTGACCGCTCACGTGGTGTTTGCATACTTTACCACAGCTGAAGTGAAGTAATTGCAATATTTGTCAGATACTCATTTCAGATACGTTTCCATTTAATACTTTATGCTTACGTTTGTTCAAGAATAAGTTCAACATAAGCCTATAGGCTACCTACTATTTAAATAATGTAATGGGGTCTGTGTTTTTTAATCAGTTTTATTTTGATAACCATGACACAATATAGGCTACTACAGTAACATCGCAACTACATGAAAAGAGATTTTACTTTTATAAAAAAACAGATTTGTGAACATTAGTGGAACTGAAGGTGTTAGGAATAAACACGAAACACACGTGATCTAATGTCACACGTCATGCGGTGAATCGGGCCAATCGTGGAACAGTTGTGTCGTCATCAGAGCTCATGCAGCTGCTCTTGAGAATCTGCGCTGGCTGAGTCCTGCGGCTGCTCTCGAATCGCTCTCGCGCTACTTTAATGGCATACGTCACAGTCCACAAGTCGGACACAATTTCTAACCGGCATGCACTGCTTCAAGTCAGCCGTCGATCGGTCTGCGCAGAGCTGCATGAAGTCGAACAAGCCTTTTCACTAAATGTTTCATCAGCTGTGATCCGCCGAATCAGCGTTTGATTGACACGGTTGGAAACAGACCACACAATCGCACATCTGTATAAAAGTGAAATCAACGCATATTGACCTCGTGGGTTTTTGTGAGAGGAGTTTGATTTTGAGATAGCGGATTTCTGGTGATATATATATCAATAGTTATATAACCAGTAGAAACACAGGACAGTTTATGGGAACTTTTTGATACTCGTATCCATCAAACCCAGATGATACACAATGCTACAGCTGATGCCACAGTGGAAGTGAAAAAATACATCAACGATGCGTATTTGCCCAGAACTCATGATCCACTAACTTACTGGAAAGAGAGAGCAGTAATCTTTCCTCATTTGTATGTCCTAGCTAAAAAATAGCTTTGCATGCCAGCAACAAGTGTCCCTTGTGAGAGGATTTGTTCAAAGGCTGGAGAAATTATCTGTAAAAAAAGAAGTAGGCGAAGTCCTTCCACAGCAGAGAAATTAATATTTTTGAAGAAAAATATGTAAAAAAGTGAGACATTGTGGCTTGATTTATTTTATTAATATTAATTTTGCAGGACCAAAATAACATTATGCACAGTGAGGACCCTATAGGTTACAAGATTCACATATTAGAAAAGTACAATAATAAAAAAACAACAAATTTTCATGGCTCGTCAAGGTTGTTTCAGAACAACACCTGCAAGTGACCACTAGGTGTCACCGTTGAGACGGGTGTCGGATTGATTCGAAGCCTCGAAACAATATGGACCATTTAGTTCAACTGTTTCATTGCTTCACGAAGCCTCGATCTGCCCATCACTATCCAAAATACAAAACAACAAGAAAAAAAAAAGGAAAAAGACTAGAAAGACAGACCTCAGAAGTGTGGTGACAATATGTGACGACTCCGTGATAAACACTAAAACAGACAGGGTATATATACACACAGAACTAACAAGGTGATGGGAAACAGCTGAGTGCAATGAACTGATGAGTGACAGACAGAATGCTGGGAAATTAAGTCAAACGTGAAAGACACCGTGAGAACGAGGACCTCTAGTGACAACCCAGGGAACACAAACCAGACACTGTGACAAAAACATTCGCTCACATTTAATGATACACGGATATCATTAAAACCTTTTCATTTATGGAGTCAGATGAAATAACGAGTAAATACATATGAGAAAATGTATTGAATTTAACCAAAAATACTTTGCCGCGAGAAAAGACAGTAACACGCAGAGCTCTTCCGTGCTGATCGATGCCGGACTGTGTATATTTTTAGCTTGATATCATTACATTATTGTAAGTTAAAAAAGGTGTGTCAATGCAATGATATCGTTATTGTCTCAGTTGACAAAAACAACACTGGGTTGAAGTTCATTGAAAATACTAAGATTATGGTCTAAAATATATTCAGTTGCTGTTCTAGCTAGGGCTGGACGATATCATAATGTGCAGGGTTATACTGGTATAATGTTTGGACACCAGTGTACATTTTCATACCACTGTAGACGATATGATTTGCATGCTCTACAACTGATTTTTGACTTGAGTCAGGACCAGGGGCAGAGATTGCAGCTAATGTTACGCACAGCGTGACTCAAAGCAGCATAAACAACATCTCGTCCTTGGAGAGCCATTAACCACGTGGCTATGCGTGGATTGGTTACCACGCCATCTCGGATGCGTTGGCTGTTGAGGAACATTACGGGCTGGTGGCAAGTGTCTATTATAACTTTCTGTGCTCCAATGTAGTTGGAGAAACGCTGTATGGCCCATACTGTGCAGAGCAAAGCTTTTTCGCAGTCTGAGAATTTACATTCTGGAGGGAGAAGTGTCTTGCTGGCATATGCGACCACCTTTTTGTCTTGGTCGTGCCGTTGGTATAGGCCAGCACTGAGACATTGGTCAGAAAACCCAGCTTCCAGGTAGAATTCCTTTTGAGGATCGGGGTAAGCGAGACAGGGAGCTGCACATAAATGTCTTTTTAGTTCTGTCATGGCATGTTGTTGAGCGTCTGACCAGACGAAAGGGCAATCTTTCTTCAGCACAGCGGTGAGGGGCCTGGTGATGTCTGAATAGTTTTCGATGAACTGTTTTTGAGTAATTGCATACCCCTAGAAAACTTCGTAGTTCGGAGATGTTAGTGGGAGGCTTGATGTTTTGAATGGCATGGATACGGTTTGATTGTGGTTCGATGCCATGGGGTGCGATGAGCAGGCCCACGTAGTTAACCTTGGTACGACACCACTGTCCCTTGTGTAACGCTATTTTAGCGCCAGCAGCGGACAACTGGTTCAAAACATAGTCTATTTCTTTCAGGTGGTCGGCCACCGTTGTGCTCTTCATGAGAACATCGTCTACGTAAATCAGGTTACCTCTCATCCTGGCGTCTGGGCAGGCTTTGTTCAGGAAGATGTTGAACTCAGCTGGTGAGTTGGCATACCCGAACGGGCACCTGTTGAAGGTGAACTGTCGGTTGCCAAATGTGAATACCAGTTGGTATTGGTCTTCTGGGTGCACTGGAATGGTACAGAATCCAGAGGCCACATCGAGTGTAGAGAAGATGGTGGCTCCTCTGATTCGGGGTATTTCCTGTTCCAGCTGTGTCATGGGCCACCGTGACAATGGCACCTGTTGATTCAGCTTTCGATAGTCAATGGTGGGCCGCCATTTCCCATTCGGTTTGAGAACGGGCCAGATGGGGGCAGAGTAGGTGCTGTTACATGGACGGATGTCACCTTTCTCAAGCATGGATTCGATGATTTCCTGCACTGGAAATCTTATAAAGGACTCGTCTTAGTCTTTGGCGGTCTGCGTTGTCCTGAAGCGCATCAGCATCTTGTGGAATTTGCTGCACTTGAGATTCAAAACCTTGATATCGCTCCTCTGTCGGTGTGTCATCGGTTGGGTTGATTTTTAAAGGTGTAGCAGGTGCATTAGTCTCACTGACAGGCTGGTGGGAGACTGTGTACACTGCGAGGTGTTGGTCCTCTGTCAGCTCAGTTCTGCACACTTGGTCTTTGGCTACTGACATGACAGATGTGATGGCAATGAGTTGGAAGGGTACTGTGAACTCTGTGTTGTCAGTGTGCCCTTCAGGTATCAGTGCAGGTGGGATGGGCCCAATGACGGGTAATACAAGTTCAAAGTCATGAAAGTCGTGGCTCACTAGCCATCCTAGCCTGTAGGATCTGGGGATGTTGATGTCCGTTGGTGTTAGGGGTGTGCCATATCATACCGTCCACGATAATACCGGTATACATTTTTACGTGATAAAAAAGTGTCATATCGCGATATCAATGATATAGCGACGCGATGACGTATGGCGCATTTACGTTCCCTAGCACGCACAACAACACCTGTGTGAGCGCGAGAGCAGCCTGTCAGCCTCCGATGACGATTTAGCAATTTCACACACAGCTTGAGTGTTCAGCGGGGGCGTTTAGGAGTCGGGACATGACTGAATGGTCTCGTGCACAATCTAGCCATCAGTGCATCGTAACTAAAGTTTATAATTTTCAAGTCTTCTTAATTCTTATCAGTTTAAACATTCAAGCGGTTTTAAACTATCCAGTAAGCTACTCGCGCACTCTCTGAGAGAGTTGCACTGCGTGCATACATTGAGTACCTAGGATACAGCTCGCGAGAAACTAAAGTTATTTTTCGCGGATTATATCGCTTTAATGGAAAAGCGCAAAATTGTGTAAAACTTCCGGTCTTGGTAAGTATACTCATAAACACAGTCGGTTATGTATAAAACGCATGTGACAGTGTGACAGACAGTATAATGAAAACAGCAATGGATCCGCGCACTAGCTGTAAAAGTGACAGCAGCCATAGGCTATGCGTCTGTCATTAATGTTGTCGTCAAACAACAAAAGATAGCTTTAATTGTAATGAATGAGAATTATTAGCTTATGTATTTAATTTAATCAGGAAACAGAACTAAAAATCTATGTGTTATTTTACATTTGATTACTTTATTATGTTTCTGTAGTATTTCTGAATCCTGGTGTTTGACCTACACACATTTTACATTTAATTCAAAGATTGAAATCAAGCTTCCTTGTGTTGTGTAAACTCTTAACAACAAAATTACCACATTGTAAAAACGCAATGAGTGAGCAAACATTTAGGCGAGATAAACATAATAAGAAAATTTTCAACAACAACAAAAAATAGTCTATATCATCATAAATATCATTATCGCAAATATTCTTTAAATATCGTGATAGAATTTTGAGGCTATATCGCCCACCCCTAGTTGGTGTGCAGTTGTTGAACAGAATGTAGACTACCCGAGATGACACGTCTGTGAGGGGTGTGGCTTCGAGTGTGAGTCCGAGGTCCCCACATTCAGGTGAAGGTTGGAAGAAAGCCAGCGTGTGGTTTAATGTTTGGCCACGTTGCATGTTGAGCCGTACAGTGACCCCTTTCGTGTGAGCTGGTATCACTGACTTTGTTCGTTGATTAGGGTGCAGACTTCTGGGATGGTCTGCCCTGACAGTAGATTTTCATGATCGATGTGAACAGGTGGCTGTAAAGTCAATGGGGCCCATACCACTTCATTAAACATGTCCACATGAGCTTTGAGACGAAGCAAAGCGTATGCTCCAATGTAGACATCGTGGACCGGATCCGGTAGGATCAGGAAGTAATGGGTCAGGCATCGGTTATTCCACTTTAATTGCAAAGCACAGATCCCTTTTGCAGCTATCATGGAAGATGGATGTGCGTTGAGAGGGAAACGTGTGCGTTTGCTGGTATAAGGCAGGTCCGGTGTTTTGTCAATGATTGCATTGAATAATGAGAGACTGATGGCTGAGTTGTCTGCCCATAGTGCTAGGATAATGTCTGTTGTGGTTATATCTTGCAGTTGCAGGTCAGTCCTGACCTGGGGGCAGTAGGTATCAGAGCCTTGGCTGGTTTTGAAAGTACAGAGTAGTAAACTTGACCCCTGATCAGCTGTTGTGACTGGGTCGTCATGTCTGGCTGAGGGAATTCCCGTGAACCCTGTGACCTGACAGTCTGGCTGAGCAGATATGTGTGGCTGGAGGGGGAGGGGTTCAAGCACCTGAGCCCAAACTTGCAGGTGTTTGAAGTCCAGTAACGGCTCAAATCGATCCAGCAGGTCCTTGCCTATGAGAAATGGATAAATGCTCATTTGCGAAACGTAGACCGGGTGTACTAGGCTCATAGGACCGATTGCCAGGTGAATGGGAGCTACGTTTCTTAGTTGAATGTCATTTTTGCTGTATGACTGCACATTCAGCTCACAAGTGTGGAAGTTAAGAGTTCGATTTTGTCTTAGAGCTTCAAATTTGAGTCTTTCAAATAGTTGAGCCGAAATTAGCGTGAGATCGGAGCCGGTGTCCACCATGGCTTCGATTCTCACCTCCTTTTCCAAAGTGATGGTTAGGTAGAGTTTGCGTGCCACTCCTTTTTCGATCAGGTTCCCCAGGAGTTTTGGTGTGGGGTCTTGCGTGTTGATCGATAAACAGTGCGGGTATGTTTCGTGTGGCTCGTTGTGGGTGCAGATCAAAAAGACAGCACTTTCTGGTACCTTTGTGTGAGCGCTGCTGCAGTTTTGTTAAGGAAGTGCAGCGTTTTATTCAGGAAGTGCGGTTGTCAGCCGGAGTGAGTGAGGGGTGTTGACAGTTGGTGATGCAACAATGAATTCACTAGACTGTGGCTGACAAACAGTGTTCTGGCGGGCTGTCAGTTGGAGGGAGTGAGTGGAGCTGTCACTTTGTGATGTAACAGCGAGTTCCATAGTCTGTGGTTTGACAGTGTCTGTGGGGCTGTCAGTGGGAGGAACGTTGGGAGTGGAGTTGGCTTCAGGCCTAAGGTTTAGTCATGCGTTGTCTGGTTTATCTTTGTCATCCTTGCGAGATTTCTTTTGAAGAAACTCTCTCAGCAGGCTCAGAAGTTCTGCAGCTTCAGATGTGGCTGTGATGTTTCTGTTGGATGTGGGCTCCACCTTCAGCTTGCCAGTGTTACGTCGAGAGGGGTCTTTCAACCGGCTCTCTGAGCTTAGTGTTCGGGGAGATGGAGGTCGGCTCCTTCTGGGTCGCTGGCCGGCTTCCCAGGTGTCCCCTCCCGTTTGGTTGCGAGGGGGGCAAGGCCCCCAGAGTGCCCAGAGTGGTCGTTCTGTTGCCTTGGGCGAGCACCCCCACGACCGCGCTGACCTCTGCTGGCCTGAAACGGTCTTGACTCTCTGTTGACAGGTTTGTAAGTGGGGTGCTGTGCGCCCTCTAGGGGCAGCTCTGAGCGGTGCTCAGAGACGGGGCAGATTGTGGGGTTTCTCACAGTCTTTTCAGAGATAGTTCTTTGTTTGGTGTATGCTTTGTGAACCAAGTCACGCAATTGTTGAATTGACATAGTCCTTGGCTCAGCCAAGACTCCCAGATGATGGGAGAGGGTAAGGTGGAGATTCTGCAGAAACAGGGTTTTGAAATTCCAGTCCTCTTTCATGCCTGGCTCATTGCGTGATCCGAAGTAGGCTTGTCGGAGGCGGCCGTAGTAAGCTTGTGGCGTTTCCAGCCGGGCTTGTTTCAGGTCCATTGCCGCTATGATACCTTGGTCTTATTCTGGATCGGAGAATTCACGAATCAGAGCTTGCCGCAATTGCTGGTAGTCCATCTTGACGGTTTCTGGTTGACGGTCTAGGAAGCTTCTCACGTCACGGCTTGAAGTGATCCTGAGAAGATACAACTTATCCCAAGTAGTGGCGTTGTCCACAGTTTGTAAGTGAAAATCAATGTCTTTTAAATAAGAGTGTACATCGTGACCTCCTGCTGGATTGGGAGTGAAGGTCGGGATGTTTCTAGCAAGCTTGTCCAGTTCTTTAGGGGCCGCGTGGTGACCGATGGCCCTGCCCTTCGGTCTGGGGCCCTGCTCCTCTTCAGCTGGTGGGAGCTCGCAGCGGCTGGCTAGAGTGGTGTCGCGCCGTGGGCTTGCTTCCCCTCCTTCAGCTTTGGGGGATTGGCTGAAACGTGCAGGCTCGCTGGTAAGGGGAAACGGAGTGATTGGTGTCTCCCCCTCCAGGTAGCCCTGCAGTCTGTAAGAATGTTTCAGTTCTCTGTGGACAATGTCAAGTTCATATTTTAGGTCGTGTCTCTGTTGGACAAGCTCGTCAATTTCAGCTCGGGCTGCTTGCAAATGTTTTTCACAGGCCTTGGCTTTGGCCTCCCTGTCCTTTAATTCAATCTCTGCTCTTTTCAACAGAGCGTCGCCATGTAGCAGTTTGTCCTGGAGTTCCTCCGTGGTCTGTTTTTCCGACTGCAACCTCTTGTCTGTGTCCGTGCGCAGATCCTCCAAGGCCTTTTGCAGTCTTTCCACTTCCTCTTGTAATTCTGGACTTGTTTCGTCCTTTGCTCCAGCCTCCAGAAGTAGCTGATCCAGATGTTTCTGCGCAAGGTCCTTCTTTTTGCGGGCCTCCTTTAGTTGAGTCTTTAGTCCTGCAATTTCCTTTTCCAGATTGGCGTTGTCCTCCTCCGCCAAGCGTGCCTGCGCCGCTAAGTTGTGAGCTAGGCTTCCGATTATCCGGCTCCATTCCTTTGAGCTTTAGGCCTGCGTGGGGTCGTTGGACATTAGCTGGTCTACTTCGGCGTCCAGTTCCTGTCGGGTCAGGGTGGGCCAATTTATGCGGGTCAGCGTGGGACCCGAAAATAGACGCTGCCGGGTTGTCACTCTTATTGTTTATCTTCCTTGGGGTCTCTTGGTGAACTGAAAGAAACAAATCACAACAGAATAAAACAAAACCAAGGAAAAGAAGATCGAGAGGGGAAAGCAAAATCTAAATATCGCAGTGAAAATAACACCTATGTGAATTGACCTGAGGTGAACTGAGGTCGTACGCAGCTGGACCCAGCAAGCGTGGTCAAACTTTCCGGTGCAGCCAAACACTTGACTGCCGTGACTCTGGGCTCTTCGTTGCTCTGGTCACGGTTACGCCCTCTCAAACAGCGCGTGACATGTAAACACAACCTGGTAATCTCCGAGGTATCAACCGCCCGACCGCACTGCAAAGGTGGGCGGGGCCCAGAACCCACCAGCGAACTGGCGTGGCGGTTTCGCCTATGGTTTGTGGACCGTTCCCAAAAATTGACCGGTGCGATGGCTTGATGGTTGACCCTACAAAGCACCAGATTGCTGATGTCACTAACTGCGTGCCGTAAACCGTGGCAGAGATAAAAGAACTCGAGAGTCAACGCACGGTCAGTGTCGGCGACGCCAGTCAGCAGACTCGCCCACCGAGATCAACCAGGACTCCCACAATCCACCGCAGATGCTGAGGTTTTTACCTGCACAACAAGCAAAATGGAATGAACAAGGGAGCTTAAAGTGAATTAAGATTTTCCTTGCTGAAAGTGAATTAAGATTTTTCTTTCTTAAACCAAATTGAGTAATTTAGGTATGTAAAACAGAAACTACAATGAACCTGAAGAGGGGTAAGGTAGTAACAAAATGACTTTGAAGAGACAAACTAATTTACCTGGAAAGGAAAAACTAAATTAAAAGATGGACGGCTTTTGCCAACTGATGATAGCACAGAAATATATTAGACAGGATGGTAGTTATTGTAAAATAACCTAACCCAATTGGAAGTTAGCAATAACTCAATGCAGGTGGAAGCCGGAAATGGGAGCGGTAGGCCGCTGTAGTGGGTTTTGGAGCCTCAAGGGGGCGCACTTCCTCTCTGTGGTTCACCTGGACTGTTTGACACAATTTTAAATTTCAATTAAAATTGGTTTAACTCAAATCCAAATGAGCCTTGGGGAGATTGAAAGAGGATTAGACTGATTTCTTATAATAATCGTAACAACACTGAAGTCATTCGTAATGATAATAAAATAATCCTCGGGAGAAGCATAAATGAAAATGATTTCATACAGTTTAAGTTCAATAGAAGGCTGATAGCTGGCTTGAGAAGGGTGTCTGCCACTAGGTGGTGTCTTTCTTTTCAGGGGGGGGGGGGGGGGGGGGGCTATCAATGACTGAAATGTCAGAAATTTATAGTGGAGGAAAAAAATAAAATAAAAATAATAATAATTATTTCAAATCAACTCTAGATACACTGGGGAATTTCGATACCATTGAATTTCTTGGATCCTAACAATACCACACACGGTACTTCTGTGTGCTAGTAAGATAAAGATACATGATTATTCATGATTAAACGCATATCACATATCCTAAAGCTGATGGTTGTAGCAATGAAAATCACATGGGAATAGTGCAACACAACAAGAAACATTGGATACAAATATCGAAACATTTAACAAGGTATTTTGTCTCACACATGGTCAAAATGAGTGTTTCTGTGTGTGTGTTTGTGGGTGTATGTGTGTGCGTGTGTGTAAAAGTTCATCCCGTGGTTGACGTGTGGTGAACTTTTGCTCATCCCCTGCGGGGGATTGTGTGTGCGTTTTCTGTGAATTGATGAGTTTAACACCAGAATAGTGGTTGACTATCTGGCTACGCACTGTCTTGTTTGTGAGGGGCAATCTTCAGGAGGGGGACCCTGGGGAGTTTACACACGGGATCTCGAGTTAGAGCGGCGCCTTTTGGTCACATGTCGGTAAAACCGGACACTGCTTTGTGTATTCACTAGTAATTTAATCAAATGGCAGCCACCCATTTGCTGGTGTCCCGATCAGAGAACAGTGAAGCTATGTTTGTAGATTAGAAACCAGTAATTTAATAGAAATGGCAGAACTGGCCACCTGCTTGCGGTTACATGTGTAAAACACAACACGCCACAAAGAATGCTGCGACTTTTTGAGGACTGTACTGTAAACTGCCTCCTGATCTATCCAAACACCTGAAGCGCATTTGCAGTATGCCGAACGTTCGTTCAATTACACAGTGTGTTTGTGTGTGTTTTCGATTAAACTGCATTTGACGAATTGTTGCTGGCATCAAAAATGGTGTCATCAGCCATGTCTTCAACGGATACCCGTTGTCCCCTAACAGCCACCCATCCAACGGGGGATTCCCCTCGAAGATGGCAGGAATGGGAGAGTTTGCCAGTATGAATGAGTCGTGGCTCGAGCCAGGATATTTCGCAAAGACATAGGTGATTTTACTGTAAGCATCGCAAATGACTTGTACGTTGATTGAATAGGTTCCCTTGCGGTTGATGTATACAAGTGTGTTTTCTGATTGGGCACGTAGCTGCACATGGGAGCAGTCTATAACACCAAGGACACCAGGGAACGTCTCAGGTTACTATTGTAACCATAGTTCCCTGAGAACAGGGAACGAGACGATGCGTCCATCGACGCCATGGGAACGCCCCCAGCGTGACTGCGTCTGAAGCATCTATGTCAACTAGTCCAATGGAAAGAATGAGCGTCACGGGCAGGTGACGTCATGACCAGGATATGATAAAAGCACATCCGGTGCAAACCGGCATTAGCTTCGAAAATTGCCGAAGCAAGCCGATCACAGGGATGCAGGAAGTATGGCAGGGTGACGCATCGTCTCGTTCCCTGTTCTCAGGGAACTATGGTTACAATAGTAACCTGAGACGTTCCCTTACGAAGGGAACTCAACGATGCGTCCATCGACGCCATGGGAACGAGAATACCCAAAGCGCCAGACTTTCAAATGCCTGAGTGTCAGCCTGTTGTCACACTGCACCAAGCACCTGGGATCCTGGGGCAGCATCCAGGTCCAAGCTGTAAAACCTCATGAATGTGAGCGGTGAGGACCAGCCCGCCGCATCACAAACGTCTTGGAGAGAACTCCAGATAATACGCTTAGAAGCCATACTCCTAGTGGAATGAGCCCTGACCACCAAATGGTTGGCCAGAAGACTCACAAGCAAGAAGAATAGTCTCGACTATCTATATGCTCAATAGGTTGGATTTTCTCGACAGAGAAGTCCGATGAACATAAGTGTCCAGTGCTCGCACTGGCACAAGAGGTTCAGCTTTTCCTGGTCCGAAAAATGGGGGAGGACAGAAACCTGCAGCACAATAGGCCTCGGAATAATGGTAGGCACCTTTGGAACATATCCATGTTTCGGGTAAGATTGCCTTGGCCATCCCGGTGCACTCAAGGCAGGTGGGGACCGAAAGGGCCTGAAGGTCTGACTCTTATAGGGACGAAATAGCTAGCAGAAAATAGTCTTAAAAGAAAGGAACTTCTCTGAGACCAAATCTAAGGGCTCGAAGGGAGCCCCAGATAGGCCTTCTAGAACTATTGCAAGGTCCCAAGCCAGCACCTTAGTGCAAGTTGCATGCCTCAGCCTCAAAGTGCCATGAAGGAAACGAGTGATCAGGGGGTCTCGACCCAAAAATGTACTACCCACCAGGGCGTGGAAAGCCGCAATGGCCGCCACACATATTAGAATATAGTTTCCTCGTAGCGGGAGCTCTGGAGCTTAGAATGGTCTAAACAACCTCGGTTGAGAGACCACTCTCTATGAGTTGGGCCCCCTCAGAGGCCAAACCCACAGTTCCCAAATCCCCTGCCGGGGGTGCAATATTGCATCCCCTGCCTGAGACAGAAGGTCTCTCCTGATCGGGACCTCCAAGGGAGGTCCGTCGAGGAGAAAAATTAGGTCCGCAAACCAAATTCAGCTCGGCCAGGGTGGTGCTACTAAATAGGCTTATTCCATCCTGGCGGATTCACTCCAGAACTCCTGGGAGCAGAGCAACGGAGGGAAATGCGTACAGACGTAGCCTCGGCCACGTCTGCACCATAGCATCCAGCCCCGAGGGGACTGGTTGAGTGAGGGATAACCAGAGTGGACAGTGCGTCGTATGCTGAGACGAGAACAAATCCACTTCTGCCTGGCCGTAAAACTCCCATATTTGCTCCACCGCCTCGGGGTGGAGTCCCCTGGCCTCAGCCCCTGCCTCGACAGGGTGTCTGCTCCAATATTCTGGCCCCCCCCGGAATATACACTGCCCTCAGACAGCGTAATTTCTTGAGGGACCAAAATAAGAGGCCACCAACGTGTTGTCTGTGGGTCAAGAACCAGAGTTTCCTCCATATAACCAAGGCGCGGGGATACTGCCGCGTGATCTTGATCGTAAGGAGTGGGTTTCCCCTCAGGGAGAACCCTCTGGTCCTGAGCCACCTCTGTAAAGGTCTCACGTACAGCAGGTCAAAGGGTATCACATTGGACGCTGCTGCCCTGAGGCCTAACAGTCACTGTTCCAGAACAACACATGATGGCCCCTCAGGTCTGGGAGGAGATGTCTCAACGCATTGAAGACGACCATCATCTCTAGGCAATTCATGTGCCAAGAGAGATGATGACTCCTCCACAAGCCCTGAGCTGAGCGGCCTTCCAATACCGCTCCCCAGCCGGTGAGGGAAGCATCTGTCGAGATCACAACTCGATGGCAAAGAGCTCCCAACACCGGACCCTGGGTTAAGAACCAGTGTTTCCTCCATATAACCAAGGTGCGGAGACACCGCCGCGTGATCTTGATCATACGAAGTGGGTTTCCCCTCGGGGAGAACCCTCTGGTCCTGAGCCACCACTGTAAAGGTCTCATGTACAGCAGGCCAAAAGTTATCCCGTTGAACGCTGCTGTCACAAGACCCAACAGTCTCTCTAACTGTTTTACAGTGCGTGACTGGCCTAGCCTCAGCTCTTTTGTGGCTGTTAGGATAGCAGCTACACGAACGGGCCACAGAGTGGCCCGCATCGTCACTGAATCCCATACCACACCAAGGAAAGTGGTTCTCTGTACTGGAGAAAGCACACTCTTCTTGGCATTGAGCCTCAACCCCAACATCTGCATAGGAGCGAGAACGACACCTCGGTGCCGAACCGCTAACTGTTCTGATTCCGCTAGAATCAGCCAGTCATCTATGCAATTCAGAATGCATATGCACTGCAGCCTGGCGGGGCCAGAGCTGCGTCTACACGCTTCGTGAATGTGCGGGGTGATAGAGCTAGACCGAAAGGAAGTGCCTGATACTGGTGTTCTTTGCCCCAAAGAAAACCTCAGGAACCTCCTGTGCTGAGGGAGGATGGAGATATGGAAGTATGCGTCTTTTAGATCTATCGTGACAAACCAGTCCTCGGATCTGATTTGAGTCACGATCTGTTTGAGTGTCAGCATTTTGGAATTGAGTTCCAGCACCAAACACTCCAACAGACGAAGATCTAGTATGTGACGCAGCTCTCCATCCTTTTTTGGAACAATGAGATAACGACTGTAAAGACCCGACGCAATGTCGGGTGAGTACACCTGCTCTATAGCTTTCTTTGCTAACAGGGCCTTTACCTCTTGCTCCATTACCAGAGCCTGCTCGGAATGCACTAACGTGAGCAACACCCCGTTGTAGCCTGGAGGACGAGAACCAAATCTGCCTCTTACTACTAACTGCAGGACCCATAGAGATATATTTGGCAGTAGCTTCCGCGCTGCCAGAAAATCTACCAAGGGAACCAGCCCCTCGAAGCTGGCCTCTGGTGTAATAAAGACAGCCAGTTCGGGGACCTGAAGCATACTGGCAGGAACCACCCGAACTGACTGTTTTCGAACCCCCCTCAGAGGGCGCATTCCGACGCAATGTCGAGTTGACGCTGCGCCAGAAGCTCGCTGGAGACCGCTGCGCCCCGAAGCACCAAGGGTGGCGGGGTTGGCAGAACGGTCCCCTGAGGGCACCGAGATGGAAAGGGCACCGTATAATGAGGTGATCACCATTCCACCCCGGTTGGGGCTGCCCTCACCGGTCTGACGCCGGTGGCGCCAGACCTTTTCTTTTGAGCCGCAGCCTTCTCAGCGTGAAGAACGGTCCTCGGATCCGGCTTCTGCTTTGAAGGCTTTGGCTGCTGTGTTGTGTATGAGAAACTAGACGGCTGGAGCTGCTCACGCCCAGCAGCCCCAGGGGGTTGGACATAGCGAGGGAGAGATTATCTTGTATCTTTCTCTATGATTCCCATCAAATTGAGCCAGAGGTGTCTCTCAGTGACCACAAGGGCTGCCATCCCTGAGAGATAAATCTGTGGCCCGACGGAGTTCTCAAACCCCATCGGGCCAAACTCCCTCACTTCTGTCCAAATACCGCAGCAGGTCAGCCTGATATGCTTGTAGCACTGCTATGGTGTGCAAGCAGGCCCATGCTAGACCCACTGCCATATATGCTTTTCCCACTAGATTAAAAAATAGTTTTCTTTAATGGTTTAGTGAGAGAAGCCGACGCCTTCAGGTACAATACTGAACCGGGAGACAGATAGCTCGCAAGCGTCTGTTCTACCCGGGGTATTGCCCCATAGCCATACCCTCTTAACCCCCAAATATCTGAATATACATGAATGTGGGGGCTAAAAGACAAGAGGAGTAAGGCTTTTTCCATGATCTAGACAGCTCGCTGTGCAGATCGGGAAAAATGGAAGGCCCCGTGATGGAGGTGGAAAAACAGAGGGAAGGAAACTCGTTTAATCTATTTTATTTTTAGGACGAGTGCCCCCTTATTTCTGCTGGCCATAAATATTTAATTTATCTACAGCCTTAGTAAACACTTCCACCAGCTTATTATTTTTATATATATATTTTTTATATATATTCACTTTATTTTATATATAATATATAAACTATCATATATATATATATATAGGCTATATATATTTCTCATACGCTGGGGAAAGAGATGGCAAATTCACTTCCCCCATGATTGTGTCACTTTCAATGCCCAGCACATCTACCTCCTCGGAGGTAGAGCACTGAAGCATTGATTTCTCTCTCTCCCCGGGCGGAAGAGACCGCAGCGCGGGCTTCCGAGACCGGCGAGAGAGCACTGGATCCCTCGTGGAAAGGGAGGAGATAAGATCCGCGGACCCGTCTCCAACCCCGTAAAGAGATCCTATTCGCGATCCACAGGAATGCATTCTCCGCGCTGCCTCGGCAGACGCGGGACCTGTCACCCTGAGAATTGCGAGCCCGGCCACTTTCCTCGAAAAGTGACAGGCGGGAGCGGAGCATGCGAAGCGAAAGCTTCTCACAATGTTGGCAATCAGCCCCCTCGGAGGCTGATACCGCATGCTCTACTCCCAAACCCATCACACAAAGCTCGTGTGTGTCCCTACTCGTTAAATAGCGCGAGCAGGGAGAACACAGAGTTTGTGCAATTGTTTAGTTTCCATAAATATATATATCAGACAGACAACAGTAAATATAACAGACAGTTTGACACAGATCGCTTGCTGAGGCAACAGAAGCTAATGCCGGTTTGCACCGGATGTGCTTTTATCATATCCTGGTCATGACGTCACCCGCCCGTGACGCTCATTCTTTCCATTGGACTAGTTGACATAGATGCTTCAGACGCAGTCACGCTGGGGGCGTTCCCATGGCGTCGATGGACGCATCGTTGAGTTCCCTTCGTAAGGGAACCCATACTTCGCACAAAATGCCTGCTTTGCTCTTTCCTGGCTGTCAGGTGTGACGGGGAATTTGATGTATTCCCCAGCATTTCGGACTAGACCTGATGTAACTGCATGTATAGCCGAACTTATGACAGATTGTGAAATGCCTCCAATGGAGCTAAGGGGGTGCTGGAACGACCCAGATGCATAGAAATACAATGCCGCTGTAACCTTTACTGCAACGGGGAAGGCATAGGG
The DNA here is from genome assembly GCF_051911475.1 of Siphateles boraxobius. Lineage (NCBI taxonomy): Eukaryota > Metazoa > Chordata > Actinopteri > Cypriniformes > Leuciscidae > Siphateles > Siphateles boraxobius. Next base: position 993,019 of record NW_027509200.1, on the reverse strand, counting down.
ACAGGTTGCATCAGTCCCCAGCTCATCTGCCAGGAGATGTCTGTCACAGCCTGGTGGGTCAGGCGTAACTTATGTATGCATACCTCCTCACTGAGGGAGAGATAGGTCTGTCTGGGCCGGTATACCCTCTCCCTCCGGCGTCTAATTCTTTGTCCCAAGACATACTCCATCTCACTGTGCAAAATAAAAAAATATGAGCAAGCTCAACTTAACTGGTAAGTTGAAGACTAAGGTTTTTAATGTACTTACATTATGGTAAAGGTGATTTCACAGTCTTCCGATTATTTTTTCCTGGTTCTTGACGGACAAACCAATTTGACAGATGTTCTTATATACATATATGTCTTGCCACTATTGGGCAAACAGGTCTGATCCTTAATTACTACAATTAGCCTGAAAAATTGGTAAGCTAGATTTATGCCTATTTTTTTCACATCTTCGTGCACACTACAATGATTTCCGTCATCTCATGTGTTAATATTTTTTATTGTAACAATTTAAGATTTGCAAAAATAACTGTTGCATCTGTGTAGATTACATGAGCAAAGTGTATGAGCGTTGTGCTAGCTATACATTATGGTCAAGCAAGTGCCCTTAAAATAGCATAATGACCCTAACCCAGATAGGGCCCATAGAGTTTATCCTACAAAGATATTCCTACAAAAATTTTAAATTGATATTGATTTAAAATGTTTAATGCTCCACTGACACAATTTCTCATTTGTTTTGGTCGTGCCAATACACCCAGTATGTTTGGAATAATGTGGAGAGTTTCATTTATTGATAATATTTTAAATACATTATCCTCACATTATACATTAAATAAATTCTTTATCTTACAAAGATGTGATTTTGGGTTATTATATCAAGGATCGTTCTTTAAAAGAGGTTGGTTTTATTATCAATTTTATTTTATATCTGTGTAAATTTCACATTCATGAATGCAAGTTTACAAAAGGCAAACCTCTCTTAATGGTGCTTGAAAAGGAGATTAAAATGTATGTAGATGTGATGTCCAAATCTAAAAATAGTAAAGCAATTAAAGTGATTAATATATGCTCCTTCTTTAACATTTTTTCATAATATATAAAATATAATGAATGGTGCGGACCGGTAAAGTATATTTTCTGTATTTAAATTGCATTGTAATATCCTATGGCATTGTTATATGAACAATGTATCTTTATTTGTAAACTGATGCTTATGTATCCTCTTGTCTATTTATCTTATAATTCTATTTTTTGTTTTTTGTTGTTCCTTCTTGTTGAGGCATGTGAATTATCTTCTGTTATGAGATAAGGCACTGTATGCTACTTGTTGTTGACAATAAAGCATTTTTTTTTTAAAAATCCCTACTTTCACCTTGCCCCACATCCTCTTTTATATGGATAATGTAGATTCATCAGTATCAGATTTAGTCAATATGATTATTCTTATGGGTAAATATCATATTCATTGCAGTAAGTGGATAGATAGATATCTATAGGCTGACCATAAATGTGATTTACAGGCGGACTGATGGTCGACCCGACGCTAAAACACAACAGTGTGGGGGAAATCCCTCCGTATATGAGAAACCCAGTCGCTGTTGTTCCAGTGTGTGAAGAGTTTTCTAGATGAAAGGTTTGATGATTTCTCGGTGTCAATCCACTATGGCGGAGGAGGTTTGCTCATGAATATTACGCGCGTGACGGCACGTTCATCCAGTACTCCTCACCGATTGGTTGACAGGCAAGACATTGGTTAGAGATTGACCAATTAGCGGTCAATCTTGGAGTGAAGGCTTGGGCTATGAATATTAATGAGGTTTCTTGACCGAGCGCTCCAGTAAACAGAGCGCGCGACTGCAGCCGGTCTCGATTAATATTCATGAGCGCGTGATTGTGATTGGCCGCTGATTGGTTGCGTCCTGCGCCAAGTGCATCGTAATGAGTGCGGCTGCGTTGCAGGGCGATTAATTTGTGTTCGGAGAGAAAGACGATAGGAAATAGCGTGACATACAGATGTGTGTTTTCCGATCAGCGACAATAACACGCGTCTGGGTTTGTGTCAGCACCAGTAGCTGGATTAGGGTTTGCGCGTTTAGGCTGTTGCGGCTCCAAGGCGGCTCAGGTGGAGACGGATAACGGTAAGTCTTTCCCTGCATCAATAACGCCAGTTTATATGCAGGCGACGGGCCGATGACGTATTAAATCATAACATCCACATCCTAATGTCATCCATAGAGCATCCCTTATGAATGCATACACATCCCTTATTATTCTCGGTTTAAATGCATCTTCATCCCTTATGTCATCAGTATAAATGCATCTAGGCCTGCTGCATCCCTTATAACGCGTGTTTAATACACACAGAGATGTATATTATCATGGAGTAATGCTGAGGATCTGCTGTTCTCCAGTGCCCTTGACAATCTGTGCTCGCGGACAGAAACAGTTGCGCAATGTTTGTGTGTGTCTCTATCTGGATGTGTGTGTGTGTGTGTGTGCGTGTCTCTATCTGGATGCGCGTGTTTGTGTGTGTGTCTCTATAGCTGGATGCGCGTGTCCTCCTCCTCCTCCTCCTCCTCATCTAGCTCCTCAGACTCTGCCGCATCTTCCTCCTCCTCCTCATCATCATGGGGAACCGGGGCATGGAGGACCTGATCCCGCTGGTGAACCGGCTCCAGGACGCCTTCAGCTCCATCGGGCAGAGCTGTAACCTGGACCTGCCGCAGATCGCGGTGGTGGGCGGGCAGAGCGCCGGCAAGAGCTCCGTGCTGGAGAACTTCGTGGGGAAGTGAGTGAGGATGATGGAAATACGTCCATCACAGCCATTACGGAAATTAATCAGGGTTTTACAGAAAATAAAACCAAAAACAACAACATGGTTATTATAGTTATACTACAAATTAACCATGGTTTTACTAAAAATAAAACCAAAACAAACAAAAAAAGATGTTATTTTAGTTATACTACAAATTAACCATGGTTTTACTAAAAATAAAACCAAAACAAACAAAAAAAGATGTTATTTATTTATACTACAATTTAACCATGGTTATACTAAAAATAAAACCAAGAAAAATATGGTTATTATAGTTAAACCACATCAAATTAAACATAGTATTTTTTGTAAAACTCTGGTTATACAAATGGTAATCAATCTGCCAAAAAAACTATGGTTACTACACTTTTACTATTGTAAAACCAAGGTTAATTTTTGTAAGAGAGGGTGATGACAGTCACATGACTACATTTATTATATTAGTAGCTATAATATACAGAACCTGCTACCCAATAAGGCAGTACTGAGTTCTGATTCAGCTTTATCTATACCAATCATCAGTGTAGGAAACAGTAAAGTATGCAGCACGTAAGTTAAGTAACACAGCGGAATGGTATTAATAATAATGAATAAATGATAATAAACGTATGGATGATTGCTTTGAAAGTAGAGCTGCAAGATTCACATTTTTTTCTGTTTAAAATTGAGATAATAATTGACTCGTTCAGATAAAATGTTAATTGCTGCAGTGTATGCAAAAACATTAAATTAATTGAAATTATTAGTATTTATTTATTTTTAAATCAGTTTGAATGAATGATCCAATGACTCACTCATAAAGATGTCACTTGTTTCATTACTAGATGAATCAGCGTTTTTTGAACAACGATTGCTCAAGAATGTGTCGCCACCTACTGGTGGAATTCTGTAATGATACAATCGTGATTTGAAGCTATGAGTTGCTTTCAAAAGGTGATTTACGCTAACATAGACATCTGTGTTTATATCATAAAACTTTTAATCTGAATTATTGTAGCACAGAAGTAATGATGCTGTGTGCTTGAAAAGACTGTTTGTGCAGCTGTTTTACTACGATACATGACAACGGCTCTCTCCGGATCAGAACACGGGTCTCAATGTTCCTGTGATCCGACTTGTCAAAGGTTTAATAAGCAGAGATGAATCGCTGTCATTTAGGAATAAGATGATGTGGGTGTTTGAATCAAGATCGTGATCATTAAACGATAAAACTGGCAAGAACGTTACAAAGTGGTTAATGTGGGCAATAAAATAGAATATCACTCACAAGTTGTGTATCAGTACGTAACGGCCTAACCTGAGTGAGAATTTGGGCTCAACTAGCATGATTTCAGGGTTTAAATCAGGAATAGGAGAGGTCCGAGGAGTGAACCCTGGGGTACACCTCTGGAAACAGAGGCAGCGTGTGACTTTTGTTTGTTAATACAGACACATATCTGCCTTTAACTGATATAAGATGTCAGCCGTTGGATGACAGCAGCAATGGACAGATGAATGAGGGTTATAATAAACAGCACTAAGGTCAAAGACTCCTGAATCAGAGGACATTTGAGTACTATAGCTCTCTCAATACTATAGAGAGTGGTTGAAGATTCACAGAAAACTTTAAAAGAGCAGTTAAGTAACTTAATACATAAACAATAAATAACATTCACTGCTACCTACTACTTCACTTATGCTAAAGGGATTACATATAAACAAAACTAAAGCCTAAAAGAGGAGAAAAGGAAAGAAAACACATTGCATAACACACAAAACCCACACACATAAATAACCCAGGTGATCACTAGTAGCACTCTGGCTTGTTTAGTTGGGGTTTAAAAGACCCTTAATGTTAAGAAATATTATTGATTTGACTGTACTGTCACTATTGGATGAGAACAAAGCTTGATTAATTTAATTTTATTTTCCTAGAAATTACTTGACTATGTTAAAAACATCAGTGTGAATTATATATAACAGTAAATGGCAATCATCAAGTCAAGTCAGTTAGATTTGTATAGTGTTTTCACAATACATTTTATTTTGAAGCATCTCCACAGAGAATTATCCCTTAACGTCCCAAGAGTGCGAGAAAATTATGACACTTGCAAGAAAAAAAAAAAAGGATGTAGTCGTTTTTTACAAATACCATTAGTCTTGTGTTCATTGAATAAATTAAAAACGTAATATATAAGCTGGTGTTTTAGGGTAAAGTCATTGAGGTCCATCATAAACCCACCAGTACTGACTGTAAGCAGCTGTAGAAGAGGCGAGAAACAAACCAGATGCTAATGTGCTAATGTGAGTAATGCTAATGTGAGTGATTTTTGTAGTTTAAATCAAATCTCTTGAGTATTTGTGATGCAATGTTTCTGACTAATGCTGTGTAACTGCAAGCTTGAGACAGAAGTTAGACGTATGTTTGGTACAGAGATCATCTGTTTGAGTCTTGGTTCTGTGTTTCCCGCAGGGATTTCCTTCCTCGTGGATCTGGCATTGTCACTCGTAGGCCTTTGGTTCTGCAGCTCGTGAACTCCAACACAGGTGAAGCCACGTCTCCACAGCACTCAGTGTCTCAGGCCGAGAGCGATTAACATGCGTGTGTATCTGTGTGTCCTGTGTCATGGTGGCTCTACAGAGTGGGCTGAGTTCCTGCACTGCAAAGGGAAGAAGTTCACGGATTTCGATGAGGTGCGTCAGGAGATCGAGGCCGAGACGGACCGCGTTACTGG
>NW_027509200.1:852500-982500 GCF_051911475.1 Siphateles boraxobius | reverse complement strand
GTCTAATGTCTTACCTTTTCCGAGCGGGGCCAATAGCCTCGGACCTCAAGCACAGAGCCCAAACTCAACATGTGTTTCCACTGTCGGGCTAGTAGCCCCGCTTATACGCCCTAAAACGCATCAATAGAACGACATCACACAACCTCTCCGCTTCACCAGCTAACTGAAAACTAGCTAGATCGCAAAATGATCATGACAGAAGCAAACGTTTAGTTTTTACTTAAAGACTTACGATTCCTTTACGATATAGACGCATCGATATTTGGCATTTTCCATAAATACAAATCTGGTATTTTCCATAAATTTATTATCACAATGGTTAGCAAGTAGCCTTTAGCAGTGCATATAAATATATTTCTGCTTCATACTCTGAACAGTATGCCCGTGGGATTGTAAGGAACTTATTTCAAACACTCGCTGGTGTCTGAAAGTGAGTTTTTAGCTGAATTTTTTTTTAAATGTCTTAAATGTTGAAGTTAGCTGGTAGTCTGATATAATAAGATGGGAAATGAGCAGCGGTGTTGACCATCTCCTGACTGAGGTAAACTCTGTTCATGACCACTCCTCAAGCCCCAGTTGGCGCGCTTTAGACCAAGGTATTCGGCGTGTCCCCGAAGAAGCCCCAACGAGGCCTGATCAAACCCCGGAAGTGACAGTGGAAACTCGACTGGTCCTGATACACACTAGCAGCTCGCTTTTTGCCCGACAGCTCATGGTTTCTTGTTCTAAAATTACAAAATGTAACCTGAAGCCTACATCGCAAGCCATTGCAGCCTCTCTGTGTCTCTTTACGGGGTGAAATTACTAAACGCTTGTGTGTTTTCAGCCCAAAAACTTACATCTTGTCCAATCTCCAGTTTAGTCTGGGCTAAGTGTGCAAAGCTATTAGATTCAGTCACTTTTATTCTTTTCAAATTCCTGAGTAATGGTGTCTGATGCTCAATCTCCCAGGTTATATTGGGGTGGTGAACCGCAGTCAGAAAGACATCGACGGGAAGAAGGACATCAAAACGGCTCTGGCAGCGGAGAGGAAGTTCTTCCTCTCTCATCCATCCTACAGGCACCTGGCGGACACCATGGGAACGCCATACCTGCAGAAGGCCCTCAATCAGGTATGGCTGCAGTCAGTCAATCAAGCTCGGTCATGTGATTCCAGATACTGAAGAACTGCTCTGAAAAACCATTCACAACCCGATTATATGCTCTTGACTTGCAGTTGCAATGCAAATGCTTCAGTTTAACTGTTTAATTTGTGTTTCACAGCAACTGACCAACCACATCCGGGACACTCTGCCGGCTTTCCGTAGTAAACTACAGTCGCAGCTGCTGTCGCTGGACAAAGAGGCGGAGGAGTACCGTCACTACCGGCCGGACGACCCCTCGCGCAAGACCAAAGCCCTACTGCAGTGAGTGCCTCGACTCTCGACTCTACCCGCCTCTCACAGCTCGACTCTCGACTCCACCGCCTCTCACAGCTCGACTCTTGACTCCACCGCCTCTCACAGCTCGACTCTCGACTCCACCGCCTCTCACAGCTCGACTCTCGACTCCACCGCCTCTCACAGCTCGACTCTCGACTCCATCGCCTCTCACAGCTCGATTCTCGACCCCACCGCCTCTCACAGCTCGACTCTCGACTCCACCGCCTCTCACAGCTCGACTCTCGACTCTAACCGCCTCTCACAGCTCGACTCTCGACTCCACCGCCTCTCACAGCTCGACTCTCGACTCCACCGCCTCTCACAGCTCGACTCTCGACTCCACCGCCTCTCACAGCTCGACTCTCGACTCCACCGCCTCTCACAGCTCGACTCTCGACTCCACCGCCTCTCACAGCTCGACTCTCGACTCTAACCGCCTCTCACAGCTCGACTCTCGACTCCACCGCCTCTCACAGCTCGACTCTCGACTCTAACCGCCTCTCACAGCTCGACTCTCGACTCCACCGCCTCTCACAGCTCGACTCTCGACTCCACCGCCTCTCACAGCTCGACTCTCGACTCCACCGCCTCTCACAGCTCGATTCTCAACTTCACCCGCCTCTCACAGCTCGATTCTCGACTCCATCGCCTCTCACAGCTCGACTCTGCACTGCCTCTCACAGCTCGACTCTCGACTCCACTGCTTCTCACAGCTAAACTCTCGACTCCACTGCCTCTAACAGCTAAACTCTCGACTCCACCGCCTCTCACAGCTCAACTCTCGACTCACCCACCTCTCATAGCTCGACTCTCGACTCCACTGCCTCTCACAGCTCGACTCTCGACTCCACCGCCTCTCACAGCTCGACTGTCGACTCCACCGCCTCTCACAGCTCGACTCTCGACTCCACCGCCTCTCACAGCTAAATTTTTGACTCCACCGCCTCTCACAGCTCGACTCTCGACTCCACCCGCCTCTCACAGCTCGATTCTCGACTCCACTGCCTCTCACAGCTCGACTCTCGACTCCACCGCCTCTCACAGCTCGACTCTTGACTCTACCCGCCTCTCACAGCTAAACTCTCGACTCCACCCGCCTCTCACAGCTCAACTCTCGACTCCACCGCCTCTCACAGCTCGACTCTGACTCTAACCGCCTCTCACAGCTAAACTCTCGACTCCACCGCCTCTCACAGCTCGATTCTCGACTCCACCGCCTCTCACAGCTCGATTCTCGACTCCACTGCCTCTCACAGCTCGACTCTCGACTCCACCGCCTCTCACAGCTCGACTCTTGACTCTACCCGCCTCTCACAGCTAAACTCTCGACTCCACCCGCCTCTCACAGCTCAACTCTCGACTCCACCGCCTCTCACAGCTCGACTCTGACTCTAACCGCCTCTCACAGCTAAACTCTCGACTCCACCGCCTCTCACAGCTCGATTCTCGACTCCACCGCCTCTCACAGCTCGATTCTCGACTCCACCGCCTCTCACAGCTCGACTCTCGACTCCGCCGCCTCTCACAGCTCGACTCTTGACTCTACCCGCCTCTCACAGCTAAACTCTCGACTCCACTGCCTCTCGCAGCTTAATTCTCGACTCCACCGCCTCTAACAGCTCGATTCTCGACTCCACCATCTCTCACATGTCGGCTCTCGACTCCACCGCCTCTCACAATTCAACTCTCGACTCACCCACCTCTCATAGCTCGACTCTCGACTCTACCCGCCTCTCACAGCTAAACTCTCGACTCTAACCGCCTTTCACAGCTCGACTCTTGACTCTACCCGCCTCTCACAGCTCAACTCTCGACGCTAACCGCCTCTCACAGCTCAACTCTCGACTCTAACCGCCTCTCACAGCTCGACTCTTGACTCTAACCGCCTCTCACAGCTAAACTCTCGACTCCACCCGCTTCTCACAGCTTAACTCTCGATTCCACCGCCTCTCACAGCTCGACTCTCGATTCCACTGCCTCTCAAAGCTAAACTCTCGACTCCACCGCCTCTCACAGCTCAACTCTCGACTCACCCACCTCTCATAGCTCGACTCTCGACTCTACCCGCCTCTCACAGCTAAACTCTCGAGTCTAACCGCCTCTCACAGCTCGACTCTTGACTCTATCCGCCTCTCACAGCTCAACTCTCGACTCTAACCGCCTCTCACAGCTCAACTCTCGACTCTAACTGCCTCTCACAGCTCGACTCTTGACTCTAACCGCCTCTCACAGCTAAACTCTCAACTCCACCCGCTTCTCACAGCTTAACTCTCGATTCCACCGCCTCTCACAGCTGGACTCTCGATTCCACCGCCTCTCACAGCTGGACTCTCGACTCCAACGCCTCTCACAGCTCGACTCTCGACTCCACCGCCTCTCACAGCTCGACTCTCGACTCCACTGCCTCTCACAGCTCAACTCTCAACTCCACCGCCTCTCACAGCTCGACTCTTAACTCTACCCGCCTCACACAGCTAAACTCTCGACTCCACCCGCCTCTCACAGCTCGACTCTCGACTCCCCCGCCTCTCACAGCTCGACTCTCGACTCCACCGCCTTTCACAGCTCGACTCTTGACTCTACCCGCCTCTCACAGCTAAACTCTCGAATCCACCGTCTCTCACAGCTCAACTCTTGACTCACCCACCTCTCATAGCTCGACTCTCGACTCTACCCGCCTCTCACAGCTAAACTCTCGACTCTAACCGCCTCTCACAGCTCGACTCTTGACTCTACCCGCCTCTCACAGCTCAACTCTCGACTCTAACCGCCTCTCACAGCTCGACTCTTGACTCTACCCGCCTCTCACAGCTAAACTCTCAACTCCACCCGCTTCTCACAGCTTAACTCTCGACTCCAACGCCTCTCACAGCTCGACTCTCGATACCACCGCCTCTCACAGCTCTACTCTCGACTCCACTGCCTCTCACAGCTAAACTCTCGACTCCACCCGCCTCTCACAGCTCGACTCTCGATTCCACCGCCTCTCACAGCTCGACTCTCGACCCCACCCGCCTCTCACAGCTCGACTCTCGACTCCAAACGCCTCTCTCAGCTCGTCTGTACTCCACCGCCTCTCACAGCTCGACTCTCGACTCCACCGCCTCTCACAGCTCGACTCTCGATTCCACCGCCTCTCACAGCTCGACTCTCGAGTCTAGCCGCCTCTCACAGCTAAACTCTCGACTCCACCCGCTTCTCACAGCTTAACTCTCGACTCCACCGCCTCTCACAGCTCGAATCTCGATTCCACCGCCTCTCACAGCTCGACTCTCGACTCCACCCGACTCTCTCAGCTCGTCTCTTGACTCCACCACCTTTCACCGCGAACGCTCGACACTACCCGCCTCTCACAGCTCGACACTCGACTCCACCGCCTCTCACAGCTCGACTCTCGATTCCACCGCCTCTCACAGCTCGACTCTCGACTCCAACGCCTTTCACTGCGAACGCTCGACTCTACCTGCCTCTCACAGCTCGACTCTCGACTCCAACGCCTCTCACAGCTCGACTCTCGACTCCACCCGCCTCTCACAGCTCGATTCTCGACTCCACCGCCTCTCACAGCTCAACTCTTGACTCCCCCGCCTCTCACAGCTAAACTCTCGACTCTCGACTCCACCGCCTCTCACAGCTCGACTCTCGACTCCGCCGCCTCTCACAGCTCGACTTTCGACTCCACCGCCTCTCACAGCTCGACTCTCGACTCCACCCGCCTCTCACAGCTCGACTCTCGACTCCACCGCCTCTCACAGCTTGACTCTCGACTCCACCGCCTCTCACAGCTCGACTCTCGACTATACCCGCCTCTCACAGCTCTACTCTCAATTCCACCGCCTCTCACAGCTCGACTCTCGACTCCACCCGCCTCTCACTCCACCGCCTGTCACAGCTCGACTTTCGACTCCACCGCCTCTCTCAGCTCGACTTTCGACTCCACCGCCTCTCACAGCTCGACTCTCGACTCCACCGCCTCTCTCAGCTCGTCTCTTGACTCCACCACCTTTCACGGCGAACGCTCGACACTACCCGCCTCTCACAGCTCGACACTCGACTCCACCGCCTCTCACAGCTCGACTCTCGATTCCACCGCCTCTCACAGCTCGACTCTCGACTCCAACGCCTCTCACAGCTCGATTCTCGACTCCACCGCCTCTCACAGCTCGACTCTCGACTCCACCCACCTCTCACAGCTCGACTCTCGACTCCACCACCTTTCACCGCAAACGCACGACTCTACCCCGTCTCTCACAGCTCGACTCTCGACTCCACCCGCCTCTCACAGCTCGACTCTAGATTCCACCGCCTCTCACAGCTCGACTCTCAACTCCACCCGCCTCTCACAGCTCGACTCTCGACTCCACCGCCTCTCACAGCTCGACTCTCGACTCCACCACCTCTCTCAGCTCGACTCTCGACTCCACCGCCTCTCACAGCTCGACTCTCAACTCCACCGCCTCTCTCAACTCGTCTCTTGACTCCACCAACTTTCACCGCGAACGCTCGACTCTACCCGCCTCTCACAGCTCGACTCTCGACTCCACCGCCTCTCACAGCTCGACTCTCGACTCCACCGCCTATCACAGCTCGACTCTCGACTCCACCGCCTCTCACAGCTCGACTCTCGACTCCATCTCACAGCTCGACTCTCGACTCCAACGCCTCTCACAGCTCGATTCTCGACTCCACCGCCTCTCACAGCTCGACTCTCGACTCCACCCGCCTCTCACAGCTCGTCTCTTGACTCCACCACCTTTCACTGCGAACGCTCGACTCTACACGCCTCTCACAGCTCGACTCTCGACTCCAACGCCTCTCACAGCTCGACTCTCGACTCCACCCGACCTCTCACAGCTCGATTCTCGACTCCACTGCCTCTCACAGCTCGACTCTCGACTCCACCGCCTCTCACAGCTCGACTCTCGACTCCACCGCCTCTCACAGCTCGACTCTCGACTCCACCGCCTCTCACAGCTCGACTCTCGACTCCACCTTCTCTCACAGCTCGACTCTCGACTCCACCGCCTCTCACAGCTCGACTCTCGACTCCACCGCCTCTCACAGCTCGACTCTCGACTCCACCGTCTCTCACAGCTCGATTCTCGACTCCACCGCCTCTCACAGCTCGACTCTCGACTCCACTGCCTCTCACAGCTCGACTCTCGACTCCACCGCCTCTCACAGCTTGACTCTCGACTCCACTGCCTCTCACAGCTCGACTCTCGACTCCACCCGCCTCTCACAGCTCGATTCTCGACTCCACCGCCTCTCACAGCTCGACTCTCGACTCCACCCGCCTCTCACAGCTCGACTCTCGACTCCACCGACTCTCACAGCTCGACTCTCGACTCCACCCGCCTCTCACAGCTCGATTCTCGACTCCACTGCCTCTCACAGCTCGATTCTCGACTCCACTGCCTCTCACAGCTCGACTCTCGACTCCACCGCCTCTCTCAGCTCGACTCTCGACTCCACCGCCTCTCACAGCTCGACTCTCGACTCCATCTCACAGCTCGACTCTCGACTCCAACGCCTCTCACAGCTCGATTCTCGACTCCACCGCCTCTCACAGCTCGACTCTCGACTCCACCCGCCTCTCACAGCTCGTCTCTTGACTCCACCACCTTTCACTGCGAACGCTCGACTCTACACGCCTCTCACAGCTCGACTCTCGACTCCAACGCCTCTCACAGCTCGACTCTCGACTCCACCCGCCTCTCACAGCTCGATTCTCGACTCCACCGCCTCTCACAGCTCGACTCTCGACTCCACCTCCTCTCTCAGCTCGACTCTCGACTCCACCGCCTCTCACAGCTCGACTCTCGACTCCATCTCACAGCTCGACTCTCGACTCCAACGCCTCTCACAGCTCGATTCTCGACTCCACCGCCTCTCACAGCTCGACTCTCGACTCCACCCGCCTCTCACAGCTCGTCTCTTGACTCCACCACCTTTCACTGCGAACGCTCGACTCTACACGCCTCTCACAGCTCGACTCTCGACTCCAACGCCTCTCACAGCTCGACTCTCGACTCCACCCGCCTCTCACAGCTCGATTCTCGACTCCACCGCCTCTCACAGCTCGACTCTCGACTCCACCCGCCTCTCACAGCTCGATTCTCGACTCCACCGCCTCTCACAGCTCGACTCTCGACTCCACCCGCCTCTCACAGCTCGATTCTCGACTCCACTGCCTCTCACAGCTCGACTCTCGACTCCACCGCCTCTCTCAGCTCGACTCTCGACTCCACCGCCTCTCAAAGGGGCAAATTTGAGAAGCTGTAATGATCTGGGGGGTATTTTGAGCTGAAATTTCACAAACACATTCTGGAGACACCATAGATATATATTAAATCTTGTGTGAAGGGGCATAATATGTCACTTTTAAGACATACAGTATAATTCAAGTCAGAAATATATTTTATGATCACTAAATCAACCAAAATACATGGTCTCTAACCCAATGCATAACTCAAAGTCTGCCTCATAGAAGTTCAAACGGTCTTAATTGTGACGACGTGTTCTAGTCAAGATGTACATAGAGCATTCCCACCTCTTAACTAGTGAACCTGAATCACATGACAGATACCTGTTTTCCTCTGTACAACTGAAGCTCAGAATATCACTTTAGTAGAAATGGACGGCCATCACTGTCCTCTATGGCTGAGGGAGTACTTCTCGTAAATAGGATCGCCAGTTTTTTCTTTCAGTTAGTTTTACTTGCCAGTATCCATTTCCTTTCATAATTCGTATTATATTCAAACAAAATACTCCAAGTTGCTCTTTGCATGAATGTTTATTAACGAGTCAGTTCAGTCAGCAGAGCGGCTCAATGAACAGATCAGACACACATGTGTATGTCAGCAAACTCAGACAGAAGTTGCAGATGTCTGTTTGTGTTGGTGACAGAATGGTTCAGCAGTTCTCAGTGGACTTTGAGAAGCGCATTGAAGGCTCTGGTGATCAGGTAGACACCGTTGAGCTGTCGGGTGGAGCTAAGATCAACCGCATCTTCCACGAGCGCTTCCCCTTTGAGCTGGTCAAGGCAGGTGTCAGCACACGCACTCTACCCAATACGATTTCGCATTTTTTTACTTCTTCATCCAAAGTTTTCTTGTGTTTCCTTATGCAGATGGAGTGCGATGAGAAGGAAATGCGTCGTGAAATCAGCTACGCCATCAAGAACATTCATGGCATCAGGTGAGAGTTTGTTTTACTCGTTCATATGTTAATTGAGAGTGTTGAGATCAAGTATGCACGACCTGTCACAAATCCTTTTTAGTTCCTCACTTTGGTAACGCTTTATTTCGATAGTCCACTTTAGACATTCAACTAACTATAAGTAACTTTGCAGCTACGTGTTAACTAACTGTCATTAGAGTATTAGTAGACTGTCTGCTTAATATCTGCTAACACTTTATTATGTTGGTCCCCCAACAGACACTCTACTGACTATAAGGAACTTAGCAACTACAAGTCAACTTGTTCTCCTAACCCGAACCCTAACACCTAACCATAACCTAACAGTCTACTGACAGTCTACAACAGCCTACTAATACTCTAATGACAGTTAGTTGACATGTAGTTGAAAAGTTACTTATAGTTAGTAGAATGTCTAAAGTGACTATCGAAATAAAGTATAACCCACACGTTTATTGTAGATCCATGGATTTCATGATTAGATGTGTATTATAAGTGAGGCCCCTGGTGTTTTTTGCAGTCCTGAGGGAACTTGAGCATAATTGTGTTTGTTTGTTTGTGACGCAGGACGGGTTTGTTCACTCCAGACATGGCCTTTGAGGCAATTGTGAAGAAGCAGGTTGTGAAGATAAAGCAGCCGTGTATTAAATGTATTGACCTGGTGGTTCAGGAGCTAATCAACACAGTCCGTCAGTGCTCCAATAAGGTAAACAAGTCATGGCTGAATATAACACATCTTTACCGCTGAACTGACCAATCAGCATCCAGGACCAGAACTATCCTGAACTGTGACTGATTTAGAAGGAGCTCTAGGATAGACAGCAGCCAGAAAGAGGTTCACTTGTTCACTTGTGTTGCTGTTTAAATGCCATCCAATGGCTGATGTGTGTGTATCTCAAATGCTACTCTCAGAAATAACTTCACTTTTCTTTATCATTCTTCATTGTTCATATCGCTCAGTGAGGAACTGCCAGTGTAGTTCAACACATTCAAGTAATAAACTGAAATCTTTATTTGCTCAGCCCCATGTCACTAAAATGCTCAGCCCCAATGTCACTTCTTCCATAGAACACAAAAAATGGAAATTGGGAAACAGCTTGACTGGAAGAAACCCACTTCTTCACCAGAAGAGACAGGAGTGAAAGGAAAAACCAATGAGGGCTGTGAATTGTCTTGCTGAACAAACTAGTCCACTTCTCAGTTCCACCTCCTGAAATTTCCCAAATCTGTTGATATTTGCATGGCGACTACACCAAGGTCGACTCTCAGACCCAAATCTTTTAGAAAACTGAGAATATTATGTGTGACGTAGCCAGCCGGTCTGAGCGGACCGCTGCCAACCGGTTGTGGAGAATTCAACATGCGGATGCCCTGGAGCTTCAGACGGGCTTGTGCTGCGTCATTCACTTTGTGAAAGAATCTGAAAGCTAAAATGGAAAGACTGCCTTGCCCCTGAAGGGCAATGTCATAATTTGCCTGTTCCCCTGCACAATCTGAATATGAAAATATGCCTCCTTCAGGCATCTATCTGATGTGTCGTCAGATCGTCTAGCATCAGTATTCAGAGGAACCATTACATAATAGTGAAAATCAACCGTCTCACATCCAAAATTGTGTGCAACTCGCTGTCTTTCTTAGGTACAAAAAAAATCAAACCACCGTGGTGAGAACTCCATTGGACACAAGTGGATGATGTTGCAACTGAATACCATGCTTTATCATCCAAAGGATCCATTTGGGAACTGGCAGCATCATCTCCGTATGATTTGAAGTGCAGTGATTTTCAGAGACCCCAAGACTGCAACAGCAGAAATCCCTGCATAAACCAGCTGTTCTATTCTGGTTAGGGCTGGTATAGTGCTAATCTAGCTGGTGAACCAGCATAGTTATGTTGTTCTACAGAAAAACAGAGCTGGTGTAGCTGGTCCACAGGCTCTCCCACTTCCCATGCTGGGACCAGCTTATAAAACATGCTGATGAACAGCAACACTGGAATTTTCAGCAGGGATTGCTGCAGCAGGGAGGCTGAACTCACTCTACAGAACCCAAGAATGGGGGTTCCTTTGACTTTAAACTGTGACACACGAATAGGGGAATAGGGGACAGTGTGTGACCTGAACAGCCTGACTCTTATACTGTTATAGGAGGAATATAGTGCTTCGGACTGTGTTTAAAGTAGGGGTTTCTAACCCTGCTCCTGAAGATCTGCTGACACCTTTTCCTAAACTGCTCCACAAGATAAGTCGTTGTCAAGTCAAGAAATGCCGTTGTTTTTAAGTCACCTGAACACCTTGGTTAGCTGGTTCAGGTGTGATGTTCATGTTGATCTTCACCTGTAATAAAGCGAAGGCACAAACTCAACTAAGGCTCAACTAAATTCTAGCACAACATGGGCATTCCAGATCAATCATGTCGCCTTCAATTAGTTTCAACTTCAGTTTCTACTCTAAATCTGCTCTCCAGTGTGCTTGTGTCCTTAGTCTCGTCTGACCAACTGAACAGAAGAAATGAACCAGAGAAGATTCACACCTCAAAGAAGGCGGAGCCTCATAGCCACTCCCGCCTATTACATCATCACCACTGACCAATGCGAGTTTGAAGGTGTTTACCTGCCTGAGCAAACTTTTCCAGACGCTGTTTCAAACTCCAGAAACAAACGTCAAATGAACTCCGTTTTGGCCTGATTGTGTTCAAAATGACACCACACAAGTTCTAGAAGTATATTTTTCTTCGTAAATTGGGGTCTTGACATTATCATCACAGTAGTCCATATAATTATCATGCACTATATTTCAAGTCATACAGTAAACTTGTGCAGAGCCAGATCTCCACAAAGTAACAACTTAACGGAGGTGTGTTTTTCAAGCAAAGCCATGTTAACCGTTTGGTTACATTGTTGCAGTGTAGTTTAGTAGTGTGACATGCAGCCACTAATCATAAAACTATTGGTCAGATTTTTAATATTGTATTTTTTTTTCTGCATATTCAGCTGGATTCTTTCCCAACCCTGCGAGAGGAAACAGAGCGGATTGTCACAACTCATATCCGTGACAGAGAGAGCAAAGCCAAAGAGCAGGTACGATATGCCTGGATATTTGTGAACGTAGGGTATATAATGAGATTACGGCTCTGTAATGAGATTACGGCTCTGTACTGTTCGTGTGCACACACTGTATGTGCATCTGTATGTCTCTGCAGGTTTTGCTGCTTATTGACGTTCAGCTCGCATACATTAACACCAACCACGAGGATTTCATTGGCTTTGCAAAGTATGTACAACACTAGGAAATGTTTGCCTGAGCACATGCCCAGACAAGTTCTGATTGCATAACCATATGTATTAGATATTATATGTTTAATCTGTATGTCATATTCACCACTGCTATCCCTCTCTCACTCTATCAGTGCTCAGCAGCGAAGTAACCAAGCAAACAAGAAGAGTTCTGCTGGAAACCAGGTCAGTGTGTCCAAAATGTGCATTTGTGAAGGCCATATACAAAGTTCTGTCTTGAAACTCTAGCTGGCGCAGGCTGACAGGTCCTTAACTTATTTCGCTTGCAATCACATCATTCTCTATAGGGCACTGCTGATTGGCTCCTACTGTATTAGTAGCCAATGAGCTCGCTACTTAACTTTCAAATACGTGGTCAGCATTTGCTGTAGTAGTTTGCAGTGCGCTTTCAGAAACCCTCCACCTTCCCCAAATCCATCTGTATAGATATGCTACTGGTAATGCTATGGGTAAATAATGTATGCCATATGGTACAGCAGCAGCATGTCTTGCTCACAGGAGCGTGTCGTGTATGTATTGCCAGTAGCAAGTCCTTTACTTATTCTGCAGCAGCAGCAATAACAGCAGCAGTAGTAGCAGTAGTAGCAATAGCAGCAGGAGCAGCAGCAAAAACAGCAGCAGCAGCAATAGCAGTAGTAGGAGCAGCAGGAGTAATAACAGCAGCAATAACATTAGCAGCAGCAGCAGAAATAAACAACAGCAGCAGCAACAGCAATAGCAGAAATAACATTAGCAGCTATCACAAAAGCAGCAGCAATAACATTAGCAGCAGCAGCAATAAACAACAACAGCAGCAATCATAGCAGCAGAAAAAACAGCAGCTGCACTAGAAGCAATAACAGCAGAAGCAATAACAGTAATAACCACAATAACAGCAGCAACAGCAAATAACAGCAGCAGCAGCAGGAGTAATAACAGCAGCAATAACAGCAGCAGCAGCAACAGCAATAACAGCAGCAGGAGTAATAACAACAGCAATAACAGCAGCAATAACAGCAGCATCATCAGCAATAACAGCAGTAGCAGCATCAGAAATAACAGCAGCAGCAGCAGCCATAGCAGCAACAGCAATAACAGCAGCATCATCAGCAATAACAGCAGTAGCAGCATCAGCAATAACAGCAGCAGCAATAACAGCAGGAGTTGCAGCAATAACAGCAGCATGAACAGCTGCTGCAGCAGCAGGAGTAATAACAGCAGCAATAACAGCAGCAAAAACAGCAGCAATAACAGCAACAGCAATAACAGCAACAGCAAAAACAGCAGCAATAACAGCAGTAGCAGCAACATCAGCAATAACAGCAGGAGTAGCAGCAATAAAAGCAGCAATAACAGCAGCAGCAGCAATAACAGCAGCAGCAATAACAGCAGCAGCAATAACAGCAGGAGTAGCAGCAATAACAGCAGCAATAACAGCAGGAGTAGCAGCAATAACAGCAGCAGCAGAAATAGCAGCAGGAGTAATAACAGCAGCAGCAATAACAGCAACAGCAATAACAGCAGGGGTAGCAGCAATAACAGCAGCAGCAATAACAGCAACAGCAATAACAGCAACAGCAATAACAGCAACAGCAAAAACAGCAGCAATAACAGCAGCAGCAGCAATAACAGCAGCAATAACAGCAGGAGTAGCAGCAATAACAGCAGCAGCAGAAATAGCAGCAGGAGTAATAACAGCAGCAGCAATAACAGCAACAGCAATAACAGCAGGGGTAGCAGCAATAACAGCAGCAGCAATAACAGCAACAGCAATAACAGCAACAGCAATAACAGCAACAGCAAAAACAGCAGCAATAACAGCAGAAGCAGCATCATCAGCAATAACAGCAGGAGTAGCAGCAATAACAGCAGCAGCAGCAGGAGTAATAACAGCAGCAATGACAGCAGCAGCTGCAGCAGCAGGAGTAATAACAACAGCAATAACAGCAGCAATAACAGCAGCTGCAGCCGCAGGAGTAATAACAACAGCAATAACAGCAGCAATAACAGCAGCTGCAGCAGCAGGAGTAATAACAGCAGCAGCAACACCAAAAACAGCAGCAATAACAGCAGCAATAACAGCAGTAGCAGCATCATCAGCAATAACGGCAGCAGCAGCAGCAATAACAGCAACAGCAATAACAGCAACAGCAAAAACAGCAACAGCAAAAACAGCAGCAATAACAGCAGCAATAACAGCAGTAGCAGCATCATCAGCAATAACGGCAGCAGCAGCAGCAATAACAGCAGCAGCAATAACAGCAGCAGCAATAACAGCAACAGCAATAACAGCAACAGCAAAAACAGCAGCAATAACAGCAGTAGCAGCAACATCAGTAATAACAGCAGGAGTAGCAGCAATAACAGCAGCAATAACAGCAGCAGCAATAACAGCAGCAGCAATAAGAGCAACAGCAATAACAGCAGGAGTAGCAGCAATAACAGCAGCAGCAGAAATAGCAGCAGGAGTAATAACAGCAAGAGCAATAACAGCAGGAGTATCCGCAATAACAGCAGCAGCAATAACAGCAACAGCAATAACAGCAACAGCAAAAACAGCAGCAATAACAGCAGTAGCAGCATCATCAGCAATAACAGCAGGAGTAGCAGCAATAACAGCAGCAATAACAGCAGCAGCAATAACAGCAGCAATAACAGCAGTAGCAGCATCATCAGCAATAACAGCAGGAGTAGTAGCAATAACAGCAGCAATAACAGCAGCAGCAGCAATAACAGCAGCAGCAATAACAGCAGCAGCAATAACAGCAGCAATAACAGCAGCAATAACAGCAGTAGCAGCATCATCAGCAATAACAGCAGGAGTAGCAGCAATAACAGCAGCAATAACAGCGGCAGCAATAACAGCAGCAGTAATAACAGCAGGAGTAGCAGCAATAACAGCAGCAATAACAGCAGCAGCAGCAGCAATAACAGCAGCAGCAATAACAGCAACAGCAATAACAGCAGCAGCAGAAATAGCAGCAGTAGCACCAGGAGTAATAACAGCAGCAGCAGCAGAAATAGCAGCAGTAGCAGCAGGAGTAATAACAGCAGCAATAATAGCAGCAGCAGCCACAGCAATAACAGCATCAACAGCAATAATAAAAGCAGCAGCTGGGGTAGAAATGACAGCAGCAGCAATAACAGCAATAACAGCAACAGCAATAACAGCAACAGCAATAACAGCAGCAGCAACAGCAATAACAGAATCAGCAGCAATAATAAAAGCAGCAGCAACAGCAATAACAGAATCAGCAGCAATAATAACAGCAGCAGCAACAGCAATAACAGAATCAGCAGCAATAATAAAAGCAGCAGCAACAGCAATAACAGAATCAGCAGCAATAATAAAAGCAGCAGCAACAGCAATAACAGAATCAGCAGCAACAGCAATAACAGAATCAGCAGCAATAATAACAGCAGCTGCAACAGCAATAACCGAATCAGCAGCAATAATAAAAGCAGCAGCAACAGCAATAACAGAATCAGCAGCAATAATAAAAGCAGCAGCAACAGCAATAACAGAATCAGCAGCAATAATAAAAGCAGCAGCAACAGCAATAACAGAATCAGCAGCAATAATAAAAGCAGCAGCAACAGCAATAACAGAATCAGCAGCAATAATAAAAGCAGCTGCAACAGCAATAACAGAATCAGCAGCAATAATAAAAGCAGCAGCTGGGGTAGAAATGACAGCAGCATCAGCAATAACAGCAACAGCAACAGCAATAACAGCATCAGCAATAACAGCATCAGCAATAACAGCATCAGCAGCAATAATAAAAGCAGCAGCAACAGCAATAACAGAATCAGCAGCAACAGCAATAACAGAATCAGCAGCAATAATAAAAGCAGCAGCAACAGCAATAACAGAATCAGCAGCAACAGCAATAACAGAATCAGCAGCAATAATAACAGCAGCTGCAACAGCAATAACCGAATCAGCAGCAATAATAAAAGCAGCAGCAACAGCAATAACAGAATCAGCAGCAATAATAAAAGCAGCAGCAACAGCAATAACAGAATCAGCAGCAATAATAAAAGCAGCTGCAACAGCAATAACAGAATCAGCAGCAATAATAAAAGCAGCAGCTGGGGTAGAAATGACAGCAGCATCAGCAATAACAGCAACAGCAACAGCAATAACAGCATCAGCAATAACAGCATCAGCAATAACAGCATCAGCAGCAATAATAAAAGATAAAAGCAGCAGCTGGGGTAGAAATGACAGCATCAGCAACAGCAATAACAGCAGCAGCAATAAAAGCAGTGTAGCAGATCTATTTTGCCGAGACCAAACATATCAACATTGTCTGCTATATCAAATATTACCATGCCAAACACTCAGAGCTGTCATGACAGAACTGTGTTTATGACACTCCAGATATTAATGCTGTTCAGTTTTTTGTTGCCATTTGATGTGCTTTGACTTTCTTTCTGCTCTGCTTATACCATCATTTATCCACTGCAGGATAAATGTCCTTCGGTTTTGATCATGTTATGGACATTTTAAGTTTGTATGTTTATGTTCTGAAAAACACGTGTCATGTTTTCTCACCTCCCTCCTGTGTGAACGAGTGGCTCCCGCATGACGAGCTGCTGTCTTTTCCCTCAGGAGCTCCAGGTAAGAGCGCCTGTTCTTTCTGACTGTGACTGTGATGAGAGATAGAAACTCCTCTGGGGTTGCCGATGCATCATTACTACAGCATTCACAAAGTTTAACTCACTCAAGTCCTGTATGTTTCCTCATTACTTTCATTTAGTGGGACGTCACCTTTGTGTGTTATTTTTCTCATTGCCGTTCCCATGGCTCTCTCACACGACGCTGTGCTCTGTGTGTTAGTAATGTTGTACTGCCTCTGACAGCGTAGACCTGACGTCACACACACACACATCGTAGACCTGACGTCACACACACACACATCGTAGACCTGACGTCACACACACACATCGTAGACCTGACGTCACACACACACACACAGCGTAGACCTGACGTCACACACACACACATCGTAGACCTGACGTCACACACACACACATCGTAGACCTGACGTCACACACACACACATCGTAGACCTGACGTCACACACACACACATCGTAGACCTGACGTCACACACACACACAGCGTAGACCTGACGTCACACACACACACAGCGTAGACCTGACGTCACACACACACACAGCGTAGACCTGACGTCACACACACACACATCGTAGACCTGACGTCACACACACAGACAGCGTAGACCTGACGTCACACACACACACATCGTAGACCTGACGCCACACACACACACAGCGTAGACCTGACGTCACACACACACAGCGTAGACCTGACGTCACACACACACTCAGCGTAGACCTGACGTCACACACACACACATTGTAGACCTGACGTCACACACACAGACAGCGTAGACCTGACGTCACACACACACACATCGTAGACCTGACGTCACACACACAGACAGCGTAGACCTGACGTCACACACACACACATCGTAGACCTGACGCCACACACACACACAGCGTAGACCTGACGTCACACACACACACACAGCGTAGACCTGACGTCACACACACACACATCGTAGACCTGACGCCACACACACACACAGCGTAGACCTGACGTCACACACACACACACAGCGTAGACCTGACGTCACACACACACACATCGTAGACCTGACGCCACACACACACACAGCGTAGACCTGACGTCACACACACACACACAGCGTAGACCTGACGTCACACACACACACAGCATAGACCTGACGCCACACACAGCGTAGACCTGACGTCACACACACACACAGCGTAGACCTGACGTCACACACACACACACAGCGTAGACCTGACGTCACACACACACAGCGTAGACCTGACGTCACACACACACACACAGCGTAGACCTGACGTCACACACACACACAGCGTAGACCTGACGTCACACACACACACACAGCGTAGACCTGACGTCACACACACACACACAGCGTAGACCTGACGTCACACACACACACACACACACACACACACACACACACACACACACACACACACACACACACACACACACACAGCGTAGACCTGACGTCACACACACACACACAGCGTAGACCTGACGTCACACACACACACACACACACACACACACACACACACACACACACACACACACACAGCGTAGACCTGACGTCACACACACACACACAGCGTAGACCTGACGTCACACACACACACACACACACACACACACACACACACACACACACACACACACACACACAGCGTAGACCTGACCTTAAGAATAGTTTTTTCTTATTTTTCCCATTCACACCAGGATAGATTAATCCATAATAAAATATCTATTTGCTTTTCTGCATTCAGAGAAAAGGAACATCTGAAGCATCAAATAATTTTCCAAATGAATAGATGCATTTCACAGAATATTTTATGCAAAGAGGTGGTAAAAATGTGTGTATGCAGTAATTACAGTTAAAGGAAACTGTTTTGTCACAGTGCAGTCTGTATAAAAACACATTTTATTCACGTATGTGTAGAACTATAGGGCTGTCACACAGATAACAGTGTTTGCCATTAATTAATTAATTATTAATGAACTCCCTCAGTTTCCTAATGAACCAGAAATCAACAAAACAACATTAAAAGGAAAATGATGTATACCATACACTGAAATTACTTGTAAATTTCACTAATAATTACAAAGAAACGGCATGTATTTGAATTTGAATTAAATAGAAGAAAGTGTACTGGTTCTTTCTAGCTCATTATCTGACGTTAATGTTATTTCCAGCGGTTTTCAGCTTCTGTGGAGCGAGTTGCCTCGTCATGAACAGATTTAAAGTGAACTCGTCAGTGTTTTCCTCTGGTGGAGCAGCACAGAATCATCACTATTCACTTACACTGACCCATTCATGTGCTGAGACTCGGAGTTTGTAGCTCATATTGGACTCGTTCAGGTGTTGAGTGTTGAGTATCCTGTCATGTTAGTGTAGATTAGAGTCTGTGTTTGATGGGTTTCAGTATCAGCTGTACCAGTTCTCCGCAGCTCATGTGTGAAACACAAGCGTTCCTCTTTTTACCTTCAGCATACTGTGGTAAAGTTGCAGATTAGTTGCAGTGATGAGAGGTAAGCAAGGGAACAGTACGATGCTGTAATCTCCATGTGTGGGTCAAGGTTAAGGAGCATGTGTCTGTGTGTGTCTCTCTCTTCAGGCCTCATCTCCTCCATCTTCTGGCATCATTGTAAGCATCAGGTTCTTGTGTGTAATAATAAATGCACTGGAGGTGAAGAACAGCACAGTGTAGTTCAGTTCAGCACTGCATGCGTCAGAGAGAACATCTACTGTCGGCTCTCTCACACTCGATTCACAAAGTATTCAGAAAGTCTTGCATTTTTCCACACTGCAACTTTATTCTGAAATGTTTTCCACATCTACACTCCATACCATATAAGATCAGAGCAAAACCTGAAAGATTGCTTGCATTCAGACCCTTTGCTGTGACGCTTAGTTCAGCTCTGGATAATCTTTGAAAAGTTTCTACTCTCTGATTGGAGTAAATGTGTGGCATGATTTGGACAGACACATAACTAGGATACGTTTTAGGAACATTTTGTTAACGTTTCCCATTACGTTATGAAAAAGTTATTTCTGAATGTTCAAAACATCCAATGTTTTAAATGTTTTAAAAATGTGTTTTATTGGTTATATGAGGGTTAAAGGTACATTCCATTATATAATTCTTCACACATTATGGGAATGTTACTTTTGAATGTTCTCTTTAACATTTAAACAATGTTAGAAGAACATGCAACTGAAACGTATCAGAAGAAACGCTCCATGAACGATGTAATGTTTTCTTCTAATGATTTGAGAACGTTATTAAAGACCAGATAACTTTGAAAAAAACATTCTTTTAAAGTTACTGGAAGAACTTTTGTTCATAACTTTGAGAGAACGTTCTCTGTTGGCTGGATAAGAACTAAACAATTGGGATAAAGAAGCTGATGTCTCTCCCGAGATCATGTGTTGAGAACCTGACAGAAGGAGAAATGAACACATGAACACCTCAGCTCCAGACGTCATGCCCGCTCATCACCTGCATAGTACAATTGGAGAGATAAACATGGCCAAACACAGAGATCTGAGGGGGGTTCCTCAGATAAACATGGCCAAACACAGAGATCTGTGGGGGGTTTCTCAGATAAACATGGCCATTAAACACAGAGATCTGTGGGGGGTTTCTCAGATAAACATGGCCATTAAACACAGAGATCTGAGGAGGGTTCTCAGATAATCATGGCCAAACACAGAGATCTGAGGGGGGTTTCTCAGATAAACATGGCCAAACACAGAGATCTGTGGGGGGTTTCTCAGATAATCATGGCCAAACACAGAGATCTGAGGGGGTTCCTCAGATAAACATGGCCAAACACAGAGATCTGAGGGGGGTTTCTCAGATAAACATGGCCATTAAACACAGAGATCTGAGGGGGGTTTCTCAGATAAACATGGCCAAACACAGAGATCGGAAGGGGTTTCTCAGATAAACATGGCCAAATACAGAGATCTTAGGGGGGTTCTCAGATAAACATGGCCAAACACAGAGATCTTAGGGGGGTTCTCAGATAAACATGGCCAAACACAGAGATCTGTGGGGGGTTTCTCAGATAAACATGGCCATTAAACACAGAGAGCTGAGGGGGGTTCCTCAGATAAACATGACCAAACACAGAGATCTGATGGGGGTTTCTCAGATAAACATGGCCAAACGCAGAGACCTGAGAGGGGTTCTCAGATAAACATGGCCATTAAACACAGAGATCTGTGGGGGGTTTCTCAGATAAACATGGCCATTAAACACAGAGATCTGAGGGGGGGGGGGGGGGTTCTCAGATAAATATGGCCAAACACAGAGATCTGAGGAGGGTTCTTAGATAAACATGGCCAAACAGAGATCTGTGGGGGGTTTCTCAGATAAACATGGCCATTAAACACAGAGATCTGTGGGGGGTTTCTCAGATAAACATGGCCATTAAACACAGAGATCTGAGGGGGGTTTCTCAGATAAACATGGCCAAACGCAGAGATCTGAGGGGGGTTCTCAGATAAACATGGCCAAACACAGAGATCTGAGGAGGGTTCTCAGATAAACATGGCCAAACACAGAGATCTGTGGGGGGTTTCTCAGATAAACATGGCCATTAAACACAGAGATCTGTGGGGGGTTTCTCAGATAAACATGGCCAAACACAGAGATCTGAGGGGGGTTCCTCAGATAAACATGGCCAAACACAGAGATCTGTGGGGGGTTTCTCAGATAAACATGGCCATTAAACACAGAGATCTGTGGGGGGTTTCTCAGATAAACATGGCCATTAAACACAGAGATCTGAGGAGGGTTCTCAGATAATCATGGCCAAACACAGAGATCTGAGGGGGGTTTCTCAGATAAACATGGCCAAACACAGAGATCTGTGGGGGGTTTCTCAGATAATCATGGCCAAACACAGAGATCTGAGGGGGTTCCTCAGATAAACATGGCCAAACACAGAGATCTGAGGGGGGTTTCTCAGATAAACATGGCCATTAAACACAGAGATCTGAGGGGGGTTCCTCAGATAAACATGACCAAAAACAGAGATCTGAGGGGGGTTTCTCAGATAAACATGGCCAAACACAGAGATCGGAAGGGGTTTCTCAGATAAACATGGCCAAATACAGAGATCTTAGGGGGGTTCTCAGATAAACATGGCCAAACACAGAGATCTTAGGGGGGTTCTCAGATAAACATGGCCAAACACAGAGATCTTAGGGGGGTTCTCAGATAAACATGGCCAAACACAGAGATCTTAGGGGGGTTCTCAGATAAACATGGCCAAACACAGAGATCTGTGGGGGGTTTCTCAGATAAACATGGCCATTAAACACAGAGAGCTGAGGGGGGTTCCTCAGATAAACATGACCAAACACAGAGATCTGATGGGGGTTTCTCAGATAAACATGGCCAAACGCAGAGACCTGAGAGGGGTTCTCAGATAAACATGGCCATTAAACACAGAGATCTGTGGGGGGTTTCTCAGATAAACATGGCCATTAAACACAGAGATCTGTGGGGGGTTTCTCAGATAAACATGGCCATTAAACACAGAGATCTGTGGGGGGGTTCTCAGATAAATATGGCCAAACACAGAGATCTGAGGAGGGTTCTTAGATAAACATGGCCAAACAGAGATCTGTGGGGGGTTTCTCAGATAAACATGGCCATTAAACACAGAGATCTGTGGGGGGTTTCTCAGATAAACATGGCCATTAAACACAGAGATCTGAGGGGGGTTTCTCAGATAAACATGGCCAAACGCAGAGATCTGAGGGGGGTTCTCAGATAAACATGGCCAAACACAGAGATCTGAGGAGGGTTCTCAGATAAACATGGCCAAACACAGAGATCTGTGGGGGGTTTCTCAGATAAACATGGCCATTAAACACAGAGATCTGTGGGGGGTTTCTCAGATAAACATGGCCAAAAACAGAGATCTGAGGGGGGGTTCCTCAGATAAACATGGCCAAACACAGAGATCTGAGGGGGGTTCCTCAGATAAACATGACCGAAAACAGAGATCTGAGTGGGGTTTCTCAGATAAACATGGCCAAACACAGAGATCGGAAGGGGTTTCTCAGATAAACATGGCCAAACACAGAGATCTGAGGGGGGTTCTCAGATAAACATGGCCAAACACAGAGATCTGTGGGGGGTTTCTCAGATAAACATGGCCATTAAACACAGAGATCTGAGGGGGGTTCCTCAGATAAACATGACCAAACACAGAGATCTGAGGGGGGTTTCTCAGATAAACATGGCCAAAAACAGAGATCTGAGAGGGGTTCCTCAGATAGACATGGCCAAACACAGAGATCTGAGGGGGGGTTCTCAGATAGACATGGCCAAACACAGAGATCTGAGGGGGGTTTCTCAGATAAACATGGCCAAACACAGAGATCTGAGAGGGGTTCTCAGATAAACATGGCCATTAAACACAGAGATCTGTGGGGGGTTTCTCAGATAAACATGGGCAAACACAGAGATCTGAGGGGGGTTTCTCAGATAAACATGGCCATTAAACACAGAGATCTGAGGGGGGGTTCTCAGATAAATATGGCCAAACACAGAGATCTGAGGAGGGTTCTCAGATAAACATTTCCAAACAGAGATCTGTGGGGGGTTTCTCAGATAAACATGGCCAAACGCAGAGATCTGAGGAGGGTTCTCAAATAAACATGGCCAAACAGAGATCTGTGGGGTGGGGGTGGGGGGGGGGGGGGGGGGGTTCTCAGATAAACATGGCCAAACACAGATCTCTGTGGGGGGTTTCTCAGATAAACATGGCCAAACACAGATATCTGAAAGGGGGGGTTCTCAGATAAACATGGCCAAACAGAGATCTGTGGGGGGTTTCTCAGATAAACATGGCCATTAAACAAAGAGATCTGTGGGGGGGTTCTCAGATAAACATGGCTAAACACAGAGATCTGATGGGAAGTTCTCAGATAAACATGGCCATTAAACACAGAGATCTGTGGGGGGGTTCTCAGATAAACATGGCCAAACGCAGAGATCTGAGGGGGGGTTCTCAGATAAACATGGCCAAACACAGAGATCTGAGGGGGGTTTCTCAGATAAACATGGCCAAACACAGAGATCTGAGGGGGGTTCCTCAGATAATCATGGCCAAACAGAGAGATCTGAGGGGGGTTTCTCAGATAAACATGGCCAAACACAGAGATCTGAGGGGGGTTCCTCAGATAATCATGGCCAAACAGAGAGATCTGAAAGGGGTTCTCAGATAAACATGGCCATTAAACACAGAGATCTATGGGGGGGTTCTCAGATAAACATGGCCATTAAACACAGAGATCTATGGGGGGGTTCTCAGATAAACATGGCTAAACACAGAGATCTGAGGGGGGGATTCACAGATAAACATGGCTAAACACAGAGATCTGAGGGGGGGGGGGGTTCTCAGATAAACATGGCCATTAAACACAGAGATCTGAGGGGGAGTTCTCAGATAAACATGGCCATTAAACACAGAGATCTGTGGGGGGGTTCTCAGATAAACATGGCCAAATGCAGAGATCTGAGGGGGGTTTCTCAGATAAACATGGCCAAACACAGAGATCTGAGGGGGGTTTCTCAGATAAACATGGCCAAACACAGAGATCTGAGGGGGGGATTCACAGATAAACATGGCTAAACACAGAGATCTGAGGGGGGGGGGGGGGTCTCAGATAAACATGGCCATTAAACACAGAGATCTGAGGGGGAGTTCTCAGATAAACATGGCCATTAAACACAGAGATCTGTGGGGGGGTTCTCAGATAAAAATGGCCAAATGCAGAGATCTGAGGGGGGTTTCTCAGATAAACATGGCCAAACACAGAGATCTGAGGAGGGTTCTCAGATAAACATGGCCAAACACAGAGATCTGAGGAGGGTTTCTCAGATAAACATGGCCAAACACAGAGATCTGAGGGGGGTTTCTCAGATAGACATGGCCAAACACAGAGATCTAAGGGGGGTTTCTCAGATAAACATGGCCAAACACAGAGATCTGAGGGGGGTTCTCAGATAAACATGGCCAAACACAGAGATCTGAGGGGGGTTTCTCAGATAAACATGGCCAAACACAGAGATCTGAGGGGGGTTTCTCAGATAAACATGGCCAAACACAGAGATCTGAGGAGGGTTCACAGATAAACATGGCCAAACACAGAGATCTGAGGGGGGTTTCTCAGATAAACATGGCCAAACACAGAGATCTGTGGGGGGTTTCTCAGATAGACATGGCCAAACACAGATATCTGAGGGGGGTTCTCAGATAAACATGGCCAAATAGAGATCTGTGGGGGGTTTCTCAGATAAACATGGCCAAACACAGAGATCTAAGGGGGGTTTCTCAGATAAACATGGCCAAACACAGAGATCTGAGGGGGGGATTCACAGATAAACATGGCCAAACACAGAGATCTGAGGGGGGTTTCTCAGATAAACATGGCCAAACACAGAGATCTGAGGGGGGGATTCACAGATAAACTTGGCCAAACACAGAGATCTGAGGGGGGGATTCACAGATAAACATGGCCAAACACAGAGATCTGAGGGGGGTTTCTCAGATAAACATGGCCAAACACAGAGATCTGAGGGGGGTTTCTCAGATAGACATGGCCAAACACAGAGATCTAAGGGGGGTTTCTCAGATAAACATGGCCAAACACAGAGATCTGTGGGGGGTTTCTCAGATAGACATGGCCAAACACAGATATCTGAGGGGGGTTCTCAGATAAACATGGCCAAATAGAGATCTGTGGGGGGTTTCTCAGATAAACATGGCCAAACACAGAGATCTAAGGGGGGTTTCTCAGATAAACATGGCCAAACACAGAGATCTGAGGGGGGGATTCACAGATAAACATGGCCAAACACAGAGATCTGAGGGGGGTTTCTCAGATAAACATGGCCAAACACAGATCTCTGTGGGGGGTTTCTCAGATAAACATGGCCAAACACAGATATCTGAAAGGGGGGGTTCTCAGATAAACATGGCCAAACAGAGATCTGTGGGGGGTTTCTCAGATAAACATGGCCATTAAACAAAGAGATCTGTGGGGGGGTTCTCAGATAAACATGGCTAAACACAGAGATCTGATGGGAAGTTCTCAGATAAACATGGCCATTAAACACAGAGATCTGTGGGGGGGTTCTCAGATAAACATGGCCAAACGCAGAGATCTGAGGGGGGGTTCTCAGATAAACATGGCCAAACACAGAGATCTGAGGGGGGTTCCTCAGATAATCATGGCCAAACAGAGAGATCTGAGGGGGGTTTCTCAGATAAACATGGCCAAACACAGAGATCTGAGGGGGGTTCCTCAGATAATCATGGCCAAACAGAGAGATCTGAAAGGGGTTCTCAGATAAACATGGCCATTAAACACAGAGATCTATGGGGGGGTTCTCAGATAAACATGGCTAAACACAGAGATCTGAGGGGGGGATTCACAGATAAACATGGCTAAACACAGATATCTGAGGGGGGTTCTCAGATAAACATGGCCAAACACAGAGATCTGAGGGGGGTTTCTCAGATAAACATGGCCAAACACAGAGATCTGAGGGGGGTTTCTCAGATAAACATGGCCAAACACAGAGATCTGAGGAGGGTTCACAGATAAACATGGCCAAACACAGAGATCTGAGGGGGGTTTCTCAGATAAACATGGCCAAACACAGAGATCTGTGGGGGGTTTCTCAGATAGACATGGCCAAACACAGATATCTGAGGGGGGTTCTCAGATAAACATGGCCAAATAGAGATCTGTGGGGGGTTTCTCAGATAAACATGGCCAAACACAGAGATCTAAGGGGGGTTTCTCAGATAAACATGGCCAAACACAGAGATCTGAGGGGGGGATTCACAGATAAACATGGCCAAACACAGAGATCTGAGGGGGGTTTCTCAGATAAACATGGCCAAACACAGAGATCTGAGGGGGGGATTCACAGATAAACTTGGCCAAACACAGAGATCTGAGGGGGGGATTCACAGATAAACATGGCCAAACACAGAGATCTGAGGGGGGTTTCTCAGATAAACATGGCCAAACACAGAGATCTGAGGGGGGTTTCTCAGATAGACATGGCCAAACACAGAGATCTAAGGGGGGTTTCTCAGATAAACATGGCCAAACACAGAGATCTGTGGGGGGTTTCTCAGATAGACATGGCCAAACACAGATATCTGAGGGGGGTTCTCAGATAAACATGGCCAAATAGAGATCTGTGGGGGGTTTCTCAGATAAACATGGCCAAACACAGAGATCTAAGGGGGGTTTCTCAGATAAACATGGCCAAACACAGAGATCTGAGGGGGGGATTCACAGATAAACATGGCCAAACACAGAGATCTGAGGGGGGTTTCTCAGATAAACATGGCCAAACACAGATCTCTGTGGGGGGTTTCTCAGATAAACATGGCCAAACACAGATATCTGAAAGGGGGGGTTCTCAGATAAACATGGCCAAACAGAGATCTGTGGGGGGTTTCTCAGATAAACATGGCCATTAAACAAAGAGATCTGTGGGGGGGTTCTCAGATAAACATGGCTAAACACAGAGATCTGATGGGAAGTTCTCAGATAAACATGGCCATTAAACACAGAGATCTGTGGGGGGGTTCTCAGATAAACATGGCCAAACGCAGAGATCTGAGGGGGGGTTCTGAGATAAACATGGCCAAATACAGAGATCTGAGGGGGGTTCCTCAGATAATCATGGCCAAACAGAGAGATCTGAGGGGGGTTTCTCAGATAAACATGGCCAAACACAGAGATCTGAGGGGGGTTCCTCAGATAATCATGGCCAAACAGAGAGATCTGAAAGGGGTTCTCAGATAAACATGGCCATTAAACACAGAGATCTATGGGGGGGTTCTCAGATAAACATGGCTAAACACAGAGATCTGTGGGGGGTTTCTCAGATAGACATGGCCAAACACAGATATCTGAGGGGGGTTCTCAGATAAACATGGCCAAATAGAGATCTGTGGGGGGTTTCTCAGATAAACATGGCCAAACACAGAGATCTAAGGGGGGTTTCTCAGATAAACATGGCCAAACACAGAGATCTGAGGGGGGGATTCACAGATAAACATGGCCAAACACAGAGATCTGAGGGGGGTTTCTCAGATAAACATGGCCAAACACAGAGATCTGAGGGGGGGATTCACAGATAAACTTGGCCAAACACAGAGATCTGAGGGGGGGATTCACAGATAAACATGGCCAAACACAGAGATCTGAGGGGGGTTTCTCAGATAAACATGGCCAAACACAGAGATCTGAGGAGGGTTCACAGATAAACATGGCCAAACACAGAGATCTGAGGGGGGTTTCTCAGATAAACATGGCCAAACACAGAGATCTGTGGGGGGTTTCTCAGATAGACATGGCCAAACACAGATATCTGAGGGGGGTTCTCAGATAAACATGGCCAAATAGAGATCTGTGGGGGGTTTCTCAGATAAACATGGCCAAACACAGAGATCTAAGGGGGGTTTCTCAGATAAACATGGCCAAACACAGAGATCTGAGGGGGGGATTCACAGATAAACATGGCCAAACACAGAGATCTGAGGGGGGTTTCTCAGATAAACATGGCCAAAAACAGATCTCTGTGGGGGGTTTCTCAGATAAACATGGCCAAACACAGATATCTGAAAGGGGGGGTTCTCAGATAAACATGGCCAAACAGAGATCTGTGGGGGGTTTCTCAGATAAACATGGCCATTAAACAAAGAGATCTGTGGGGGGGTTCTCAGATAAACATGGCTAAACACAGAGATCTGATGGGAAGTTCTCAGATAAACATGGCCATTAAACACAGAGATCTGTGGGGGGGTTCTCAGATAAACATGGCCAAACGCAGAGATCTGAGGGGGGGTTCTCAGATAAACATGGCCAAACACAGAGATCTGAGGGGGGTTTCTCAGATAAACATGGCCAAACACAGAGATCTGAGGGGGGTTCCTCAGATAATCATGGCCAAACAGAGAGATCTGAGGGGGGTTTCTCAGATAAACATGGCCAAACACAGAGATCTGAGGGGGGTTCCTCAGATAATCATGGCCAAACAGAGAGATCTGAAAGGGGTTCTCAGATAAACATGGCCATTAAACACAGAGATCTATGGGGGGGTTCTCAGATAAACATGGCTAAACACAGAGATCTGAGGGGGGGATTCACAGATAAACATGGCTAAACACAGAGATCTGAGGGGGGGGGGTTCTCAGATAAACATGGCCATTAAACACAGAGATCTGAGGGGGAGTTCTCAGATAAACATGGCCATTAAACACAGAGATCTGTGGGGGGGTTCTCAGATAAACATGGCCAAATGCAGAGATCTGAGGGGGGTTTCTCAGATAAACATGGCCAAACACAGAGATCTGAGGGGGGTTTCTCAGATAAACATGGCCAAACACAGAGATCTGAGGGGGGGATTCACAGATAAACATGGCTAAACACAGAGATCTGAGGGGGGGGGGGGTCTCAGATAAACATGGCCATTAAACACAGAGATCTGAGGGGGAGTTCTCAGATAAACATGGCCATTAAACACAGAGATCTGTGGGGGGGTTCTCAGATAAAAATGGCCAAATGCAGAGATCTGAGGGGGGTTTCTCAGATAAACATGGCCAAACACAGAGATCTGAGGAGGGTTCTCAGATAAACATGGCCAAACACAGAGATCTGAGGAGGGTTTCTCAGATAAACATGGCCAAACACAGAGATCTGAGGGGGGTTTCTCAGATAGACATGGCCAAACACAGAGATCTAAGGGGGGTTTCTCAGATAAACATGGCCAAACACAGAGATCTGAGGGGGGTTCTCAGATAAACATGGCCAAACACAGAGATCTGAGGGGGGTTTCTCAGATAAACATGGCCAAACACAGAGATCTGAGGGGGGTTTCTCAGATAAACATGGCCAAACACAGAGATCTGAGGAGGGTTCACAGATAAACATGGCCAAACACAGAGATCTGAGGGGGGTTTCTCAGATAAACATGGCCAAACACAGAGATCTGTGGGGGGTTTCTCAGATAGACATGGCCAAACACAGATATCTGAGGGGGGTTCTCAGATAAACATGGCCAAATAGAGATCTGTGGGGGGTTTCTCAGATAAACATGGCCAAACACAGAGATCTAAGGGGGGTTTCTCAGATAAACATGGCCAAACACAGAGATCTGAGGGGGGGATTCACAGATAAACATGGCCAAACACAGAGATCTGAGGGGGGTTTCTCAGATAAACATGGCCAAACACAGAGATCTGAGGGGGGGATTCACAGATAAACTTGGCCAAACACAGAGATCTGAGGGGGGGATTCACAGATAAACATGGCCAAACACAGAGATCTGAGGGGGGTTTCTCAGATAAACATGGCCAAACACAGAGATCTGAGGGGGTTTTCTCAGATAGACATGGCCAAACACAGAGATCTAAGGGGGGTTTCTCAGATAAACATGGCCAAACACAGAGATCTGAGGGGGGTTCTCAGATAAACATGGCCAAACACAGAGATCTGAGGGGGGTTTCTCAGATAAACATGGCCAAACACAGAGATCTGTGGGGGGTTTCTCAGATAATCATGGCCAAACAGAGAGATCTGAGGGGGGTTTCTCAGATAATCATGGCCAAACACAGAGATCTGTGGGGGGTTTCTCAGATAATCATGGCCAAACAGAGAGATCTGAGGTTGTTTTTTTTAATAAACATGGCCAAACATTCTTAATGAAACCTGATCCAGAACCCAATACAGGCCTGAAGGTACAGCCAAGACACACAAGAGTGTCTTAATCAAACATCTGTGGAGAGATCTGGCAATCACATAACCAAACACATCCAACCGGACAGAGCCTGAAAGAAGGGAAGAAAACCAGCAGATGTTTAAAGCTTGTGGCGTCAAACCCAAAAAGACTGAGGCTGGACTCGCTGCCAATGGTGCTTCAGCTAAGGGTCTGAATACTTATGCAATGAAATATGTCATTTCTTTAATAGATTTGGTCATTATGTGTAACTGAGTGTAAATGGATGGGAATGTGAATGGCTCTGAACACTTCCTGATCGCACTGTACTGTAATGTGTGGAGTTTAACACAGAGCACTGCACTCACTCATGTTCACAGACGTCTCGTGTGTCTCATGTGTCTCGTGTCTCAGAGACAAGAGTTCAACACTTCAGATGCATGCTTGAGACCTCATTACAATCACTTTACTCAGACTGCTGAAAATAACTACCATTAATAAATGAATTACAGTAACGAAAATGATATATCGGTCAGCTGTGATCCTGGATGCTGATTGGCCGATACTGCGTTCCAGTTGATTCCTCCATATAGTAACAGCTTTGGCTCTTTAATCGTATCACTGCACATCTGCCAGAGCTGGTCAGTATTGTTTTTGAAACATGAATATGAACGCTTTCTGTAGAAACATACTACACCAGTAGGTGGAGGCAAGTGACTTGTGTGTCTTTAAATCCTTCGTTCAGTGGGAATGAGACACGAGACTGTCGGCCCCTGTTCTCTCATATAGTGCACTATTATTGTCTGTTCTCTATTTCTACAATACTAACAAATTTTTTTCATTTCTTGTCACAGACAAGTATTTTACACGTCTTCTTTTACACATGCCTCACCTTGTTGATTTCTCCCATCGATCACAGACTTTACTTATCCACACTTTGCATTGATCAGTGTCGTATGTGTGTTGATCAGTGTTGTGTTTCTGCATGTAACCGAGTTTGCGATGTCACGCATGTCGTTTCCTCCGTCAGGTCATCCGTAAGGGCTGGTTGACCATCAATAACATCAGCATCATGAAAGGCGGAGCGAAGGAGTACTGGTTTGTGCTGACCGCCGAGAGCCTGTCCTGGTTCAAAGATGACGAGGTGAGCGCATTCGTCCTGAAGAGGGACATTCAACCATATCGTCTTATGCATCACGAGCTGATATGAAAAAGTAGACCTGCACATACTCTATATAGAAACAGTCAGATCTTCTCCATTCATGTGTGTTCATTAAAGCTGTTTGTCATTTCCTACCAATCAGAACTTCTAAAATAATCACTGGCTTCCCCCTGTCAGCCATTGACCAGACAAACATATAACCCCGCCCACAAACTCACGCCATTGGTCGAATCAGTGTTGAGACAGTTAAACATTTGCAGACAAGTCAACCAATGAGCGTCATTTGAACTGTTTAACATCTTAAACACTCCAACATTTCACAAATAATTCTGTTTTTAAATAATAAATATTCTCCTTCCAACATTCTTTTTTCCCCATTTACCTGCATTTACAGCTGTTGCAGTAGTTGTTTATAAAAGATTATAAAGATTATTAAAAAAAAGTTTACAAGGAGAGTCTGATGACACCATGAATGAGTTTGCATTGCCTTATCAAACACTGCTGCTGATCCCACAGGAGAAGGAGAAGAAGTACATGCTGCCCTTGGACAATCTGAAGGTCAGAGACGTGGAGAAGAGCTTCATGTCCAGCAAGCACATGTTTTCCATCTTCAACACAGAGCAGCGGTAAATGGGCTGATTTCTCTCTTTCCTTTTTTTTTTTTGGTTTAATAGAAATTTTAGCATGGTCAGAGCTCTTTGACATGAACTAATTTCATGTCATCAGTTCTCAATGGCCACAGCAGATTTTCATCAGCAAGAGAAAACTTTTGGGACTTAAGACTGTGTAAGCAATGAGGATTTAACAAAACTTTTAAAAAAAGTTTAAAAATCATTCCAATTGACCCTTCGCAATGAGTTTGATTGACAGGCGTCCGACCAAATATAATCCGCCATCCGCCGAATCCGCCATTTTTGTCCGACAAAGAAGTCAGGAGAGTTAGTAGAATAATGTTGGAGGATTTGAACTTGAAAAACTAAGTGTACTGACATCTTTCCGTGGTTAAAATAACATTCCTTCTTGTTCATTCATGTTTATTTGATGCTAACTAGAAGGAAGATGCTCAGTTCACGAGCAGCTTTAAATGAGGCACTACTGCGATCGGTCAGGCACATTAAAGAGCCACAAAATGGTATTTCTCGTTAAAAAATGACCAAATTTGAAAGTTGTTACTTTTTTTCATATCAAAAGTGACTTGGTCTGTCGTGTCTGTCAGCGCGTTGTCAGTGTCCTCTGCTCCGCGATGTATTTTTCACTGTGTGAGAACATGGTGTGTGGCGTGAGAGCGGGGTGGCTTGTCGGACATAGCAACAGTAACTAAAGGGGGCGGGTCTTTGCGAACGGTCAATTCATTGAGAATAGCAATGTATAAATAGTAACAATAACGACACAATATACAAGGAACAATATCATTGGTATCACTTTGACGATTATCTTTTCGAGATGATGAATCGCTGCGTTTCCTTTCAAATTTGAGAATTGACCTTATGTGCAAAATTGGAATATTGCATAAAATGTTTGCGATTAAAGCACTGTTTCCATCCAGTGAATCAACGAGAATAAAATAAATATCTAAATATCACTAAATAGCTAAATATCACTTTGAAAAGTAGGAGAAGCCACTGTATATAATCATTTTCCTATGTAATAAATTACTTGACTTGAAACGCAATAAATGCAGTCTTGTTATCTTGCGTTGCAGGCGGATGCTGCTGTTTAGTCTGTTGGTTGGTAAAAATGTATCTGACTCAATTCAGCACATTCGTTTTTTTATGCGCTGTGGCGAGCAGGACGTGGGCCGTGAGGGTGCGGCGTGATTACTGATGAGCGCCACCTCCACTGTTGCCACACTCTCATGGCCCTCGGCCTCGTCCTGCTCGCCACATGCACATTTTTAGAATTTATGTGCAGCTTGGATTTTCCATCCAGCATTTTTTATGCAATATTCCGAAATGCACATAAAAAATATCCAGATGAAAATATAGCTAATGATAAAAATATTGACAGCCAATCAAAATC
Organism: Siphateles boraxobius; assembly: GCF_051911475.1. Lineage (NCBI taxonomy): Eukaryota > Metazoa > Chordata > Actinopteri > Cypriniformes > Leuciscidae > Siphateles > Siphateles boraxobius. Next base: position 949,029 of record NW_027509200.1, on the reverse strand, counting down.
CATCCTGCTTTAAAGAACTTGTGCTTTTAAAGCGTCAGACAGCAAAACTGTTTTAATAAACAGACTGATATTGTGAGTTTGTGTGGACAATAATGTCATTATAGTTATCATTCTTGATGTGAACAGACCTTTTCTGTAGAATGAACTTCATTCATTCCTTTTTTTGATTTGTTTTTCTTGGGGGCCTTTTTTCGCAATTCAGTTTAGACTCAAGAAATTTGGAAGTTAGTCTTTTTTTCCCTTTAATCTAACTTTATGGTTATGATGATGACACATACACAAAAGCCTGACTGGGTTAATCTTCATACCACAGTCCCAGTGAAAGCTGTCATGCTTCAGGCATCTAACTTGAGTTTTTCAATTTTGTCCTAGAGATTTTCAAGAGGTCCTGCAATGCTTTGTTATCTGTGCTGATTTCTGACGTGATCTACAGTTGTTTCCTCTTTTCACCTTTTGGTGAATGTTGGAAGAGCTTGGCGGAGGTTTTCATTTGAATGACGGCTTGTTTTCCCTCAGTAACGTCTTTAAGGACAGTCGTTTCTTGGAGCTGGCCTGCGACACCCTGGAGGAGGTGGACAGCTGGAGAGCGTCGCTCCTGCGGGCCGGAGTCTATCCGGAAAGGGCCGTGGTGTGTAATGGCTCATGTCTGAAACATCAGTACACACTTAAGATCACTTACTGAGATACGCCTCAAAATCTGAAGCATGAACCATCTTCCTCGTCACTTATCTTAACCGTTGGCCACTTTGTGTCCCTTGACTCTTCCTGCCAGGTGGAGAGTGATAGTTCTGGTCCGTCAGAGAACTTCTCCATGGATCCTCAGCTGGAGAGGAAGGTGGAGACCATCCGCAACCTGGTGGACTCCTACATGGCCATTGTCAACAAGTGTATCCGGGACCTCATGCCCAAGAGCATCATGCATCTCATGATCAATAATGTAAGCGGGATGCACCATGAGAGATTTGATTTCTGATTGTTTTGGAGCTGATTATTCGAATGCTTATTATTTGAACCGTCACTGTTAACAAGATCAAATACAAAACACTATATCTGAGAGAGGGCAGAAAACTGGGAATGTTGCCTCTGGTACTCAAGAGCATTACTGTATTCACAAAATCATGTATATGCTCCAACTGAAACATTGTGAACTCACTATTCGATTTTATTTCATTGAAGCACCTGAAGCTCCAGTACAGTTAATCAGAAAGAGTTAATTCTTGGAAAGTGTGCTTGATACACTCGCGTGTCTGTGCCTTTGTATGGAATAAGAGCGTAAGCTCATAACCCCTGAGTGTACTGTATTTGCATGATAATATGATCTAGTGAACATCATGCTCCTCTTCCTCAGGTGAAAGACTTCATCAACGCAGACCTTCTGGCCCAGCTGTACTCGACCGGAGACCAGAACGCCCTGATGGATGAGTCTCAGGAGCAGGTCCAGCGGAGGGAAGAGGTGCTGCGCACACACCATGCCCTGAAGGAGGCGCTGGCTATCATCGGGGACATCTCCACCTCCACCATCACCACCCCGCTGCCGCCTCCTGTGGACAGCTCCTGGCTGCAGGCCGGGCAGGGCGGCTCTCGGAGGTAACTCACTCCCAGTCTGATATGCCTCAATCATGGATGAGAAAATGGCTCTTTAATTTTCAAGTGTAAAAAAGGTTGTCCTGGGGTCGTCTTTGCCTGTGCCTCAACCATAAAGGAGTGTGAACATGCTGGTGGATCAGCCAGGTTTGCTTGAGAACAGCATGACTATGCTTGTCCACCAGCTAGACCAGCACCATACCAGCTCTAACCAGCATATCAGCCTGGACCAACATATAATTCATGCTGGTTTATGCTGGATTGCTCAAAAGGGAAGTATGGAAGTACAATGCTGTAATCCAGTGGGTCAACTGGAGGTGCAGAACATGGTCCGATGACTGTGGTCATGGTGTGGTCGGTGGAGGACTCAAGGTGTCATACACTGTTACCCCATGCAAACTGAACTGTAGGACACTAGAAATTGCAGTTAGGTCGAGGCTGATTATGAATCTGGCCTTTCCTATGTGCTCTACCAATGGAGTCATTTCTGCAGGGTGGTTCTGGTGCCAGAACCGTCTGGCTGGACCAGGTGTCCTTGGACTCCTTAATGCATTAGCTACATATATTATCCTTGAAAACCTCAATGGGACAAGTGAGGACATAGTGCTGGTGGTCTGTTTTAAGATGTTGATTTCAGACCATTCCCTCTCCAACTTTTCCATAACTGATAAAAGAGGAAAGACAATTTTGCTATTTTTCCCCCAAACACTTTATCTAGTGATTACCTGGATGTCATAGTACATTAGGACAGCCACAACACATCAGCTATCAGTGGAGAAGAGACAGAGTGATGAAACCACTCATGGCGATCATTAGAGGGATCCATGATGGATAGAGACCAATCCAGGCAAGAGCTAGAGTGTATAACACCCTAGTTCATATGGCTGACCATCTCGTTTCCTCCACAGTCTTCCTCAGTCACATTCACATGAAACCTCTTGAAATTTGCAGTGCTTACCAACTGCTCTCCATGGACTTTATCTTAAAGGGGTGGTAAAACACGATTTCACTTTTCAAGTGACAAACACCTAACGTTACAAACTTTTTTTTAATCTCAACAGCGAACTTGGAATTAGTGTAAATTATTCTTTGATTAGAGCTTTTATGTATTGTTTATCTACATACTTGTTTATCTACAGGCATGCTAAACATGGTTCTGTGTTTGATTTGGCTACTGTAAAGCCATGGTTTAGTGTTCGTTTTGGGTTAATAGTTCTGGCGACAGATATTTGGCTACAATCGTTCAAAAAATACAAAAGTAACGGTGCCATACAGTCAGAAACGATCACTATAGATCCGCAGTCTGTACTCAAAAAAATCCCTTTGAGGACTGTAGTATAATTTGTTAGAATGATTATATGAAATTCTTGTTTATGAAGCTTATTTTTTGTAATACTATAATAATAAGTACAATTAAATAACATAGCAATAAAATAATGAAACAACAACAACAACAACAACAAAAAACTTTCTGAAATGTCGTTTAACAGCCGTTCTTGAACAGGTTCTGCTCGATCATCTTCACTAACATTCTCTGGGTCCGATTGGTTTTATTGACACCATTGTTTATAATACACCAAAACACAAAATACCGGTAAAGGTAAGGGGCGTGACGTTTCCGAAAAACGTGCACTAGGCGGTAATTTAATCACAACACACTGGGCCAGCTAACCAATCTGAGCCCATTGCGTAGTTTTGAGGGACTGGCTTCATAGAATCAGGAAACCATCAGACCGTTTTTACAAGGAGGGACAGAGCAGTGTAGAATAAAGGTAAAATAATGATTTTTTTTTTAAAACGAAGCATGAACACATGTGTAATGAAACTCAGCGTGGATGTAGGAAGAAGAAAACAGGGTCGGCGGAATTGGGACTCGCACTTTATTTAGTAACAAAAATAAAGAAAACAAAAAGGTGCGCTCGTGCGCCTTCACCGTAGTGAAACACTACAGCAATATCCAAAACACTCTTTTCTATTTGAACCAACTCAGTCCGTTTGCCAGTGTGCTCTGTTGCAGTCGCGTGCGAGTCCCAGGCCTCTCTCACTCCTCTCTCATTCCCGGCAGCTTATATGCGGCCTCCACGCCAATTACTGCAATCAGACACAGGTGTTCATCATCTGCACTTGACCCACTTACTCACCGCACAGCCCGCTGACTCGTCTCTCGCTACAGACTTCGCAAATTTAGAGCTAGAAGTAGGGAGTAATACAAGCACCTTATCTCCCGGTGCAAATTGCCGAAGTCGAGCCCCCCTGTTGTACAGCTGACTCTGTCTGTCCTGGGCCCGTAACAAATTCTCCATTGGTAGCTGCCCCAAAGTGTGGAGTTTTGTTCTCAGGTCCAAGACATACTGAATTTCGTTCTTACTAGCGGACGGTCCGTCCTCCCAAGCTTCTCTAAGAACGTCTAACACCCCGCGGGGCTGACGCCCATAGAGAAGCTCGAAGGGGGAAAACCCCGTGGAGGCTTGGGGGACCTCGCGTACAGCGAACAAGAGGGGTTCTAGCCACTTATCCCAATTTTTGGCGTCTTCGTGAACGAACTTTCGAATCATGGACTTCAAAGTGCGATTAAACCGTTCCACTAATCTGTCTGTCTGTGGGTGGTAGACGCTAGTGCGAATCGATTTAATGCCCAATAATTCATAGAGTTCGCGAATAGTTCGTGACATAAACGCCGTGCCCTGATCGGTGAGAATCTCCTTGGGGATTCCCACCCGGGAGATTAACGAAAAGAGCGCGCTCGCAACACTTTTGGCAGAAATGTTACGGAGCGGAAATGCTTCAGGGTACCGCGTTGCGTAATCCACCAGGACTAACGCAAAGCGGTGCCCACGTGCTGACCGTTCCAATGGCCCGATGAGGTCCATACCAATTCGTTCGAAGGGGACCTGCATTAGCGGAAGGGGGCACAATGGTGCTTTTGGATTGGCCGGTGGATTCACCAACTGACATTCACGACAAGACGCGCACCACTTGCGCACATTCTCGTGAATGCCCGGCCAGAAGAACCGGGCCATGAGACGGTTTACTGTCGCCGTTTGACCTAAATGCCCGGCCATTGGATTACAGTGAGCCACCTGAAAAGCATTTCCCGGTGGCTTTTAGGAACTAACAACTGCGTTGTATCCTCTTTTGACTGGGTGTCTTGGGTCACCCGATACAACTTATCTTTTAAAATAGCAAAATAGGGATAAGAGAGCGGTTGGTCTGGGTGGAGTACCTGGCCGTCGATAGAACGGACCTGATTAAACGCATGTTTTAACGTCTCGTCCTGGGACTGCTCCAGGGGAAAATCATCGCGCTCTGTGAGGATAGTTCTCTCCAGAGTACTCCGTTCCCCTGCACCAGATGCCAGAGGTCCCGGCTCAGCATCTCCCACCTGAACAACCGCTGTCTCTCCCTTGCTTTTCTTTTCCCAAGAGGCATCCGCACATAAAGACCCCAATAATTTACTAAAAGCAGGCCAATTCGTTTCCAGAATTAGCGGATACCGGAGGTGTGGGTTAACTGCTACCTCTATGCTATGCTTTTGTCTCCTAAATTGAATTACCACAGGCATTATAGCATAACTTACCACCACCCCGTGCACACACCGCACCTTAACCATGCGGCTGTTATCCAATGCCCCAGGTTGAATCAGGCTTTGATGAATGGAGGTTTGGTTGCAGCCTGAATCCACCAAAGCCTGATAAGTACCCCCCTTGATACTCACTGGTATCTGGTACAGGCCAGCTTGATCAGGGGCAGCCTGTGGCGTGTCGGGAACCCGGATCAGCGTCCCCACCTCCATCACCGGACACCGGTCGATAAAGTGTCCCGGGTCCCCGCAGCGCCAACAGGCCGGCCCAGGCCTCCCCGCCGCCCCAGTGGCGGGAAGCGGGTCAAGGGATTGGCGTGGAGAGCGCAGGGCTGCCGGAATCGGGGCGGAGTGGTCGACGGACGCAGCCCCCCTGGGTGGGGCCCTGAATGCGGGGACAGGCTCCGCCGGAGCCCCCGTTTTCCACCTCGGCGCCGGCCGGGGCATCAGCCCCCCACGAGACCTGGGAAGGGGGACAGGTTTGGGGAGAGAAGGGGACGAGAGAGAGAGAGAGGGAGAGAGAGAGACAGATGGAAGGGGCTCGCCGACCCCTGGGCACGCCACCATGTGATCCTCCGCCAGGTGGATGGCCTGGTCCAGCGACGTCGGGCGGTGGCACTGGACCCACTGGGCGGTCTTCTTGGGCAGTTTGGAGATGAATTGTTCCAGTACCACCTTGTTGATAACGTCCTCGACGTCGCCTCCGTCGGCCATCAGCCATCTGCGGCAGGAATCCCGGAGCTGTTGCGCCATGACGAAGGGTCGGCCGGACTCTTCCAGGGTCAGGGATCTGAACCGCTGGCGATGTTGTTCAGGGGTCCGGCCAACCCGCTGAAGAATGGCGCGCCTCAGGTCTTCATAGACCAGGAGATTCTGGACTGGCAGTAGGTGGGCGGCTATCTGCGACTCTCCCGATAGCAGTGGGATGAGTCGCATGGGCCAGTCCGCTCGGGGCCATCCCCGGGCCTCGGCAGACCTCTCAAAAAGGTCCTGGAATGCCTCCGGGTTATCCTGGGGTCCCATCTTATTGAGAGGCAGGGGCGGGGCCGAGGCCGTAGCTGGATCGGGGACGGCCCGAATCTCCCGGTCGAGCCAGCTCCGGAACAGCTCGCGGTCTTCTTGCTGGCCTTGGAGAAGCATTTGGAACCGCTGGTCTTGCTCCTCCTTTACGGCGAGCTGGGCGTGGTGTTGTTCCCTGTGAAGACCCGCAAGCGTTTGAATGAGGTCCGCAAATGGCGTTCCTGGCGGGGTCTGCATGGCGGCGGCAGTCTTCTTCTTCCCGGGTTTCGGTACCAGTGTAATGAAACTCAGCGTATGTGTAGGAAGAAGAAGACAGGGTCGGCGGAATTGGGACTCGCACTTTATTTAGTAACAAAAATAAAGAAAACAAAAAGGTGCGCTTGTGCGCCTTCACCGTAGTGAAACACTACAGCAATATCCAAAACACTCTTTTCTATTTGAACCAATTCAGTCCGTTTGCCAGAGTGCTCTGTTGCAGTCGCGTGCGAGTCCCAGGCCTCTCTCACTCCTCTCTCATTCCCGGCAGCTAATATATATGCGGTCTCCACGCCAATCAATGCAATCAGACACAGGTGTTCATCATCTGCACTTGACCCACTTACTCATCGCACAGCCCGCTGACTCGTCTCTAGCTACAGACTTCGCAAAACCACGTCCCCCTCGCCACAACATGTTACTGTGCACCCCACAACACACAATCAAGCCTTTGAAAAAATGTCTTTTACCACCCCTTTAAATGTTGTCATATACCACTGCTTCCACCTGCAGTTGAATGCTCTGAAGGGACCCTTTCTGACAGCAATTTGACAGTCTCTCCTGACTAACATTACATACAACAAAGAGGGTAATCTCAAAATCTCAAGTTTCAAGTCTTCTGTTCTTGACCATCGCATCCCATCCAAAACTCACAGGCAGAGCTCAGTGGAGACACAGCTGAAGTTAAAGCCCCCATGACTGCTGCTTTAAAGACATTAGCTTGTCTGTCCCACAAGAGTGGGAGTCTCCCAGTGTCCTACTAGAGCAAGTGTGTCCAGTCCTGCTCCTGGAGAGACACCGTCAGGCACAGTTTAGCTCCAACATGCCGGGCTGCAGGTTTGTAGTGATACTGAAGGCCTTGATAGACTGGTGCAGATGTTTAATTGGGGCTGGTGCTACACTCGGATGAAGGTGGCCCTCCAGGAGAAGGACTGGATATCCCTGTACTACAGCATGTACTGGCTGGTCATCAAACATAACACTCGGCATTCTGGAAGACCTGGAAGTGTGGTTGAGCCCAGCTGCGGCACTAGTGACTCAGAAAGCCCTCGTCTCCATGTGACCTTGAGGAGTGATGTACAGTTCCTGTGATGCTCTGATCAGAGAGCTTGGACAGAAAATTATGACTGTGTTGAAGACAGCGGACAGGTCTGGTTAGATGATTTGGAGTTAGCTTCAACAATTTTATTGATGGACCATGGAACGAAGCCAGATTTTTCGGTGAAAGAAAAGATAGTGGAAAATAATTCCCTTGGGAGTTTTGGGAGTAATTGCAGGAGTGGAACTGCTAGTACTTTGGGGTTGAGTGTAGATTTGAAAATGAATGAGGAGTTCCAGCAACAGCCACATTTCTCCTCTCCTTAGCTGTGACCATCTCTTGTTCTGTAGGTCTCCTCCGCCCAGTCCCACGGCTCCGCGTAGGATGTCTGCAGGCCAGAGACCGGCCGGTAGGGGCGCCCCTCTGCCTCCGTCCCGTCCAGGGCCTTTGGGGCCCTTGAATAACAGCGCTGACAGCCCACAAGTTCCCAGTCGGCCCAACAGGGCCCCGCCTAGCATTCCCAGGTGAGACCTGACCCACCTGCCTTACCTTCTGTCTGAACGCAGAATAAGCCCTTAAATGTCTGCTTTTCTCACACAACTCTTTCCTTACCACATTCTTTTCTGTTTCTAATCTTATTAAAACCTTCCTCGCACGCACATAAACATGCTAATGCATTGCAAGTGTGCAGTACATTCGCACATACTTAACTCTTTCCCTGCCAGCATTTTTCAAAAAAAGTTGCCAGCCAACATCTGAATTTTTTTATCATTTTCACAAGTGTCATGGCCCCCAGAATAATTTGTTGTATAAATATCTGAGCATCCAGTATATCTAAAGAAAGAAGAGAGCCTCTGTTTTTAAACAAAAAAGTTTTTTTCTAGCTTCATGCATTCTTTTCTTATTAACACTTAAATGGTAGATAGATAGCACAGTGGTGATGGCGCAGTGGTTAAGACACATGCCTTTGGTGTGAGAGACCTGGGTTCGAATCCACCAACACAAATGTGTCCCTGAGCAAGACACTTAACCCCTAGTTGCTCCAGAGGTGTGCGGCCTCTGAAATATAGCAATTGTAAGTCGCTTTGGATAAAAGTGTCAGCTAAATGAATAAATGTAAATGTAGATAAAAACTTGTCAACAATTCTTTAACTATGTTGCTCCATCATGACGGAGAAGACGCTTTACACTAATGACCCCTATATACTTACCTTATGAATTGTTTTGACAAATTTCGATCCGTAACAATGCATGAAATCAAGCGTGCGTATCTATGTTTACACCAGTGTTCACATACTTGTCCCTAGACCCTATTTTCATACCCTTGTTAGACGCTACGATCGTTCACTAAACTACAGTTTTTACGAGAGATACGCGAAATCTACGTGCAGTTTCCATGCTAGTGCAGCTGTGCCATCTGTGACTGTATATATTAACAGATTTAATAGTTGAGAAAGATAACGCATGTTGTGTAACAGTACAGTATATTGGATCTGTGCATATGCAATCAATTATAGTTGTTAGAAAGAAAATTGGAGTCAGCAAAAATCGGTATCGGAAGGTCATACAAAAAAATCGCAAATCGGATTCGGCCAAGTGCATCTCTACTATTTTCTTACCGTTGTTAGACGCTACGATCGTTCACTACACTACAGTTTTTACGAGAGATTCGCTGAATCTATGTGCAGTTTCCATGCTAGTGCAACAATATTAACAGATTGCCTGACTGTCTTTCTACTTCAAAGTACTACAGATACTAATTCTGTCTTTTTGTCTCTTACTTCTCCATCCATTCCAACAACCCTTCCTCAACGCTTCTGCTGTCCTGAACCACCATCCTCTTCATCCTCCTCTTCCTCCTCTTCTTCCTCTTCATCCTCCTCTTCTTCCTCTTCCTCCTCCACTTCTTCTTCTTCCTCTTATTCTTCCTCTTCCTCCTTTTTCTCTTCTTCCTCTTCTTCCTCCTTCCTCTTCTTCTTCCTCTTCCTCCTCTTTCTCTTCTTCCTCTTCTTCCTCCTTCCTCTTCCTCTTCCTCCTCTTTCTCTTCTTCCTCTTCTTCCTCCTTCCTCTTCTTCTTCCTCTTTCTCTTCCTTTTCATCTTCATCCACTTCTTCTTCCTCTTCCGCCTCCGTCCTCTTCTTCCTCTTCCTCCTCCTTCCTCTTCTTCCTCTTCCTCTTCTTCTTCCTCTTCCTCCTCTTCATCTTCCTCTTCATCCTCTTCCTCCTCCTTCCTCTTCCTCCTCTTCATCTTCATCCTCTTCTTCTTCCTCTTCCGCCTCCTTCCTCGTCTTCCTCTTCCTCCCTTTCCTCTTCCTCTTCATCTTCATCCTCTTCTTCTTCCTCTTCCTCCTCCTTCCTCTTCTTCTTCCTCTTCCTCCTCTTCCTCCTCTTCCTCTTCCTCTTCATCCTCTTCTTCCTCCTTCCTCTTCTTCCTCTTCCTCTTCCTCTTCATCCTCTCTTCTTCCTCTTCCTCCTCCTTCCTCTTCTTCTTCCTCTTCTTCTTCCTCTTCCTCCTCTTCCTCCTCTTCATCTTCATCCTCTTCTTCTTCCTCTTCCTCCTCCTTCCTCTTCTTCCTCCTTCCTCTTCTTCTTCCTCTTCCTCCTCTTCATCTTCATCCTCTTCTTCTTCCTCTTCCTCCTCCTTCCTCTTCCCCCTTCCTCTTCTTCTTCCTCTTCCTCCTCTTCATCTTCATCCTCTTCTTCTTCCTCTTCCTCCTCCTTCTTCTTCTTCCTCCTTCCTCTTCTTCTTCTTCCTCTTCTTCCTCATCTTCTTCCTCTTCATCATCTTCATCCTCTTCTTCTTCATCTTCTTCTTCCTCTTCCTCCTCTTTTTTCTCCTTCATCTTCCTCTTCTTCATCCTCTTCTTCCTCTTCTACTTCTTCTTCTTCCTATTCTTATTCTTCTTCATCCTCTTCCTCTATTTCGTCCTCTTCTTCATCATCTTCTTCTTTCTCTTCTACTTCTTCCTCTTCTTATTATTCCTCTTCTTCTTCTTCTTCATCCTCTTCCTCTTCATCCTCCTCTTCTTCCTTTTCATCCACCTCTTCCTCCTCTTCTTCTTCCTCTTCATCCTCCTCTTCCTCTTCTTCCTCTCCCTCCTCTTCTTCTTCCTCTTCATCCTCCTCTTCCTCTTCATCCTCCTCTTCCTCCTTCCTCTTCTTCTTCCTCTTCCTCTTCGTCCTCCTCTTCTTATACGTCTTCATCCTCCGCTTCCTCCTCTTCCTCCTCCTCTTCTACTTCCTCTTCCTCCTCCTCCTCTTCCTCTTCTTCCTCTTCTTCTTCCTCCTCCTCCTCCTCTTCCTCTTCCTCCTCCTCCTCCTCTTCCTCTTCCTCCTCCTCCTCTTCCTCTTCTTCTTCCTATTCCTCTTCTTCATCCTCCTCCTCTTCCTCTTCTTCCTCTTCTTCTTCCTCCTCCTCCTCCTCCTCCTCTTCCTTTTCCTCCTCCTCCTCCTCCTCCTCTTCCTCTTCTTCTTCCTATTCCTCTTCTTCATCCTCCTCCTCCTCCTCTTCTTCCTCTTCTTCTTCCTCCTCCTCCTCCTCCTCCTCCTCTTCCTTTTCCTCCTCCTCCTCCTCCTCCTCCTCTTCCTCTTCTTCTTCTTCTTCCTCTTCTTCCTCTTCTTCTTCCTCCTCCTCCTCCTCCTCCTCTTCCTCTTCTTCTTCTTCTTCCTCTTCTTCCTCTTCTTCTTCCTCCTCCTCCTCCTCCTCCTCTTCCTTTTCCTCCTCCTCCTCCTCCTCCTCTTCCTCTTCTTCTTCCTATTTCTCTTCTTCATCCTCCTCCTCTTCCTCTTCTTCCTCTTCTTCTTCCTCCTCCTCCTCCTCCTCCTCCTCTTCCTTTTCCTCCTCCTCCTCCTCCTCTTCCTCTTCTTCTTCCTATTCCTCTTCTTCATCCTCCTCCTCTTCCTCTTCTTCCTCTTCTTCTTCCTCCTCCTCCTCCTCCTCTTCCTTTTCCTCCTCCTCCTCCTCTTCCTCTTCTTCTTCTTCTTCCTCTAACCCAGTCGTCGTCCTCCACCCTCACCCACCCGACAGGTTCCCCCGTAAGAGGCCCCGGGGCCGTTGTCTTTGCTCCTGGAGCGAGTGTGGTGTTCCAGGCCCATTCTCATGTGAACAGTACACCGGCGTCTGTCCTGTACCAAAGCTCCTGCATGTGCTCTCCATCTAGTGTCCTTCACACTCGCGTGACCGTGGTGGTGTCTGTGATAGCAGTGCTCGTTGTGTGTTGTGTGTCAGTGCTACACTCTCTATCCTACACTAGTCTTCTTCATCCAGGCTCTTCTTCCCATTCCCGACAGCACTGCCCCCCCCAAGCCATGCATGTGTGTTAATATCAGGGTGTTGTGTGTGTGTGTGTGTGTGCGCGTGTGTGTGTGCGTGTGTGTATGTGTCCACATACTTGTGTCATATAGTGTGTGAGTGATATATCTTAATATAAGCCGGGAAGTGTGTGTGTGCCTGAATTAAAAGATAAATGTGTACAATAATTTAAGATTATGTGATATTTGTGTTCTGATAGTAGAAATTTAAATTATTGTTGTTTTTTATGTTAATGTTGTTTGTCGTTAAAAGGGTTTGATTCACTTTACGGTGTGTTCGCACTTGTCAGGTTTGGTTCGATTAAAACTAACTCTGGTGCGATTTCTCTGTTCCTGAGGTTCGGTGTTAAAAACGACGCCAAGCGAACCGGGAATAAATGCAGCGTTTTCTTTTTTCCGGACCAAGAGAAGCAGGAGAACCGAACTACGAGTGTGAACACACCCTTTTGTTGTTACATTAAACATGCTCACATCTTTAGACCTGCAAACACTTTTATGAGCAGTCTCATAATCATCTTCTTGAATAGCGCCACCTGCTTGCAATACTAGTTCATGACAGATAATGTAAATGTTCGACCAAAGTCCCTGAGCGACGCTGTGTGTGTTTCAGATCACTATAACACAACACACTTCACCACAACATTACTCTGCAATAAACACAGCCGTAGTTTTGAGTCTGTTCATTGTGTTAGTGAGATGTATTTGCTACTCTACTCGTGTTCAACGCAAAACTCTTGCTTTGAGAATAATACAGGACTAGTTAAGGAATGTAAGACAAGCGGGCAGGAACTCATGGAAACAGCTGATGTATGATTTCTAATTAATAACATGAATATATGGATATATTATCTGTAGGTGTGTGAATTAGAGGCTGAATTTTGTTTTTGTTTGAACTGGATGTAATAGTATGTGATGCAGTATTTCCATTATTAGAGTCTGTGACATTTAAAAACTCTATAAACTCACTATTCTGACTTTTTTCTCGCAATTCAGACTTAATAACACGCAAATGACATATTTTCTATAAGATAGATATACAGTATATACTTGCAATTGCAAGTTATAAAGTCCAATTCTAAGAAAAAAAAACTTGACTTTTTTCCTCAGAATTGCGACTTTATATCACTCAATTGTGAGATAAAAAGTCAGAATTGTGAGATAAAAAGTCAGAATTGTGAGATAAAAGGTTGCGATTACCTTTTTTGTTAGTTTATTGTTTGGCGTAAACCAGCTTGCACAGCTTTACAGAGAACAGCAGATCTGCGGCCGGTTCATAAAACACTACGACTAGTCTTACAAGTTACACATCAACGTTTTTTCTTCAAGACTGTTGATAGCTTTTTTACATCAGTTACGTAAAACGTAGATTAGGCTGATTTGATACGGAAAGGTAAGACTGACTGCTAGTGGGATAGGACTCAACACATGGCCTCTGTTTACTGTTACCCTGCGTTTACTATAGCGTTATTATAATACTTTCATGCGCTGGGACTGCGGTTTGCTCTTCAGAAACCAGCTGTGAGAGAATCACGAACCACTCGCTCTCTGTATGTTTCATTATGGCTTGATGTACTGTACCTCTATATGTATGAAATAATATGTATTAAGGAACATTCAATAAAAAGAGAACCTGCGGTATCTAATTACTGTCCGATTGAACTTTCTTTAAAAAGCTTTTGGACTCTCACACAGAGGCTGATCTGAAATATTACCATGGCTCTGGTTTCTCTATCGGAGCCGTACGAGTGTTAGAATACACACATTTCCTGCATCGTCCAGAGCGGTGTCTCAGTGAAAATGCTGGTCGATTGCTCGAAAAAGAAAGAAAACTGCACTGTTCCTGTCTCTCCGTGGGCTGTATACCCTTCACGATCACTGTCTCTGGATGAAAGTGTGAGTATATACTGAGAGAAGACGACGAGAGGGAGTCTGTGAGGACTGAAAGACAGTGTTATATGTGTTATCTAGTATGAATCTGCTGATCGCTCATAAGATCGTTAGGTTAGGGGGGGGGGGGGGGGACGCCCCTACCCGTGTTCCCCAAAATAACCACTAGAGGGAATCAAGAGACATGTTTACTATCGCTATGCACTACAACGGGGATACACAAATCTCCATGGAGACGCGACACCAGCCACGCATTTGCAGAGAAGAGGATTTTACATGGAATGTGCTGTAACTTTCAGATATTAGTAAACAAGTGTTTAAGAGAATATTATTCTGCAGGATATCACAGTGATGTATGATAGATGAATAGGGAAGTCTGTCGTTTGAGAGCATACGTTATTTATAGGGAATATAATTATATATATATTTTTTAAATAATTGTTTAAAAGTCGTAGTTTGTGGGATAAAACGCCCCCCAGGGGGCAGTTTCTCTCTATCATAATTACTAACATATTTCTGTCTATCAAATCCTTTATTTTACACTTAATGCAGTATAACTAGGCGGTAAAATCAAAAGATTTCAACAAAACATGAAAGAATTACCTGACGTGAGCATTAGCTAGCTAGCTTGGTGGATGCACTGATGGAAGGTGGTCAGGTGACCCAATGATAAAACAGGGGCTTTTAATGCATTTATTGAATATATTTCACTACATAAATATACTAATTTATAATATTTATTTAGGGTTTTCTGTTTGTCTTGATGATAGTGGTGAACAAATACAGCAATTATCAACCCCATATAAGCCTAGTGTAGAAATCTTAATGTTAAAAAATGTTAGAAATTTGGCTATTTTGGACATTCCTGAAATAAATATGAACAGATATATGTACATGTTGTTGCATTACTTGCCTTCAACTTTTAGAGATTAAAACCGCACTGAACAATAGAAATAAGGATACTGTTTTTATTCTTATTTGTTAAATATTCATCAGTTATAACTTCTCATGCATTATGCGCGTCACACTCCTCTACAGTAGTGGCGGGAACGCGCCTTTTCAGTGAGTGTGCCAACCGCCATTACACACCAGAAGAAGAAGACGAAGGTAAACAGGAAGAGTGAAAGAGCATCTATAATGGGCAGGCCAGTTCCTGTGGGATGGAAATAATTTTTCTACGGGTTACCTTATGCTCTGATTATGATTTGAAGCTGTAGTGCTAGTTTATTTCCCACAGTAAGTTAGTGGAGCGCTCGGTCACGTGACACATGTTGCTTTGCTCAGCGCTGGTTAGGATGTGATTGGTGGATCATCTCTCTTTAAAGTTTAAACTCTTTTATAGAGGAAGAAACGCGTTTGTGTTTCAGGTGACAATCCTTGCAGATAATAGATTCAAATGATTGTGCTTTTAAAGAGTATTAAAGTCTCTGTTTGGCGCCTCCTGTCTGACGTGTGTGTGTGTGTGTGTATAAGTGCAAAGTTCATCGGTTCATCACACGTCACTGAACCACACACACCGCTGAAGTCGCGAGTGTGTGACTCGATGAGGTTAGACCCACGGAAGACGGGATAATGTGTGTTTGATGATGAAGATCGAGCTACTGCTGCTCTGTTCACTCTCTTACTGGTGAGGGACTCTCACTGTCACTATTCTTCTGTGTGTGTATGTGATAATAAGACAACAGAAACACCTTAGTCAAACCATGGGCTCTTCTAGACCTTACCATGGTATTGTTTAAGATAGATTTAACCTTGGAGCACTATGTAAATGTCAAGGCAGAGGAATATGTCAGATCAGTAGTGGTTTAAATGTTCATGTGTGTGATAGTGACTCATGATGAACTTTAGATTGACTGACACAAAGAGACCTGAGGTCAGAGGTCAGTCTGTTTAAAGAGACACTCACAGATTACTGGACAAAGCTGCTTCAAAACATCAACGTGTAACTTTAGTTACAGATGTTAAAGTTTACTCTACATCAAATAAAAATACTTTGGACTCTAAAATTGCTATAACATGCCTAACCAAGTTGTGTTCCAAATTTGAAGTTGATATCACAAAAATTGTTCCTGAAACGAACCCATTTCTCTGTGCAGGTTTGCTGTTCCACATGGCCGTTGTTCAGAGCAGACACTGAGCTCTCAGCATCATGACAAACAACACACCGATGAACAGGTCTGAAACACCAGAGATTCATGTCTGAGGTCATGTGTGACGTCTATTATACGTGTTCATGTCTGAGGTCATGTATGACGTGTTTATGATACGTGTTCATGTCCGAGGTCATGTATGATGTGTTTATGATACATGTTCATGTCTGAGGTCATGTATGACGTGTTTATGATACGTGTTCATGTCTGAGGTCATGTATGATGTGTTTATGATACATGTTCATGTCTGAGGTCATGTATGACGTGTTTATGATACGTGTTCATGTCTGAGGTCATGTATGATGTGTTTATGATACGTGTTCATGTCCGAGGTCATGGGTGATGTCTGAGGTCATGGGTGATGTGTTTATGATACATGTTCATGTCTGAGGTCATGTATGACGTGTTTATAATACGTGTTCATGTCTGAGGTCATGTATGATGTGTTTATAATACGTGTTCATGTCTGAGGTCATGTATGATGTGTTTATGATACATGTTCATGTCTGAGGTCATGTATGATGTGTTTATGATACATGTTCATGTCTGAGGTCATGTATGACGTGTTTATGATACGTGTTCATGTCTGAGGTCATGTATGATGTGTTTATGATACATGTTCATGTCTGAGGTCATGTATGACGTGTTTATGATACGTGTTCATGTCTGAGGTCATGTATGATGTGTTTATGATAAGTGTTCATGTCTGAGGTCATGTATGATGTGTTTATGATACGTGTTCATGTCTGAGGTCATGTATGACGTGTTTATGATACGTGTTTATGTCAGAGGTCATGTATGATGTGTTTATGATACGTGTTCATGTCTGAGGTCATGTATGATGTGTTTATGATACATGTTCATGTCTGAGGTCATGTATGACGTGTTTATGATACGTGTTCATGTCTGAGGTCATGTATGATGTGTTTATGATACGTGTTCATGTCTGAGGTCATGTATGACGTGTTTATGATACGTGTTCATGTCTGAGGTCATGTATGACGTGTTTATGATACGTGTTCATGTCTGAGGTCATGTATGACGTGTTTATGATACGTGTTCATGTCTGAGGTCATGTATGACGTGTTTATGATACGTGTTCATGATACGTGTTCATGTCTGAGGGAATGTATGATGTATTTATGATACGTGTTCATGTCTGAGGTCATGTATGATGTATTTATGATACGTGTTCATGTCTGAGGTCATGTATGATGTGTTTATGATACGTGTTCATGTCTAAGGTCATGTGTGACGTGTTTATGATACGTGTTCATGTCTGAGGTCATGTATGACGTGTTTATGATACGTGTTCATGTCTGAGGTCATGTATGATGTGTTTATGATACGTGTTCATGTCTGAGGTCATGTATGATGTGTTTATGATACGTGTTCATGTCTGAGGTCATGTATGACGTGTTTATGATACGTGTTCATGTCTGAGGTCATGGGTGATGTGTTTATGATACGTGTTCATGTCTGAGGTCATGTATGATGTGTTTATGATACGTGTTCATGTCTGAGGTCATGTATGACGTGTTTATGATACGTGTTCATGTCTGAGGTCATGTATGACGTGTTTATGATACGTGTTCATGTCTGAGGTCATGTATGACGTGTTTATGATACGTGTTCATGTCTGAGGTCATGTATGATGTGTTTATGCTACGTGTTCATGTCTGAGGTCATGTATGATGTGTTTATGATACGTGTTCATGTCTGAGGTCATGTATGATGTGTTTATGATACGTGTTCATGTCTGAGGTCATGGGTGATGTGTTTATGATACGTGTTCATGTCTGAGGTCATGTATGACGTGTTTATGATACGTGTTCATGTCTGAGGTCATGTATGATGTGTTTATGATACGTGTTCATGTCTGAGGTCATGGGTGATGTGTTTATGATACGTGTTCATGTCTGAGGTCATGTATGACGTGTTTATGATACGTGTTCATGTCTGAGGTCATGTATGACGTGTTTATGATACGTCTTCATGTCTGAGGTCATGGGTGATGTGTTTATGATACGTGTTCATGTCTGAGGTCATGTATGACGTGTTTATGATACGTGTTCATGTCTGAGGTCATGTATGATGTGTTTATGATACGTGTTCATGTCTGAGGTCATGTATGACGTGTTTATGATACGTGTTCATGTTTGAGGTCATGTATGATGTGTTTATGATACGTGTTCATGTCTGAGGTCATGTATTGCGTGTTTATGATACGTGTTCATGTCTGAGGTCATGTATGACGTATTTATGATACGTGTTCATGTCTGAGGTCATGTATGATGTGTTTATAATACGTGTTCATGTCTGAGGTCATGTATGATGTGTTTATGATACGTGTTCATGTCTGAGGTCATGTATGACGTGTTTATGATACGTGTTCATGTCCGAGGTCATGGGTGATGTGTTTATGATATGTGTTCATGTCTGAGGTCATGGGTGATGTGTTTATGATACGTGTTCATGTCTGAGGTCATGTATGATGTGTTTATGATACGTGTTCATGTCCGAGGTCATGGGTGATGTGTTTATGATATGTGTTCATGTCTGAGGTCATGTATGATGTGTTTATGATACGTCTTCATGTCTGAGGTCATGGGTGATGTGTTTATGATACGTGTTCATGTCTGAGGTCATGTATGACGTGTTTATGATACGTGTTCATGTCTGAGGTCATGGGTGATGTGTTTATGATATGTGTTCATGTCTGAGGTCATGTATGATGTGTTTATGATACGTCTTCATGTCTGAGGTCATGGGTGATGTGTTTATGATACGTGTTCATGTCTGAGGTCATGTATGACGTGTTTATGATACGTGTTCATGTCTGAGGTCATGTATGATGTGTTTATGATACGTGTTCATATCTGAGGTCATGTATGACGTGTTTATGATACGTGTTCATGTCTGAGGTCATGTATGACGTGTTTATGATACGTCTTCATGTCTGAGGTCATGGGTGATGTGTTTATGATACGTGTTCATGTCTGAGGTCATGTATGACGTGTTTATGATACGTGTTCATGTCTGAGGTCATGGGTGATGTGTTTATGATACGTCTTCATGTCTGAGGTCATGGGTGATGTGTTTATGATACGTGTTCATGTCTGAGGTCATGTATGACGTGTTTATGATACGTGTTCATGTCTGAGGTCATGTATGATGTGTTTATGATACGTGTTCATGTCTGAGGTCATGTATGACGTGTTTATGATACGTGTTCATGTCTGAGGTCATGTATGACGTGTTTATGATACGTGTTCATGTCTGAGGTCATGTATGACGTGTTTATGATACGTGTTCATGTCTGAGGTCATGTATGATGTTTTTATGATACGTGTTCATGTCTAAAGTCATGTATAATGTGTCTGTGTGTTCCTGTTGAGAGCTGATGGATTCTCCTCGTTATGTACATTTGTATCTGTTCATTCAGCTTTGGCTTTTATCAGGAGTGCCTTACAGATGTCGTGTGTGTGTGTTTGTGTGTGTGTGTGTGTGTGTGTGTGTGTGTGTGTGTGTGTGTGTGTGTTGTCGTTGGCAGCAGGTTATTGACAGTAATGACGCGGAGTCACTGGAGTCTTCCTCTTCCTCACGGGTCCCGGATCCCGTCAGTCTGTCTGGATCCTCTGGGTGCTTCTCCTGCCGGTTAGTGACGCTCAGGCCTTCAGCAATCACTTGCTAGGCTTCAGAAGCCCCCTGAATCCACAGTCTCTAGATTGAGTTTGAATTGAGCTAGAAAACACCACGTGTGATGTTTCTCTCAGGGATTGTGCCTCTTCAGACTCCTGCTCTGCTCAAAGCCTCTCCACAGACGAGTCTGCAGCTGCGTGTGATGCTGCAGAAAACCTGCCGTTCGACTCCACACTCCCCAGGTACTGAGACCTCATACCTCACTGAGCCAGCTCAGATCATCAAATCTGATACATGTTGGTTTCCTCTCAGTCTGAGGCGCCTGTTTTAATGTCATTTTATGTGTTCCTCATCTGTGTCTGTCTGCCATGGAAGTTTTCAAAAGGTTCAAGAGAACATCAGTGTCCGTGAGATGGGAAAACCCACCAAAGACCAAACTGGGAAACGGAGCAACGCCTCCCTCATCCGGAAAGAACAGGTGACACTTCCTTAAAGCCACGGACAAACTCTGAGCATGCAGAACTTCTGCGGAGGGGACTTTCAGTGTTACATTTCTTAATACAACATCACACTCTGTGCCGTCTTTTTTAAAAGCGTAATTCAACATCCAAACTGTAAAAATATGCAGTCTGCACTACTGTGGTGTACTGTAGTATAGTGTACTGTAGCATAGTGTACTGTAGTATAGTGTACTGTAGTATAGTGTACTATAGTATAATGTACTGTAATATAGTGCACTGTAGTATATTGTACTGTAGTATAGTGCACTGAAGTATAGTGTACTGTAGTATAGTGTACTGTAGTATATTGTACTGTAGTATAGTGTACTGTAGCATAGTGTACTGTAGTATAGTGCACTGAAGTATAGTGTACTGTAGTATAGTGTACTGTAGTATAGTGTACTGTAGTATAGTGTACTGTAGCATAGTGTACTGTAGTATAGTGCACTGTAGTATAGTGCACTGTAGTATATTGTACTGTAGTATATTGCACTGTAGTATATTGCACTGTAGTATATTGTACTGTAGTATAATGTACTGTAGTATAGTGTACTGTAGCATAGTGTACTGTAGTATAGTGTACTGTAGTATAGTGTACTATAGTATAATGTACTGTAATATAGTGCACTGTAGTATATTGTACTGTAGTATAGTGCACTGAAGTATAGTGTACTGTAGTATAGTGTACTGTAGTATAGTGTACTGTAGTATATTGTACTGTAGAATAGTGTACCGTAGTATATTGTACTGTAGTATAGTGCACTGTAGTATAGTGCACTGTAGTATATTGTACTGTAGTATAGTGCACTGTAGTATAGTGCACTGTAGTATATTGTACTGTAGTATATTGTACTGTAGTATAGTGCACTGTAGTATAGTGTACTGTAGTATAGTGTACTGTATAGTGTACTGTAGTATAGTGTACTGTATAGTGTACTGTAGTGTAGTGCACTGTAGTATATTGCACTGTAGTATAGTTCACTGTAGTATAGTGCACTGTAGTATATTGTACTGTAGAATAGTGTACTGTAGTATATTGTACTGTAGTATAGTGCACTGTAGTATAGTGCACTGTAGTATAGTGTACTGTAGTATAGTGTACTGTATAGTGTACTGTATAGTGTACTGTAGTATAGTGTACTGTATAGTGTACTGTAGTGTAGTGCACTGTAGTATATTGCACTGTAGTATAGTGTACTGTAGTATAGTGCACTGTAGTATATTGTACTGTAGAATAGTGTACTGTAGTATATTGTACTGTAGTATAGTGCACTGTAGTATAGTGTACTGTAGTATAGTGTACTGTATAGTGTACTGTATAGTGTACTGTAGTATAGTGTACTGTATAGTGTACTGTAGTGTAGTGCACTGTAGTATATTGCACTGTAGTATAGTGTACTGTAGTATAGTGCACTGTAGTATATTGTACTGTAGAATAGTGTACTGTAGTATATTGCACTGTAGTATAGTGCACTGTAGTATATTGTACCGTAGTATAGTGCACTGTAGTATAGTGCACTGTAGTATATTGTACTGTAGTATATTGCACTGTAGTATAGTGCACTGTTGTATATTGTACTGTAGTATAGTGCACTGTAGTATAGTGTACTGTAGTATATTGTACTGTAGTATAGTGTACTGTTGTATATTGTACTGTAGTATAGTGCACTGTAGTATAGTGTACTGTAGTATAGTGCACTGTAGTATAGTGTACTGTAGTATAGTGTACTGTATAGTGTACTGTAGTATAGTGTACTGTATAGTGTACTGTATAGTGTACTGTAGTATAGTGTACTGTAGTATATTGTACTGTAGTGTAGTGCACTGTAGTGTATTGCACTGTAGTATAGTGTACTGTAGTATTGTGTACTGTAGTATTGTGTACTGTAGTATATTGTACTGTATTATAGTGTACTGTAGTATAGTGCACTGTAGTATAGTGTAGGGGTGTAACAATATTCAAACCGAACCGAAAAAACGCGATACAGAACCCACGATACGCATCGCGATTCTCCCATGTTGTACCGAACATGTTGCCCCGCCCCCTGCTGCCCCGGCTCAGCGGACCTCATGTTTTATGTGTACACAGCGAATTCAGTTTTGTAGCCTAACCAACATTAACACCATATAATAGCAAGCTCCGTGTTTTGTTACTTTCGATATTAAGCCAGGTGTCATCTTTCAAATTCTGTCTATTTGATCAATTCAAACAATAAATGGCGTTTTGGCACTCTGATGTTGCGTGATAGATCACTGTACTAGCTCCTCATTTCCCCATTTTATAGTGGACTGTAGCACTGTGTATTATATGGTCCTGTAGTGTAGTATAGTGTACTGTAGTACTGTGTAGTATAGGGTCCTGTAGTGAAATATAGTGTACTGTAGTACTGTGTAGTATATGGTCCTGTAGTGTAGTATAGTGGACTGTAGTACTGTGTAGTATAGGTTCCTGTAGTGTAATATAGTGTACTGTAGTATAGTGTTCTGTAGTATAGTGTTCTGTAGTACTGTGTAGTATATGGTAGTATAGTGCACTGTAGTATTGTGTACTGTAGTATAGTGGTCTGTAGTATAGTGCTCTGTAGTACTGTGTAGTATAGTGTACTGTAGTATTGTGTAGTATAGTTTACTGTGGTGTAGTATAGTGTACTGTAGTATAGTGGGCTATAGTGTAGTGTATTGTACTGTGTTGTATAGTTTGCTGTGGTGCAGTGTACTGTACTATGGTGTACTGTACTATGGTGTACTGTACTATTGTGTACTGTAGTATAGTGTGCTGTAGTATAGTTTAGTGTTCTGTAGTGTACTGTAGTATAGTGTACTGTAGCATTGTGTAGTAAGTGCACGGTAGTATCGTGTACTGTATTTTAGTGTAATGTAGTGTAACTCTTGTGTAGTATAGTGTAGTGTGCTGTAGCATAGTTTAGTGCGGTGTACTGTAGTATAGTGTAGTATAGTGTAGTGAAGTGTTTTGTGTAGTGCAGTGTCGTTTGTCATCTGTCGCTTTAAATGCTCGGGTCTTTAAAGCAGGATGGATTCTGATTGGCTGTCAATGTTTTTATAGTTCATCAGCTGGATAAAATCAGAAAAGTGATTCTAGTGATGTTGTTCCTCTGTGCCGTTATCATTATAGTTGTGCTGTGGACTTTCACATTAAGAATGGTATTTATATCTATATCGTTATTCATACTTGCTGTTATTGTGGAACTATGAATGTTTGATAAGTGTGTGTGATGAAGCAGCTCAGAATTGATCACTTCACTTGATCATCTGGATCTGATGTAGTGTACTGTGTAGTGTACTGTACTGTAGTGTACTGTAGTGTATTGTAGTATAGTGTAGTGTACTTCTCTCTAGTGCTTATCATCTGGATCTGATGTAGTGTACTGTGTAGTGTACTATAGTGTAGTCTAATTACTGTAGTGTAATGTACTGTAGTGTATTTTAGTATAGTGTATTGTAGTATAGTGTAGTGCACTTCTCTCTAGTGCACATCATCTGGATCTGATGTAGTGTACTGTGTAGTTTACTCTAGTGTCGTGTAATGTACTGTAGTGTTTTGTAATATAGTGTAGTGTAATGTACTGTAGTTTAGTGTACTGTACTGTAGTATAATGTAGTGCATTGTAGTATAGTGTACTGTAGTGTAGTGCACTTCTCTCTAGTGCTCATCATCTGGATGTGATGAGGTGTACTGTGTAGTTTAGTGTAGTGTAGTGTAGTTAAGTGTACTGTAGTGTGATGTGGTGTAGTGTATTGTAGAATAGTGTACTGTAGTGTATTGTAGTATAGTGTACTGTAGTGTAGTGCACTTCTCTCAGTGTGCTGTAGTGTAGTATAGTGTACTGTAGTGCACTTCTCTCTAGTGCTCATCATCTGGATCTGATTTCAGGGCTCCTCAGACTCTGACCCGTCGCTGCCCAGCCGAGACCAGGAGATCCCCACCTTCGACGAGTGGACCAAGATCATGATGGAGACGGAGAAGAGTGAGTAGTGTTGAGAAGAGTGAATAGTGTTGAGAAGAGTGAGTAGTGTTGAGAAGAGTGAGTAGTGTTGAGAAGAGTGAGTAGTGTTGAGAAGAGTGAGTAGTGTTGAGAAGAGTGAGTAGTGTTGAGAAGAGTGAGTAGTGTTGAGACGGAGAAGAGTGAGTAGTGTTGAGAAGAGTGAGTAGTGTTGAGAGGAGCGAGTAGTGTTGAGAAGAGTGAGTAGTGTTGAGTTGAGAAGAGTGAGTAGTGTAGTGTTGAGAAGAGTGAGTAGTGTAGTGTTGAGAAGAGTGAGTAGTGTTGAGAAGAGTGAGTAGTGTTGAGAAGAGTGAGTAGTGTTGAGACGGAGAAGAGTGAGTAGTGTTGAGAAGAGTGAGTAGTGTTGAGAGGAGCGAGTAGTGTTGAGAAGAGTGAGTAGTGTTGAGTTGAGAAGAGTGAGTAGTGTAGTGTTGAGAAGAGTGAGTAGTGTAGTGTTGAGAAGAGTGAGTAGTGTTGAGAGGAGTGAGTAGTGTTGAGAAGAGCGAGTAGTGTTGAGAAGAGCGAGTAGTGTTGAGAAGAGCGAGTGGTGTTGAGAAGAACGAGTGGTGATGAGAAGAGCGAATGGTGTTGAGAAGAGCGAGTGGTGTTGAGAAGAGCGAGTAGTGTTGAGAAGAGTGAGTAGTGTTGAGAGGAGTGAGTAGTGTTGAGAGGAGTGAGTAGTGTTGAGAAGAGTGAGTAGTGTTGAGAAGAGCGAGTAGTGTTGAGAAGAGCGAGTAGTGTTGAGAAGAGCGAGTAGTGTTGAGAAGAGTGAGTAGTGTTGAGAAGAGTGAGTAGTGTTGAGAAGAGCGAGTAGTGTTGAGAGGAGTGAGTAGTGTTGAGAGGAGTGAGTAGTGTTGAGAAGAGTGAGTAGTGTTGAGAAGAGTGAGTAGTGTTGAGAAGAGTGAGTAGTGTTGAGAAGAGTGAGTAGTGTTGAGAAGAGCGAGTAGTGTTGAGAAGAGCGAGTAGTGTTGAGAAGAGCGAGTAGTGTTGAGAAGAGCGAGTAGTGTTGAGAGGAGCGAGTGGTGTTGAGAGGAGTGAGTGGTGTTGAGAGGAGTGAGTGGTGTTGAGAGGAGTGAGTAGTGTTGAGAAGAGTGAGTAGTGTTGAGAGGAGTTAGTGGTGTTGAGAAGAGTGAGTAGTGTTGAGAAGAGTGAATGGTGTTGAGAAGAGTGAGTGGTGTTGAGAAGAGTGAGTGGTGTTGAGAAGAGTGAGTAGTGTTGAGAGGAGTGAGTAGTGTTGAGAAGAGCGAGTAGTGTTGAGAAGAGCGAGTAGTGTTGAGAAGAGCGAGTAGTGTTGAGAAGAGCGAGTAGTGTTGAGAAGAGTGAGTAGTGTTGAGAAGAGTGAGTAGTGAGTAGTGTTGAGAGGAGTGAGTAGTGTTGAGAGGAGTGAGTGGTGTTGAGAAGAGCGAGTAGTGTTGAGAAGAGCGAGTAGTGTTGAGAAGAGTGAGTAGTGTTGAGAAGAGTGAGTAGTGTTGAGAAGAGCGAGTAGTGTTGAGAAGAGTGAGTGGTGTTGAGAAGAGCGAGTAGTGTTGAGAAGAGCGAGTAGTGTTGAGAAGAGTGAGTAGTGAGTAGTGTTGAGAGGAGTGAGTGGTGTTGAGAGGAGTGAGTGGTGTTGAGAAGAGCGAGTAGTGTTGAGAAGAGCGAGTAGTGTTGAGAAGAGTGAGTAGTGAGTAGTGTTGAGAGGAGTGAGTAGTGTTGAGAGGAGTGAGTGGTGTTGAGAAGAGCGAGTAGTGTTGAGAAGAGCGAGTAGTGTTGAGAAGAGTGAGTAGTGAGTAGTGTTGAGAGGAGTGAGTAGTGTTGAGAGGAGCGAGTAGTGTTGAGAAGAGTGAGTAGTGTTGAGAAGAGCGAGTAGTGTTGAGAAGAGCAAGTGGTGTTGAGAAGAGCGAGTAGTGTTGAGAAGAGCGAGTGGTGTTGAGAAGAGTGAGTAGTGTTGAGAAGAGTGAGTGGTGTTGAGAAGAGTGAGTGGTGTTGAGAAGAGTGAGTAGTGTTTTTTTTTTTTTTTTTAATTGTTTTCAATGGTTTTTAGTAGAACACAAAAGAACAGAACAGAACAAACAGGTCACAGGAGGTATAACATACAATTATGTTGTTCAAAAATGTTAATGTCAAATCAGGGGGTTACTTTCCCAATAGTCTCAGAGGAGTGAGAAAGAACTTTTCTATTTCTATTTTTCTCCTCTCTTCCCTCCTTTATAATAATATCAGGAGAATAATTGTAATTGTCCTAAAAGTCAATAAAAGGTTCAAGGTCCCATCATACAACATACAATTCCAGAATGTTTTCATTGGATAAGTATTTTACATACTGAAAAAAAAAAAAAAGAGAAAAAAATGAAAAAAGGGAGAGGTTCTCAATATAGTATTAAAAGTGAAAATGAGAAAAGAATAAATAAAATAAAAATAGTAATAATTTGCATTACACTCACAGTGTCTCCTTATGTTCACTCCCTTCTTCTATACATTAGCCATTTTGACCAGTACATGTAAAATTTATCCATGTTTAATCGTAAAGAGAAGGTCAGCTTTTCCATATCATATAAGTAATTTACAATCACTATCCACTCATCTTTTGTTGGTGGACTCTCATGCAGCCATTTCTTAGTTATTGTTTTTTTACTCTCAACTAGTAATACATTAAGTAGGTATTTGTCTTGGGAATTAAGATTAGTTGGTATATTTCCTAAATATATAGTACTGAAACTGTACTCCATCTCGAATCCCAGTATCAATTTGATTTCAGTGATTATCTCTACCCAAAAAGGCTGAATCGTTGGACATTTCCAGAATATGTGAAAGTAATCTGCCATAGAGGTATTACATTGTCTCCAACAGAATGCAGAATCTGGCTTACCATTCTGTAAATATTTTCTTTGAAGAGTGAGTAGTGTTGAGAAGAGTGAGTAGTGTTGAGAAGAGTGAGTAGTGTTGAGAAGAGCGAGTAGTGTTGAGAGGAGCGAGTAGTGTTGAGAAGAGTGAGTAGTGTTGAGAAGAGTGAGTAGTGTTGAGAGGAGCGAGTAGTGTTGAGAGGAGTGAGTGGTGTTGAGAGGAGTGAGTGGTGTTGAGAAGAGTGAGTAGTGTTGAGAAGAGCGAGTAGTGTTGAGAGGAGCGAGTAGTGTTGAGAGGAGCGAGTAGCGTCGAGAAGAGTGAGTGGTGTTGAGAGGAGTGAGTGGTGTTGAGAAGAGTGAGTAGTGTTGAGAGGAGTTAGTGGTGTTGAGAAGAGTGAGTAGTGTTGAGAGGAGTGAATGGTGTTGAGAAGAGTGAGTGGTGTTGAGAAGAGTGAGTGGTGTTGAGAAGAGTGAGTAGTGTTGAGAGGAGTGAGTAGTGTTGAGAAGAGCGAGTAGTGTTGAGAAGAGCGAGTAGTGTTGAGAAGAGTGAGTAGTGAGTAGTGTTGAGAGGAGTGAGTAGTGTTGAGAGGAGTGAGTGGTGTTGAGAAGACTGAGTGGTGTTGAGAGGAGTGAGTGGTGTTGAGAAGAGTGAGTAGTGTTGAGAAGAGTGAGTAGTGTTGAGAAGAGTGAGTAGTGTTGAGAAGAGCGAGTAGTGTTGAAAGGAGCGAGTAGTGTTGAGAGGAGCGAGTAGCGTCGAGAAGAGTGAGTGGTGTTGAGAGGAGTGAGTGGTGTTGAGAAGAGTGAGTAGTGTTGAGAGGAGTGAGTGGTGTTGAGAAGAGTGAGTAGTGTTGAGAGGAGTGAATGGTGTTGAGAAGAGTGAGTGGTGTTGAGAAGAGTGAGTAGTGTTGAGAAGAGTGAGTAGTGTTGAGAAGAGCGAGTAGTGTTGGGAAGAGCGAGTAGTGTTGAGAAGAGCGAGTAGTGTTGAGAAGAGCGAGTAGTGTTGAGAAGAGTGAGTAGTGTGTAGTGTTGAGAGGAGTGAGTAGTGTTGAGAAGAGTGAGTAGTGTTGAGAGGAGTGAGTAGTGTTGAGAAGAGCGAGTACTGTTGAGAAGAGCGAGTACTGTTGAGAAGAGCGAGTAGTGTTGAGAAGAGCGAGTAGTGTTGAGAAGAGCGAGTAGTGTTGAGAAGAGTGAGTAGTGAGTAGTGTTGAGAGGAGTGAGTAGTATTGAGAAGAGTGAGTAGTGTTGAGAAGAGCGAGTAGTGTTGAGAAGAGCGAGTAGTGTTGAGAAGAGCGAGTAGTGTTGAGAAGAGTGAGTAGTGAGTAGTGTTGAGAGGAGTGAGTAGTGTTGAGAGGAGTGAGTAGTGTTGAGAGGAGTGAGTAGTGTTGAGAAGAGTGAGTAGGTTTGAGAAGAGTGAGTGGTGTTGAGAGGAGTGAGTAGTGTTGAAAAGAGCGAGTAGTGTTGAGAAGAGCGAGTAGTGTTGAGAAGAGCGAGTAGTGTTGAGAAGAGCGAGTAGTGTTGAGAAGAGCGAGTAGTGTTGAGAAGAGCGAGTAGTGTTGAGAAGAGCGAGTAGTGTTGAGAAGAGTGAGTAGTGTTGAGAGGAGTGAGTAGTGTTGAGAGGAGTGAGTAGTGTTGAGAAGAGTGAGTAGTGTTGAGAAGAGTGAGTAGTGTTGAGAAGAGTGAGTAGTGTTGAGAGGAGTGAGTAGTGTTGAGAGGAGTGAGTAGTGTTGAGATGAGTGAGTAGTGTTGAGAAGAGCGAGTAATGTTGAGAAGAGTGAGTAGTGAGTAGTGTTGAGAGGAGTGAGTAGTGTTGAGAGGAGTGAGTAGTGTTGAGAGGAGTAAGTAGTGTTGTGAAGAGTGAGTAGTGTTGAGAGGAATGAGTAGTGTTGAGAAGAGCGAGTAGTGTTGAGAAGAGCGAGTAGTGTTGAGAAGAGCGAGTAGTGTTGAGAAGAGTGAGTAGTGTTGAGAAGAGCGAGTAGTGTTGAGAAGAGTGAGTGGTGTTGAGAAGAGCGAGTAGTGTTGAGAAGAGCGAGTAGTGTTGAGAGGAGTGAGTGGTGTTGAGAGGAGTGAGTGGTGTTGAGAGGAGTGAATAGTGTTGAGAGGAGTGAGTAGTGTTGAGAGGAGAGAGTAGTGTTGAGAAGAGTGAGTAGTGTTGAGAAGAGCGAGTGGTGTTGAGAAGAGTGAGTGGTGTTGAGAGGAGTGAGTAGTGTTGAGAAGAGTGAGTAGTGTTGAGAAGAGCGAGTAGTGTTGAGAGGAGCGAGTAGTGTTGAGAAGAGTGAGTAGTGTTGAGAAGAGTGAGTAGTGTAGAGAGGAGCGAGTAGTGTTGAGAGGAGTGAGTGGTGTTGAGAAGAGTGAGTAGTGTTGAGAGGAGTGAGTGGTGTTGAGAAGAGTGAGTAGTGTTGAGAAGAGCGAGTAGTGTTGAGAGGAGCGAGTAGTGTTGAGAGGAGCGAGTAGTGTCGAGAAGAGTGAGTGGTGTTGAGAGGAGTGAGTGGTGTTGAGAAGAGTGAGTAGTGTTGAGAGGAGTTAGTGGTGTTGAGAAGAGTGAGTAGTGTTGAGAGGAGTGAATGGTGTTGAGAAGAGTGAGTGGTGTTGAGAAGAGTGAGTAGTGTTGAGAAGAGTGAGTAGTGTTGAGAGGAGTGAGTAGTGTTGAGAAGAGCGAGTAGTGTTGAGAAGAGCGAGTAGTGTTGAGAAGAGCGAGTAGTGTTGAGAAGAGCGAGTAGTGTTGAGAGGAGTGAGTAGTGTTGAGAGGAGTGAGTAGTGTTGAGAAGAGTGAGTGGTGTTGAGAGGAGTGAGTGGTGTTGAGAAGAGTGAGTAGTGTTGAGAGGAGTGAGTGGTGTTGAGAAGAGTGAGTAGTGTTGAGAGGAGTGAATGGTGTTGAGAAGAGTGAATGGTGTTGAGAAGAGTGAGTAGTGTTGAGAAGAGTGAGTAGTGTTGAGAAGAGTGAGTAGTGTTGAGAAGAGCGAGTAGTATTGAGAAGAGCGAATAGTGTTGAGAAGAGCGAGGAGTGTTGAGAAGAGTGAGTAGTGTTGAGAGGAGTGAGTAGTGTTGAGAGGAGTGAGTAGTGTTGAGAAGAGTGAGTAGTGTTGAGAGGAGTGAGTAGTGTTGAGAAGAGTGAGTAGTGTTGAGAAGAGCGAGTAGTGTTGAGAGGAGCGAGTAGTGTTGAGAGGAGCGAGTAGTGTTGAGAGGAGCGAGTAGTGTTGAGAGGAGTGAGTGGTGTTGAGAGGAGTGAGTGGTGTTGAGAAGAGTGAGTAGTGTTGAGAAGAGCGAGTAGTGTTGAGAGGAGCGAGTAGTGTTGAGAGGAGCGAGTAGCGTCGAGAAGAGTGAGTGGTGTTGAGAGGAGTGAGTGGTGTTGAGAAGAGTGAGTAGTGTTGAGAGGAGTTAGTGGTGTTGAGAAGAGTGAGTAGTGTTGAGAGGAGTGAATGGTGTTGAGAAGAGTGAGTGGTGTTGAGAAGAGTGAGTGGTGTTGAGAAGAGTGAGTAGTGTTGAGAGGAGTGAGTAGTGTTGAGAGGAGTGAGTAGTGTTGAGAAGAGCGAGTAGTGTTGAGAAGAGCGAGTAGTGTTGAGAAGAGTGAGTAGTGAGTAGTGTTGAGAGGAGTGAGTAGTGTTGAGAGGAGTGAGTGGTGTTGAGAAGACTGAGTGGTGTTGAGAGGAGTGAGTGGTGTTGAGAAGAGTGAGTAGTGTTGAGAAGAGTGAGTAGTGTTGAGAAGAGTGAGTAGTGTTGAGAAGAGTGAGTAGTGTTGAGAAGAGCGAGTAGTGTTGAAAGGAGCGAGTAGTGTTGAGAGGAGCGAGTAGCGTCGAGAAGAGTGAGTGGTGTTGAGAGGAGTGAGTGGTGTTGAGAAGAGTGAGTAGTGTTGAGAGGAGTGAGTGGTGTTGAGAAGAGTGAGTAGTGTTGAGAGGAGTGAATGGTGTTGAGAAGAGTGAGTGGTGTTGAGAAGAGTGAGTAGTGTTGAGAAGAGTGAGTAGTGTTGAGAAGAGCGAGTAGTGTTGGGAAGAGCGAGTAGTGTTGAGAAGAGCGAGTAGTGTTGAGAAGAGCGAGTAGTGTTGAGAAGAGTGAGTAGTGTGTAGTGTTGAGAGGAGTGAGTAGTGTTGAGAAGAGTGAGTAGTGTTGAGAGGAGTGAGTAGTGTTGAGAAGAGCGAGTACTGTTGAGAAGAGCGAGTACTGTTGAGAAGAGCGAGTAGTGTTGAGAAGAGCGAGTAGTGTTGAGAAGAGCGAGTAGTGTTGAGAAGAGTGAGTAGTGAGTAGTGTTGAGAGGAGTGAGTAGTATTGAGAAGAGTGAGTAGTGTTGAGAAGAGCGAGTAGTGTTGAGAAGAGCGAGTAGTGTTGAGAAGAGCGAGTAGTGTTGAGAAGAGTGAGTAGTGAGTAGTGTTGAGAGGAGTGAGTAGTGTTGAGAGGAGTGAGTAGTGTTGAGAGGAGTGAGTAGTGTTGAGAAGAGTGAGTAGGTTTGAGAAGAGTGAGTGG
Organism: Siphateles boraxobius; assembly: GCF_051911475.1. Classification (NCBI taxonomy): domain Eukaryota; kingdom Metazoa; phylum Chordata; class Actinopteri; order Cypriniformes; family Leuciscidae; genus Siphateles; species Siphateles boraxobius. The sequence goes on along the minus strand of NW_027509200.1, from coordinate 917,783 downwards.
TGTTGAGAGGAGTGAGTAGTGTTGAAAAGAGCGAGTAGTGTTGAGAAGAGCGAGTAGTGTTGAGAAGAGCGAGTAGTGTTGAGAAGAGCGAGTGGTGTTGAGAAGAGCGAGTAGTGTTGAGAAGAGCGAGTAGTGTTGAGAAGAGCGAGTAGTGTTGAGAAGAGTGAGTAGTGTTGAGAGGAGTGAGTAGTGTTGAGAGGAGTGAGTAGTGTTGAGAAGAGTGAGTAGTGTTGAGAAGAGTGAGTAGTGTTGAGAGGAGTGAGTAGTGTTGAGAGGAGTGAGTAGTGTTGAGATGAGTGAGTAGTGTTGAGAAGAGCGAGTAATGTTGAGAAGAGTGAGTAGTGAGTAGTGTTGAGAGGAGTGAGTAGTGTTGAGAGGAGTGAGTAGTGTTGAGAGGAGTAAGTAGTGTTGTTAAGTGTGAGTAGTGTTGAGAGGAATGAGTAGTGTTGAGAAGAGCGAGTAGTGTTGAGAAGAGTGAGTAGTGTTGAGAAGAGCGAGTAGTGTTGAGAAGAGTGAGTGGTGTTGAGAAGAGCGAGTAGTGTTGAGAAGAGCGAGTAGTGTTGAGAGGAGTGAGTGGTGTTGAGAGGAGTGAGTGGTGTTGAGAGGAGTGAATAGTGTTGAGAGTAGTGTTGAGAAGAGCGAGTAGTGTTGAGAAGAGTGAGTAGTGTTGAGAAGAGTGAGTAGTGTTGAGAAGAGTGAGTAGTGTTGAGAGGAGTGAGTGGTGTTGAGAAGAGTGAGTAGTGTTGAGAAGAGTGAGTAGTGTTGAGAAGAGCGAGTAGTGTTGAGAAGAGCGAGTAGTGTTGAGAAGAGTGAGTAGTGTTGAGAAGAGTGAGTAGTGTTGAGAAGAGTGAGTAGTGTTGAGAAGAGTGAGTAGTGTTGAGAGGAGTGAGTAGTGTTGAGAAGAGCGAGTAGTGTTGAGAAGAGCGAGTAGTGTTGAGAGTGTTGAGAAGAGCGAGTAGTGTTGAGAAGAGTGAGTAGTGTTGAGAAGAGTGAGTAGTGTTGAGAGGAGTGAGTGGTGTTGAGAAGAGCGAGTGGTGTTGATAAGAGCGAGTAGTGTTGAGAAGAGTGAGTGGTGTTGAGAAGAGTGAGTAGTGTTGAGAAGAGCGAGTAGTGTTGAGAAGAGTGAGTGGTGTTGAGAAGAGTGAGTAGTGTTGAGAGGAGTGAGTAGTGTTGAGAGGAGTGAGTAGTGTTGAGAAGAGTGAGTAGTGTTGAGAAGAGTGAGTAGTGTTGAGAAGAGTGAGTAGTGTTGAGAGGAGTGAGTAGTGTTGAGAGGAGTGAGTAGTGTTGAGATGAGTGAGTAGTGTTGAGAAGAGCGAGTAATGTTGAGAAGAGTGAGTAGTGAGTAGTGTTGAGAGGAGTGAGTAGTGTTGAGAGGAGTGAGTAGTGTTGAGAGGAGTAAGTAGTGTTGTGAAGAGTGAGTAGTGTTGAGAGGAATGAGTAGTGTTGAGAAGAGCGAGTAGTGTTGAGAAGAGTGAGTAGTGTTGAGAAGAGCGAGTAGTGTTGAGAAGAGTGAGTGGTGTTGAGAAGAGCGAGTAGTGTTGAGAAGAGCGAGTAGTGTTGAGAGGAGTGAGTGGTGTTGAGAGGAGTGAGTGGTGTTGAGAGGAGTGAATAGTGTTGAGAGTAGTGTTGAGAAGAGCGAGTAGTGTTGAGAAGAGTGAGTAGTGTTGAGAAGAGTGAGTAGTGTTGAGAAGAGTGAGTAGTGTTGAGAGGAGTGAGTGGTGTTGAGAAGAGTGAGTAGTGTTGAGAAGAGTGAGTAGTGTTGAGAAGAGCGAGTAGTGTTGAGAAGAGCGAGTAGTGTTGAGAAGAGTGAGTAGTGTTGAGAAGAGTGAGTAGTGTTGAGAAGAGTGAGTAGTGTTGAGAAGAGTGAGTAGTGTTGAGAGGAGTGAGTAGTGTTGAGAAGAGCGAGTAGTGTTGAGAAGAGCGAGTAGTGTTGAGAGTGTTGAGAAGAGCGAGTAGTGTTGAGAAGAGTGAGTAGTGTTGAGAAGAGTGAGTAGTGTTGAGAGGAGTGAGTGGTGTTGAGAAGAGCGAGTGGTGTTGATAAGAGCGAGTAGTGTTGAGAAGAGTGAGTGGTGTTGAGAAGAGTGAGTAGTGTTGAGAAGAGCGAGTAGTGTTGAGAAGAGTGAGTGGTGTTGAGAAGAGTGAGTAGTGTTGAGAGGAGTGAGTAGTGTTGAGAAGAGTGAGTAGTGTTGAGAAGAGCGAGTAGTGTTGAGAAGAGTGAGTAGTGTTGAGAAGAGCGAGTAGTGTTGAGAGGAGTGAGTAGTGTTGAGAGGAGTGAGTAGTGTTGAGAAGAGTGATTAGTGTTGAGAGGAGTGAGTAGTGTTGAGAAGAGTGAGTTGTGTTGAGAAGAGCGAGTAGTGTTGAGAAGAGTGAGTAGTGTTGAGAAGAGTGAGTAGTGTTGAGAAGAGTGAGTAGTGTTGAGAAGAGTGAGTAGTGTTGAGAAGAGCGAGTAGTGTTGAGAAGAGCGAGTAGTGTTGAGAAGAGCGAGTAGTGTTGAGAAGAGAGAGTAGTGTTGAGAAGAGCGAGTAGTGTTGAGAAGAGCGAGTAGTGTTGAGAGGAGCGAGTGGTGTTGAGAGGAGTGAGTGGTGTTGAGAGGAGTGAGTAGTGTTGAGAAGAGTGAGTAGTGTTGAGAGGAGTTAGTGGTGTTGAGAAGAGTGAGTAGTGTTGAGAAGAGTGAATGGTGTTGAGAAGAGTGAGTGGTGTTGAGAAGAGTGAGTGGTGTTGAGAAGAGTGAGTAGTGTTGAGAGGAGTGAGTAGTGTTGAGAAGAGCGAGTAGTGTTGAGAAGAGCGAGTAGTGTTGAGAAGAGCGAGTAGTGTTGAGAAGAGCGAGTAGTGTTGAGAAGAGTGAGTAGTGTTGAGAAGAGTGAGTAGTGAGTAGTGTTGAGAGGAGTGAGTAGTGTTGAGAGGAGTGAGTGGTGTTGAGAAGAGCGAGTAGTGTTGAGAAGAGCGAGTAGTGTTGAGAAGAGTGAGTAGTGTTGAGAAGAGTGAGTAGTGAGTAGTGTTGAGAGGAGTGAGTAGTGTTGAGAGGAGTGAGTGGTGTTGAGAAGAGCGAGTAGTGTTGAGAAGAGCGAGTAGTGTTGAGAAGAGTGAGTAGTGAGTAGTGTTGAGAGGAGTGAGTAGTGTTGAGAGGAGCGAGTAGTGTTGAGAAGAGTGAGTAGTGTTGAGAAGAGCGAGTAGTGTTGAGAAGAGCAAGTGGTGTTGAGAAGAGTGAGTAGTGTTGAGAAGAGCGAGTGGTGTTGAGAAGAGTGAGTAGTGTTGAGAAGAGTGAGTGGTGTTGAGAAGAGTGAGTGGTGTTGAGAAGAGTGAGTAGTGTTTTTTTTTTATTGTTTTCAATGGTTTTTAGTAGAACACAAAAGAACAGAACAGAACAAACAGGTCACAGGAGGTATAACATACAATTATGTTGTTCAAAAATGTTAATGTCAAATCAGGGGGTTACTTTCCCAATAGTCTCAGAGGAGTGAGAAAGAACTTTTCCTTTTCTATTTTTCTCCTCTCTTCCTTCCTTTATAATAATATCAGGAGAATAATTGTAATTGTCCTAAAAGTCAATAAAAGGTTCAAGGTCCCATCATACAACATACAATTCCAGAATGTTTTCATTGGATAAGTATTTTACATACTGAAAAAAAAAAAAAAGAGAAAAAAATGAAAAAAGGGAGAGGTTCTCAATATAGTATTAAAAGTGAAAATGAGAAAAGAATAAATAAAATAAAAATAGTAATAATTTGCATTACACTCACAGTGTCTCCTTATGTTCACTCCCTTCTTCTATACATTAGCCATTTTGACCAGTACATGTAAAATTTATCCATGTTTAATCGTAAAGAGAAGGTCAGCTTTTCCATATCATATAAGTAATTTACAATCACTATCCACTCATCTTTTGTTGGTGGACTCTCATGCAGCCATTTCTTAGTTATTGTTTTTTTACTCGCAACTAGTAATACATTAAGTAGGTATTTGTCTTGGGAATTAAGATTAGTTGGTATATTTCCTAAATATATAGTACTGAAACTGTACTCCATCTCGAATCCCAGTATCAATTTGATTTCAGTGATTATCTCTACCCAAAAAGGCTGAATCGTTGGACATTTCCAGAATATGTGAAAGTAATCTGCCATAGAGGTATTACATTGTCTCCAACAGAATGCAGAATCTGGCTTACCATTCTGTAAATATTTTCTTTGAAGAGTGAGTAGTGTTGAGAAGAGTGAGTAGTGTTGAGAAGAGTGAGTAGTGTTGAGAAGAGCGAGTAGTGTTGAGAGGAGCGAGTAGTGTTGAGAAGAGTGAGTAGTGTTGAGAGGAGCGAGTAGTGTTGAGAGGAGTGAGTGGTGTTGAGAGGAGTGAGTGGTGTTGAGAAGAGTGAGTAGTGTTGAGAAGAGCGAGTAGTGTTGAGAGGAGCGAGTAGTGTTGAGAGGAGCGAGTAGTGTTGAGAGGAGTGAGTGGTGTTGAGAAGAGTGAGTAGTGTTGAGAGGAGTTAGTGGTGTTGAGAAGAGTGAGTAGTGTTGAGAGGAGTGAATGGTGTTGAGAAGAGTGAGTGGTGTTGAGAAGAGTGAGTGGTGTTGAGAAGAGTGAGTAGTGTTGAGAGGAGTGAGTAGTGTTGAGAAGAGCGAGTAGTGTTGAGAAGAGCGAGTAGTGTTGAGAAGAGTGAGTAGTGAGTAGTGTTGAGAGGAGTGAGTAGTGTTGAGAGGAGTGAGTGGTGTTGAGAAGACTGAGTGGTGTTGAGAGGAGTGAGTGGTGTTGAGAAGAGTGAGTAGTGTTGAGAAGAGTGAGTAGTGTTGAGAAGAGTGAGTAGTGTTGAGAAGAGTGAGTAGTGTTGAGAAGAGCGAGTAGTGTTGAAAGGAGCGAGTAGTGTTGAGAGGAGCGAGTAGCGTCGAGAAGAGTGAGTGGTGTTGAGAGGAGTGAGTGGTGTTGAGAAGAGTGAGTAGTGTTGAGAGGAGTGAGTGGTGTTGAGAAGAGTGAGTAGTGTTGAGAGGAGTGAATGGTGTTGAGAAGAGTGAGTGGTGTTGAGAAGAGTGAGTAGTGTTGAGAAGAGTGAGTAGTGTTGAGAAGAGCGAGTAGTGTTGGGAAGAGCGAGTAGTGTTGAGAAGAGCGAGTAGTGTTGAGAAGAGCGAGTAGTGTTGAGAAGAGTGAGTAGTGTGTAGTGTTGAGAGGAGTGAGTAGTGTTGAGAAGAGTGAGTAGTGTTGAGAGGAGTGAGTAGTGTTGAGAAGAGCGAGTACTGTTGAGAAGAGCGAGTACTGTTGAGAAGAGCGAGTAGTGTTGAGAAGAGCGAGTAGTGTTGAGAAGAGCGAGTAGTGTTGAGAAGAGTGAGTAGTGAGTAGTGTTGAGAGGAGTGAGTAGTATTGAGAAGAGTGAGTAGTGTTGAGAAGAGCGAGTAGTGTTGAGAAGAGCGAGTAGTGTTGAGAAGAGCGAGTAGTGTTGAGAAGAGTGAGTAGTGAGTAGTGTTGAGAGGAGTGAGTAGTGTTGAGAGGAGTGAGTAGTGTTGAGAGGAGTGAGTAGTGTTGAGAAGAGTGAGTAGGTTTGAGAAGAGTGAGTGGTGTTGAGAGGAGTGAGTAGTGTTGAAAAGAGCGAGTAGTGTTGAGAAGAGCGAGTAGTGTTGAGAAGAGCGAGTAGTGTTGAGAAGAGCGAGTGGTGTTGAGAAGAGCGAGTAGTGTTGAGAAGAGCGAGTAGTGTTGAGAAGAGCGAGTAGTGTTGAGAAGAGTGAGTAGTGTTGAGAGGAGTGAGTAGTGTTGAGAGGAGTGAGTAGTGTTGAGAAGAGTGAGTAGTGTTGAGAAGAGTGAGTAGTGTTGAGAAGAGTGAGTAGTGTTGAGAGGAGTGAGTAGTGTTGAGAGGAGTGAGTAGTGTTGAGATGAGTGAGTAGTGTTGAGAAGAGCGAGTAATGTTGAGAAGAGTGAGTAGTGAGTAGTGTTGAGAGGAGTGAGTAGTGTTGAGAGGAGTGAGTAGTGTTGAGAGGAGTAAGTAGTGTTGTGAAGAGTGAGTAGTGTTGAGAGGAATGAGTAGTGTTGAGAAGAGCGAGTAGTGTTGAGAAGAGCGAGTAGTGTTGAGAAGAGCGAGTAGTGTTGAGAAGAGTGAGTAGTGTTGAGAAGAGCGAGTAGTGTTGAGAAGAGTGAGTGGTGTTGAGAAGAGCGAGTAGTGTTGAGAAGAGCGAGTAGTGTTGAGAGGAGTGAGTGGTGTTGAGAGGAGTGAGTGGTGTTGAGAGGAGTGAATAGTGTTGAGAGGAGTGAGTAGTGTTGAGAGGAGAGAGTAGTGTTGAGAAGAGTGAGTAGTGTTGAGAAGAGCGAGTGGTGTTGAGAAGAGTGAGTGGTGTTGAGAGGAATGAGTAGTGTTGAGAAGAGTGAGTAGTGTTGAGAAGAGCGAGTAGTGTTGAGAGGAGCGAGTAGTGTTGAGAAGAGTGAGTAGTGTTGAGAAGAGTGAGTAGTGTAGAGAGGAGCGAGTAGTGTTGAGAGGAGTGAGTGGTGTTGAGAAGAGTGAGTAGTGTTGAGAGGAGTGAGTGGTGTTGAGAAGAGTGAGTAGTGTTGAGAAGAGCGAGTAGTGTTGAGAGGAGCGAGTAGTGTTGAGAGGAGCGAGTAGCGTCGAGAAGAGTGAGTGGTGTTGAGAGGAGTGAGTGGTGTTGAGAAGAGTGAGTAGTGTTGAGAGGAGTTAGTGGTGTTGAGAAGAGTGAGTAGTGTTGAGAGGAGTGAATGGTGTTGAGAAGAGTGAGTGGTGTTGAGAAGAGTGAGTAGTGTTGAGAAGAGTGAGTAGTGTTGAGAGGAGTGAGTAGTGTTGAGAAGAGCGAGTAGTGTTGAGAAGAGCGAGTAGTGTTGAGAAGAGCGAGTAGTGTTGAGAAGAGCGAGTAGTGTTGAGAGGAGTGAGTAGTGTTGAGAGGAGTGAGTAGTGTTGAGAAGAGTGAGTGGTGTTGAGAGGAGTGAGTGGTGTTGAGAAGAGTGAGTAGTGTTGAGAAGAGCGAGTAGTGTTGAGAAGAGCGAGTAGTGTTGAGAAGAGTGAGTAGTGAGTAGTGTTGAGAGGAGTGAGTAGTATTGAGAAGAGTGAGTAGTGTTGAGAAGAGCGAGTAGTGTTGAGAAGAGCGAGTAGTGTTGAGAAGAGCGAGTAGTGTTGAGAAGAGTGAGTAGTGAGTAGTGTTGAGAGGAGTGAGTAGTGTTGAGAGGAGTGAGTAGTGTTGAGAGGAGTGAGTAGTGTTGAGAAGAGTGAGTAGGTTTGAGAAGAGTGAGTGGTGTTGAGAGGAGTGAGTAGTGTTGAAAAGAGCGAGTAGTGTTGAGAAGAGCGAGTAGTGTTGAGAAGAGCGAGTAGTGTTGAGAAGAGCGAGTGGTGTTGAGAAGAGCGAGTAGTGTTGAGAAGAGCGAGTAGTGTTGAGAAGAGCGAGTAGTGTTGAGAAGAGTGAGTAGTGTTGAGAGGAGTGAGTAGTGTTGAGAGGAGTGAGTAGTGTTGAGAAGAGTGAGTAGTGTTGAGAAGAGTGAGTAGTGTTGAGAAGAGTGAGTAGTGTTGAGAGGAGTGAGTAGTGTTGAGAGGAGTGAGTAGTGTTGAGATGAGTGAGTAGTGTTGAGAAGAGCGAGTAATGTTGAGAAGAGTGAGTAGTGAGTAGTGTTGAGAGGAGTGAGTAGTGTTGAGAGGAGTGAGTAGTGTTGAGAGGAGTAAGTAGTGTTGTGAAGAGTGAGTAGTGTTGAGAGGAATGAGTAGTGTTGAGAAGAGCGAGTAGTGTTGAGAAGAGCGAGTAGTGTTGAGAAGAGCGAGTAGTGTTGAGAAGAGTGAGTAGTGTTGAGAAGAGCGAGTAGTGTTGAGAAGAGTGAGTGGTGTTGAGAAGAGCGAGTAGTGTTGAGAAGAGCGAGTAGTGTTGAGAGGAGTGAGTGGTGTTGAGAGGAGTGAGTGGTGTTGAGAGGAGTGAATAGTGTTGAGAGGAGTGAGTAGTGTTGAGAGGAGAGAGTAGTGTTGAGAAGAGTGAGTAGTGTTGAGAAGAGCGAGTGGTGTTGAGAAGAGTGAGTGGTGTTGAGAGGAATGAGTAGTGTTGAGAAGAGTGAGTAGTGTTGAGAAGAGCGAGTAGTGTTGAGAGGAGCGAGTAGTGTTGAGAAGAGTGAGTAGTGTTGAGAAGAGTGAGTAGTGTAGAGAGGAGCGAGTAGTGTTGAGAGGAGTGAGTGGTGTTGAGAAGAGTGAGTAGTGTTGAGAGGAGTGAGTGGTGTTGAGAAGAGTGAGTAGTGTTGAGAAGAGCGAGTAGTGTTGAGAGGAGCGAGTAGTGTTGAGAGGAGCGAGTAGCGTCGAGAAGAGTGAGTGGTGTTGAGAGGAGTGAGTGGTGTTGAGAAGAGTGAGTAGTGTTGAGAGGAGTTAGTGGTGTTGAGAAGAGTGAGTAGTGTTGAGAGGAGTGAATGGTGTTGAGAAGAGTGAGTGGTGTTGAGAAGAGTGAGTAGTGTTGAGAAGAGTGAGTAGTGTTGAGAGGAGTGAGTAGTGTTGAGAAGAGCGAGTAGTGTTGAGAAGAGCGAGTAGTGTTGAGAAGAGCGAGTAGTGTTGAGAAGAGCGAGTAGTGTTGAGAGGAGTGAGTAGTGTTGAGAGGAGTGAGTAGTGTTGAGAAGAGTGAGTGGTGTTGAGAGGAGTGAGTGGTGTTGAGAAGAGTGAGTAGTGTTGAGAGGAGTGAGTGGTGTTGAGAAGAGTGAGTAGTGTTGAGAGGAGTGAATGGTGTTGAGAAGAGTGAATGGTGTTGAGAAGAGTGAGTAGTGTTGAGAAGAGTGAGTAGTGTTGAGAAGAGTGAGTAGTGTTGAGAAGAGCGAGTAGTATTGAGAAGAGCGAATAGTGTTGAGAAGAGCGAGGAGAGTTGAGAAGAGTGAGTAGTGTTGAGAGGAGTGAGTAGTGTTGAGAGGAGTGAGTAGTGTTGAGAAGAGTGAGTAGTGTTGAGAGGAGTGAGTAGTGTTGAGAAGAGCGAGTAGTGTTGAGAAGAGCGAGTAGTGTTGAGAAGAGCGAGTAGTGTTGAGAAGAGCGAGTAGTGTTTAGAAGAGTGAGTAGTGAGTAGTGTTGAGAGGAGTGAGTAGTGTTGAGAAGAGTGAGTAGTGTTGAGAAGAGCGAGTAGTGTTGAGAAGAGCGAGTAGTGTTGAGAAGAGTGAGTAGTGAGTAGTGTTGAGAGGAGTGAGTAGTGTTGAGAAGAGTGAGTAGGTTTGAGAAGAGTGAGTGGTGTTGAGAGGAGTGAGTAGTGTTGAAAAGAGCGAGTAGTGTTGAGAAGAGCGAGTAGTGTTGAGAAGAGCGAGTAGTGTTGAGAAGAGCGAGTAGTGTTGAGAGGAGCGAGTAGCGTTGAGAGGAGCGAGTAGCGTTGAGAGGTGTGAGTAGCGTCGAGAAGAGTGAGTAGTGTTGAGAGGAGTGAGTAGTGTTGAGAGGAGCGAGTAGTGTTGAGAGGTGTGAGTAGCGTCGAGAAGAGTGAGTAGTGTTGAGAAGAGTGATTGGTGTTGAGAGGAGTGAGTAGTGTTGAGAAGAGTGAGTAGTGTTGAGAAGAGCGAGTAGTGTTGTGAGGAGCGACTAGTGTTGAGCAGAGCGAGTGGTGTTGAGAAGAGTGAGTAGTGTTGAGAAGAGCGAGTAGTGTTGAGAAGAGTGAGTAGTGTTGAGAAGAGTGAGTAGTGTTGAGAAGAGTGAGTAGTGTTGAGAGGAGTGAGTGGTGTTGAGAAGAGTGAGTAGTGTTGAGAAGAGTGAGTAGTGTTGAGAAGAGCGAGTAGTGTTGAGAAGAGCGAGTAGTGTTGAGAAGAGTGAGTAGTGTTGAGAAGAGTGAGTAGTGTTGAGAAGAGTGAGTAGTGTTGAGAGGAGTGAGTAGTGTTGAGAAGAGCGAGTAGTGTTGAGAAGAGCGAGTAGTGTTGAGAGTGTTGAGAAGAGCGAGTAGTGTTGAGAAGAGTGAGTAGTGTTGAGAAGAGTGAGTAGTGTTGAGAGGAGTGAGTGGTGTTGAGAAGAGCGAGTGGTGTTGATAAGAGCGAGTAGTGTTGAGAAGAGTGAGTGGTGTTGAGAAGAGTGAGTAGTGTTGAGAAGAGCGAGTAGTGTTGAGAAGAGTGAGTGGTGTTGAGAAGAGTGAGTAGTGTTGAGAGGAGTGAGTAGTGTTGAGAGGAGTGAGTAGTGTTGAGAAGAGCGAGTAGTGTTGAGAAGAGTGAGTAGTGTTGAGAAGAGCGAGTAGTGTTGAGAGGAGTGAGTAGTGTTGAGAGGAGTGAGTAGTGTTGAGAAGAGTGATTAGTGTTGAGAGGAGTGAGTAGTGTTGAGAAGAGTGAGTTGTGTTGAGAAGAGCGAGTAGTGTTGAGAAGAGTGAGTAGTGTTGAGAAGAGTGAGTAGTGTTGAGAAGAGCGAGTAGTGTTGAGAAGAGCGAGTAGTGTTGAGAAGAGCGAGTAGTGTTGAGAAGAGCGAGTAGTGTTGAGAAGAGCGAGTAGTGTTGAGAAGAGCGAGTAGTGTTGAGAGGAGCGAGTGGTGTTGAGAGGAGTGAGTGGTGTTGAGAGGAGTGAGTAGTGTTGAGAAGAGTGAGTAGTGTTGAGAGGAGTTAGTGGTGTTGAGAAGAGTGAGTAGTGTTGAGAAGAGTGAATGGTGTTGAGAAGAGTGAGTGGTGTTGAGAAGAGTGAGTAGTGTTGAGAAGAGCGAGTAGTGTTGTGAGGAGCGACTAGTGTTGAGCAGAGCGAGTGGTGTTGAGAAGAGTGAGTAGTGTTGAGAAGAGCGAGTAGTGTTGAGAAGAGCGAGTAGTGTTGAGAGGAGCGAGTGGTGTTGAGAGGAGTGAGTGGTGTTGAGAGGAGTGAGTAGTGTTGAGAAGAGTGAGTAGTGTTGAGAGGAGTTAGTGGTGTTGAGAAGAGTGAGTAGTGTTGAGAAGAGTGAATGGTGTTGAGAAGAGTGAGTAGTGTTGAGAAGAGTGAGTAGTGTTGAGAAGAGCGAGTAGTGTTGTGAGGAGCGACTAGTGTTGAGCAGAGCGAGTGGTGTTGAGAAGAGTGAGTAGTGTTGAGAAGAGCGAGTAGTGTTGAGAAGAGTGAGTAGTGTTGAGAAGAGTGAGTAGTGTTGAGAAGAGTGAGTAGTGTTGAGAGGAGTGAGTGGTGTTGAGAAGAGTGAGTAGTGTTGAGAAGAGTGAGTAGTGTTGAGAAGAGCGAGTAGTGTTGAGAAGAGCGAGTAGTGTTGAGAAGAGTGAGTAGTGTTGAGAAGAGTGAGTAGTGTTGAGAAGAGTGAGTAGTGTTGAGAGGAGTGAGTAGTGTTGAGAAGAGCGAGTAGTGTTGAGAAGAGCGAGTAGTGTTGAGAGTGTTGAGAAGAGCGAGTAGTGTTGAGAAGAGTGAGTAGTGTTGAGAAGAGTGAGTAGTGTTGAGAGGAGTGAGTGGTGTTGAGAAGAGCGAGTGGTGTTGATAAGAGCGAGTAGTGTTGAGAAGAGTGAGTGGTGTTGAGAAGAGTGAGTAGTGTTGAGAAGAGCGAGTAGTGTTGAGAAGAGTGAGTGGTGTTGAGAAGAGTGAGTAGTGTTGAGAGGAGTGAGTAGTGTTGAGAGGAGTGAGTAGTGTTGAGAAGAGCGAGTAGTGTTGAGAAGAGTGAGTAGTGTTGAGAAGAGCGAGTAGTGTTGAGAGGAGTGAGTAGTGTTGAGAGGAGTGAGTAGTGTTGAGAAGAGTGATTAGTGTTGAGAGGAGTGAGTAGTGTTGAGAAGAGTGAGTTGTGTTGAGAAGAGCGAGTAGTGTTGAGAAGAGTGAGTAGTGTTGAGAAGAGTGAGTAGTGTTGAGAAGAGTGAGTAGTGTTGAGAAGAGTGAGTAGTGTTGAGAAGAGCGAGTAGTGTTGAGAAGAGCGAGTAGTGTTGAGAAGAGCGAGTAGTGTTGAGAAGAGCGAGTAGTGTTGAGAAGAGCGAGTAGTGTTGAGAAGAGCGAGTAGTGTTGAGAGGAGCGAGTGGTGTTGAGAGGAGTGAGTGGTGTTGAGAGGAGTGAGTAGTGTTGAGAAGAGTGAGTAGTGTTGAGAGGAGTTAGTGGTGTTGAGAAGAGTGAGTAGTGTTGAGAAGAGTGAATGGTGTTGAGAAGAGTGAGTGGTGTTGAGAAGAGTGAGTAGTGTTGAGAGGAGTGAGTAGTGTTGAGAAGAGCGAGTAGTGTTGAGAAGAGCGAGTAGTGTTGAGAAGAGCGAGTAGTGTTGAGAAGAGTGAGTAGTGTTGAGAAGAGTGAGTAGTGAGTAGTGTTGAGAGGAGTGAGTAGTGTTGAGAGGAGTGAGTGGTGTTGAGAAGAGCGAGTAGTGTTGAGAAGAGCGAGTAGTGTTGAGAAGAGTGAGTAGTGTTGAGAAGAGCGAGTAGTGTTGAGAAGAGTGAGTGGTGTTGAGAAGAGCGAGTAGTGTTGAGAAGAGCGAGTAGTGTTGAGAAGAGTGAGTAGTGAGTAGTGTTGAGAGGAGTGAGTGGTGTTGAGAGGAGTGAGTGGTGTTGAGAAGAGCGAGTAGTGTTGAGAAGAGCGAGTAGTGTTGAGAAGAGTGAGTAGTGAGTAGTGTTGAGAGGAGTGAGTGGTGTTGAGAAGAGCGAGTAGTGTTGAGAAGAGCGAGTAGTGTTGAGAAGAGTGAGTAGTGAGTAGTGTTGAGAGGAGTGAGTAGTGTTGAGAGGAGCGAGTAGTGTTGAGAAGAGTGAGTAGTGTTGAGAAGAGCGAGTAGTGTTGAGAAGAGCAAGTGGTGTTGAGAAGAGTGAGTAGTGTTGAGAAGAGCGAGTGGTGTTGAGAAGAGTGAGTAGTGTTGGGAAGAGCGAGTAGTGTTGAGAAGAGCGAGTAGTGTTGAGAAGAGCGAGTAGTGTTGAGAAGAGTGAGTAGTGAGTAGTGTTGAGAAGAGTGAGTGGTGTTGAGAAGAGTGAGTAGTGTTGAGAAGAGTGAGTGGTGTTGAGAAGAGTGAGTGGTGTTGAGAAGAGTGAGTAGTGTTTTTTTTTGTTTTTTTTTATTGTTTTCAATGGTTTTTAGTAGAACACAAAAGAACAGAACAGAACAAACAGGTCACAGGAGGTATAACATACAATTATGTTGTTCAAAAATGTTAATGTCAAATCAGGGGGTTACTTTCCCAATAGTCTCAGAGGAGTGAGAAAGAACTTTTCCTTTTCTATTTTTCTCCTCTCTTCCTTCCTTTATAATAATATCAGGAGAATAATTGTAATTGTCCTAAAAGTCAATAAAAGGTTCAAGGTCCCATCATACAACATACAATTCCAGAATGTTTTCATTGGATAAGTATTTTACATACTGAAAAAAAAAAAAAAGAGAAAAAAATGAAAAAAGGGAGAGGTTCTCAATATAGTATTAAAAGTGAAAATGAGAAAAGAATAAATAAAATAAAAATAGTAATAATTTGCATTACACTCACAGTGTCTCCTTATGTTCACTCCCTTCTTCTATACATTAGCCATTTTGACCAGTACATGTAAAATTTATCCATGTTTAATCGTAAAGAGAAGGTCAGCTTTTCCATATCATATAAGTAATTTACAATCACTATCCACTCATCTTTTGTTGGTGGACTCTCATGCAGCCATTTCTTAGTTATTGTTTTTTTACTCGCAACTAGTAATACATTAAGTAGGTATTTGTCTTGGGAATTAAGATTAGTTGGTATATTTCCTAAATATATAGTACTGAAACTGTACTCCATCTCGAATCCCAGTATCAATTTGATTTCAGTGATTATCTCTACCCAAAAAGGCTGAATCGTTGGACATTTCCAGAATATGTGAAAGTAATCTGCCATAGAGGTATTACATTGTCTCCAACAGAATGCAGAATCTGGCTTACCATTCTGTAAATATTTTCTTTGAAGAGTGAGTAGTGTTGAGAAGAGTGAGTAGTGTTGAGAAGAGCGAGTAGTGTTGAGAGGAGCGAGTAGTGTTGAGAAGAGTGAGTAGTGTTGAGAGGAGCGAGTAGTGTTGAGAGGAGTGAGTGGTGTTGAGAGGAGTGAGTGGTGTTGAGAAGAGTGAGTAGTGTTGAGAAGAGCGAGTAGTGTTGAGAGGAGCGAGTAGTGTTGAGAGGAGCGAGTAGCGTCGAGAAGAGTGAGTGGTGTTGAGAGGAGTGAGTGGTGTTGAGAAGAGTGAGTAGTGTTGAGAGGAGTTAGTGGTGTTGAGAAGAGTGAGTAGTGTTGAGAGGAGTGAATGGTGTTGAGAAGAGTGAGTGGTGTTGAGAAGAGTGAGTGGTGTTGAGAAGAGTGAGTAGTGTTGAGAGGAGTGAGTAGTGTTGAGAAGAGCGAGTAGTGTTGAGAAGAGCGAGTAGTGTTGAGAAGAGTGAGTAGTGAGTAGTGTTGAGAGGAGTGAGTAGTGTTGAGAGGAGTGAGTGGTGTTGAGAAGACTGAGTGGTGTTGAGAGGAGTGAGTGGTGTTGAGAAGAGTGAGTAGTGTTGAGAAGAGTGAGTAGTGTTGAGAAGAGTGAGTAGTGTTGAGAAGAGTGAGTAGTGTTGAGAAGAGCGAGTAGTGTTGAAAGGAGCGAGTAGTGTTGAGAGGAGCGAGTAGCGTCGAGAAGAGTGAGTGGTGTTGAGAGGAGTGAGTGGTGTTGAGAAGAGTGAGTAGTGTTGAGAGGAGTGAGTGGTGTTGAGAAGAGTGAGTAGTGTTGAGAGGAGTGAATGGTGTTGAGAAGAGTGAGTGGTGTTGAGAAGAGTGAGTAGTGTTGAGAAGAGTGAGTAGTGTTGAGAAGAGCGAGTAGTGTTGGGAAGAGCGAGTAGTGTTGAGAAGAGCGAGTAGTGTTGAGAAGAGCGAGTAGTGTTGAGAAGAGTGAGTAGTGTGTAGTGTTGAGAGGAGTGAGTAGTGTTGAGAAGAGTGAGTAGTGTTGAGAGGAGTGAGTAGTGTTGAGAAGAGCGAGTACTGTTGAGAAGAGCGAGTACTGTTGAGAAGAGCGAGTAGTGTTGAGAAGAGCGAGTAGTGTTGAGAAGAGCGAGTAGTGTTGAGAAGAGTGAGTAGTGAGTAGTGTTGAGAGGAGTGAGTAGTATTGAGAAGAGTGAGTAGTGTTGAGAAGAGTGAGTAGTGTTGAGAAGAGCGAGTAGTGTTGAGAAGAGTGAGTAGTGTTGAGAAGAGCGAGTAGTGTTGAGAAGAGTGAGTAGTGTTGAGAGGAGTGAGTAGTGTTGAGAGGAGTGAGTAGTGTTGAGAGGAGTGAGTAGTGTTGAGAAGAGTGAGTAGGTTTGAGAAGAGTGAGTGGTGTTGAGAGGAGTGAGTAGTGTTGAGAAGAGCGAGTAGTGTTGAGAAGAGCGAGTAGTGTTGAGAAGAGCGAGTGGTGTTGAGAAGAGCGAGTAGTGTTGAGAAGAGCGAGTAGTGTTGAGAAGAGCGAGTAGTGTTGAGAAGAGTGAGTAGTGTTGAGAGGAGTGAGTAGTGTTGAGAGGAGTGAGTAGTGTTGAGAAGAGTGAGTAGTGTTGAGAAGAGTGAGTAGTGTTGAGAAGAGTGAGTAGTGTTGAGAGGAGTGAGTAGTGTTGAGATGAGTGAGTAGTGTTGAGAAGAGCGAGTAATGTTGAGAAGAGTGAGTAGTGAGTAGTGTTGAGAGGAGTGAGTAGTGTTGAGAGGAGTGAGTAGTGTTGAGAGGAGTAAGTAGTGTTGTGAAGAGTGAGTAGTGTTGAGAGGAATGAGTAGTGTTGAGAAGAGCGAGTAGTGTTGAGAAGAGCGAGTAGTGTTGAGAAGAGCGAGTAGTGTTGAGAAGAGTGAGTAGTGTTGAGAAGAGCGAGTAGTGTTGAGAAGAGTGAGTGGTGTTGAGAAGAGCGAGTAGTGTTGAGAAGAGCGAGTAGTGTTGAGAGGAGTGAGTGGTGTTGAGAGGAGTGAGTGGTGTTGAGAGGAGTGAATAGTGTTGAGAGGAGTGAGTAGTGTTGAGAGGAGAGAGTAGTGTTGAGAAGAGTGAGTAGTGTTGAGAAGAGCGAGTGGTGTTGAGAAGAGTGAGTGGTGTTGAGAGGAGTGAGTAGTGTTGAGAAGAGTGAGTAGTGTTGAGAAGAGCGAGTAGTGTTGAGAGGAGCGAGTAGTGTTGAGAAGAGTGAGTAGTGTTGAGAAGAGTGAGTAGTGTAGAGAGGAGCGAGTAGTGTTGAGAGGAGTGAGTGGTGTTGAGAAGAGTGAGTAGTGTTGAGAGGAGTGAGTGGTGTTGAGAAGAGTGAGTAGTGTTGAGAAGAGCGAGTAGTGTTGAGAGGAGCGAGTAGTGTTGAGAGGAGCGAGTAGCGTCGAGAAGAGTGAGTGGTGTTGAGAGGAGTGAGTGGTGTTGAGAAGAGTGAGTAGTGTTGAGAGTTAGTGGTGTTGAGAAGAGTGAGTAGTGTTGAGAGGAGTGAATGGTGTTGAGAAGAGTGAGTGGTGTTGAGAAGAGTGAGTAGTGTTGAGAAGAGTGAGTAGTGTTGAGAGGAGTGAGTAGTGTTGAGAAGAGCGAGTAGTGTTGAGAAGAGCGAGTAGTGTTGAGAAGAGCGAGTAGTGTTGAGAAGAGCGAGTAGTGTTGAGAGGAGTGAGTAGTGTTGAGAGGAGTGAGTAGTGTTGAGAAGAGTGAGTGGTGTTGAGAGGAGTGAGTGGTGTTGAGAAGAGTGAGTAGTGTTGAGAGGAGTGAGTGGTGTTGAGAAGAGTGAGTAGTGTTGAGAGGAGTGAATGGTGTTGAGAAGAGTGAATGGTGTTGAGAAGAGTGAGTAGTGTTGAGAAGAGTGAGTAGTGTTGAGAAGAGTGAGTAGTGTTGAGAAGAGCGAGTAGTATTGAGAAGAGCGAATAGTGTTGAGAAGAGCGAGGAGTGTTGAGAAGAGTGAGTAGTGTTGAGAGGAGTGAGTAGTGTTGAGAGGAGTGAGTAGTGTTGAGAAGAGTGAGTAGTGTTGAGAGGAGTGAGTAGTGTTGAGAAGAGCGAGTAGTGTTGAGAAGAGCGAGTAGTGTTGAGAAGAGCGAGTAGTGTTGAGAAGAGCGAGTAGTGTTTAGAAGAGTGAGTAGTGAGTAGTGTTGAGAGGAGTGAGTAGTGTTGAGAAGAGTGAGTAGTGTTGAGAAGAGCGAGTAGTGTTGAGAAGAGCGAGTAGTGTTGAGAAGAGTGAGTAGTGAGTAGTGTTGAGAGGAGTGAGTAGTGTTGAGAAGAGTGAGTAGGTTTGAGAAGAGTGAGTGGTGTTGAGAGGAGTGAGTAGTGTTGAAAAGAGCGAGTAGTGTTGAGAAGAGCGAGTAGTGTTGAGAAGAGCGAGTAGTGTTGAGAAGAGCGAGTAGTGTTGAGAGGAGCGAGTAGCGTTGAGAGGAGCGAGTAGCGTTGAGAGGTGTGAGTAGCGTCGAGAAGAGTGAGTAGTGTTGAGAGGAGTGAGTAGTGTTGAGAGGAGCGAGTAGTGTTGAGAGGTGTGAGTAGCGTCGAGAAGAGTGAGTAGTGTTGAGAAGAGTGATTGGTGTTGAGAGGAGTGAGTAGTGTTGAGAAGAGTGAGTAGTGTTGAGAAGAGCGAGTAGTGTTGAGAGGAGCGACTAGTGTTGAGCAGAGCGAGTGGTGTTGAGAAGAGTGAGTAGTGTTGAGAAGAGCGAGTAGTGTTGAGAAGAGTGAGTAGTGTTGAGAAGAGTGAGTAGTGTTGAGAAGAGTGAGTAGTGTTGAGAGGAGTGAGTGGTGTTGAGAAGAGTGAGTAGTGTTGAGAAGAGTGAGTAGTGTTGAGAAGAGCGAGTAGTGTTGAGAAGAGCGAGTAGTGTTGAGAAGAGTGAGTAGTGTTGAGGAGAGTGAGCAGTGTTGAGAGGAGTGAGTAGTGTTGAGAAGAGCGAGTAGTGTTGAGAAGAGCGAGTAGTGTTGAGAGTGTTGAGAAGAGCGAGTAGTGTTGAGAAGAGTGAGTAGTGTTGAGAAGAGTGAGTAGTGTTGAGAGGAGTGAGTGGTGTTGAGAAGAGCGAGTGGTGTTGATAAGAGCGAGTAGTGTTGAGAAGAGCGAGTGGTGTTGAGAAGAGTGAGTAGTGTTGAGAAGAGCGAGTAGTGTTGAGAAGAGTGAGTGGTGTTGAGAAGAGTGAGTAGTGTTGAGAGGAGTGAGTAGTGTTGAGAAGAGTGAGTAGTGTTGAGAAGAGCGAGTAGTGTTGAGAAGAGTGAGTAGTGTTGAGAAGAGCGAGTAGTGTTGAGAAGAGTGAGTGGTGTTGAGAAGAGTGAGTAGTGTTGAGAAGAGTGAGTAGTGTTGAGAAGAGCGAGTAGTGTTGAGAAGAGCGAGTAGTGTTGAG
The DNA here is from genome assembly GCF_051911475.1 of Siphateles boraxobius. Lineage (NCBI taxonomy): Eukaryota > Metazoa > Chordata > Actinopteri > Cypriniformes > Leuciscidae > Siphateles > Siphateles boraxobius. The sequence continues at coordinate 899,737 of NW_027509200.1, read as the reverse complement.
AAGAGCGAGTAGTGTTGAGAAGAGTGAGTGGTGTTGAGAAGAGTGAGTAGTGTTGAGAGGAGTGAGTAGTGTTGAGAGGAGTGAGTGGTGTTGAGAAGAGCGAGTGGTGTTGAGAAGAGCGAGTAGTGTTGAGAAGAGTGAGTGGTGTTGAGAGGAGTGAGTAGTCTTGAGAAGAGTGAGTGGTGTTGAGAGGAGTGAGTAGTGTTGAGAAGAGTGAGTAGTGTTGAGAAGAGTGAGTAGTGTTGAGAAGAGTGAGTAGTGTTGAGAAGAGTGAGTAGTGTTGAGAAGAGTGAGTAGTGTTGAGAAGAGCGAGTAGTGTTGAGAAGAGTGAGTAGTGAGTAGTGTTGAGAAGAGCGAGTGGTGTTGAGAAGAGCGAGTAGTGTTGAGAAGAGTGAGTGGTGTTGAGAGGAGTGAGTAGTGTTGAGAAGAGTGAGTAGTGTTGAGAAGAGCGAGTAGTGTTGAGAAGAGTGAGTAGTGTTGAGAAGAGCGAGTAGTGTTGAGAAGAGTGAGTGGTGTTGAGAAGAGTGAGTAGTGTTGAGAGGAGTGAGTAGTGTTGAGAGGAGTGAGTGGTGTTGAGAAGAGCGAGTGGTGTTGAGAAGAGCGAGTAGTGTTGAGAAGAGTGAGTGGTGTTGAGAAGAGTGAGTAGTGTTGAGAAGAGTGAGTGGTGTTGAGAAGAGTGAGTGGTGTTGAGAAGAGTGAGTAGTGTTGAGAAGAGCGAGTAGTGTTGAGAAGAGTGAGTGGTGTTGAGAAGAGTGAGTGGTGTTGAGAGGAGTGAGTAGTGTTGAGAAGAGCGAGTAGTGTTGAGAAGAGCGAGTAGTGTTGAGAAGAGTGAGTGGTGTTGAGAGGAGTGAGTGGTGTTGAGAAGAGTGAGTAGTGTTGAGAAGAGTGAGTGGTGTTGAGAGGAGTGAGTAGTGTTGAGAGGAGTGAGTAGTGTTGAGAAGAGTGAGTGGTGTTGAGAAGAGTGGGTAGTGTTGAGAGGAGTGAGTAGTGTTGAGAGGAGTGAGTAGTGTTGAGAAGAGTGAGTGGTGTTGAGAAGAGTGGGTAGTGTTGAGAAGAGTGAGTAGTGTTGAGAAGAGCGAGTAGTGTTGAGAAGAGTGAGTAGTGTTGAGAAGAGTGAGTAGTGTTGAGAAGAGTGAGTAGTGTTGAGAAGAGTGAGTAGTGTTGAGAAGAGCGAGTAGTGTTGAGAAGAGTGAGTGGTGTTGAGAAGAGTGAGTACTGTTGAGAGGAGTGAGTAGTGTTGAGAAGAGTGAGTGGTGTTGAGAGGAGTGAGTGGTGTTGAGAAGAGTGAGTAGTGTTGAGAAGAGTGAGTGGTGTTGAGAGGAGTGAGTAGTGTTGAGAAGAGTGAGTAGTGTTGAGAAGAGTGAGTAGTGTTGAGAAGAGTGGGTAGTGTTGAGAAGAGTGAGTGGTGTTGAGAGGAATGAGTAGTGTTGAGAAGAGCGAGTAGTGTTGAGAAGAGTGAGTAGTGTTGAGAAGAGTGAGTAGTGTTGAGAAGAGTGAGTGGTGTTGAGAGGAGTGAGTAGTGTTGAGAAGAGCGAGTAGTGTTGAGAAGAGCGAGTAGTGTTGAGAGTGTTGAGAAGAGCGAGTAGTGTTGAGAAGAGTGAGTAGTGAGTAGTGTTGAGAGGAGTGAGTGGTGTTGAGAGGAGTGAGTAGTGTTGAGAAGAGCGAGTAGTGTTGAGAAGAGTGAGTAGTGTTGAGAAGAGTGAGTAGTGTTGAGAAGAGTGAGTAGTGTTGAGCAGGGTTAGGGTGTCCTCATTTGTGTTTGTCCTTATTAATATTTATATTTGTCCTTATTAATGTTTGTTCTGTAAAGTGGTTCGAAAAAATGAAATTGGAATCGCTTAAAACCGGTATCGGCAGGTCAAACTTAATGAAAAGTAGTGTAAGACACATGCCTTTGGTGTGAGAGACCCGGGTTCGAATCCACTGTGAGACACCAATGTGTCCCAGAGCAAGACACTTAACCCCTAGACGCTCCAGAGGCGTGCGACCTCTGACGTATATATAGCAATTGTAAGTCGCTTTGGACAAAAGCGTCAGCTAAATGAATAAATATAAATGTAATGTAAATGAAAAATCAGAATCGGCCTACAAAAATTGTAATCGGTGCATCTCTATTTTGGTGCTAAATAGGAAAAGGATCTACCGCCAGCAGTCGAATTAGATATTCTAGGTATAATCAACTGGCCAGAATTTTGAGATTGCAATAGACGTGAAGGACTATAATGCGTTAAAGGGATAGTTCACCCAAAAATGTAAATTCTGTCAGTGATTACTCTCCCTCATGTTGTTCAACCCCGTAAGACCTTCGTTCATCTTCGGAACACGAATTAAGATATTTGTGATTAAATCTGAGAGCTGGATCACTCCTCCATAGGCTTCTAAGGGATTGAAACTTGACAGGACCGAAAAGTTTTGAAAGACATCGTTAAAATAGTCCAAGTGACTACAGTGACTCAATCTTAAGTTTATCAAGCGACGAGAATACTTTTTGTGCGCAAAAACAAACAAAAATAATGACTTTATTTCAACTATTGATTTCCTTCTCTGTGGGCCTCCAGTGAGTTCACTAGTGTAATAGCGTAAGCTTCTGTGTTGTACGTTACACACATCACACACATGACCAGCGTCGGCCAATAGTGAGGCTACGTGTGACGTAGCTCTACGCTATCACACTACGCTAACTGACTCGAGGCCCACAGAGAAGGAAATGAATAGTTGAAATAAAGTCGTTATTTTTGTTTGTTTTTGCGCACAAAAAGTATTCTCGTCGCTTGATAAACTTAAGATTGAGTCACTGTAGTCACTTGGACTATTTTAACGATGTCTTTAATAACTTTTCGGTCCTGTCAAGTTTCAATCCCTTAGAAGCCTATGGAGGAGTGATCCAGCTCTCAGATTTAATCACAAATATCTTAATTCGTGTTCTGAAGATGAACGAAGGTCTTACGGGGTTGAACAACATGAGGGAGAGTAATCACTGACAGAATTTACATTTTTGGGTGAACTAACCCTTTAAGAGCTCGCTCAAGTACTGGGGAGCTAAACCATATAGTGCTTTGTAAGTAATCAGCTATGTTTCACTGATCACACTCTCACCTATGTTTAACAGGGAGCCAATGAGTAGTGTTGAGTGTGTGTGTGTTCATCAGGTCAGGTGACTCCTCATGCTCCCGATGGGAAGAAGCTCCAGCAGACCGTCACCAACTACGCCTCAGTGGAGTGTGGAGCCAAGATCCTGTCCTCCAACCCCGAGGCCAAGGTGCAGCTCCTCACACACACACACACACACACAGATCTGACACACTGACCTGCGCTGATCGAGACCAGGAAGTCTCTGGGGTTTGAGGATAAGATCTCAAAGTTGGCGATGTCCAGCTGCTTGACCTGGATGGGCTGATGAACCTGCCCAACACACACACACACACACACACACACTCACACAGAGACACACACACACACACACACACACACACGCACACATCCTGAGAACCGGCTGTGTTTCACTCCCTGTGTCTGTGTGTTTTTCAGAGCACTTCAGCAGTTCTGATGGAGAACATGGACATGTACATGCTGAACCCCTGCAATAACAAGATCTGGTATTATTCTGAACATGATCTCAAGCGTGTGAAATCCACCAGCAGCGCTCAAAAGAGTGGAATAATTACTGTTTTAATGTTTCTGAAAGAGTCTCTTCTGCTCAGCAAGGCAGCATTTATCTGATCAAAAATACAGTAAAATAGTGAAATATTATTCCAATGTAAATCAGCAGTTTTCTATGTGAATATATAGTAAAGTGTAATTTATTCCTGTGATCAAAGCTGAATTTTCCAGCATCATTACTCCAGTCTTCAGTGTCACATGATCCTTCAGAAATCACTATAATATGATGATGTCAGCATTGACTGTGATGATTCTTTACCCAGAGAAGACTGGAGGCAGCGGCAGCTCTCATTGGTGGATCTCAGGAGGGGGCGGGGTTTAGCTCAGCTCATTAGCAGTGAATGTCTCTCTCTGTGTGTGTGTGTGTGTGTGTGTGTGTGTGTTGGGCAGGTTCATCATCGAGCTCTGTCAGCCCATCCAGGTCAAGCAGCTGGACATCGCCAACTTTGAGATCTTTTCCTCAAACCCCAGAGACTTCCTGGTCTCAATCAGCGACAGGTCAGTGTGTCAGATCTCTGTGTGTGTGTGTGTGTGTGTGTATACATGAATGTCAGTCATGTGACCTCTTAGAGCCGTTAGAGCCGCGCATCAACACGTGAATGACTTGTTTAACCAGCAAGGCTTTAAAGCACATGCAAATAGTTAACTTTTGTGAACTGCAGTGTCCCTTCCTCTGCGTTAACATTTGATGTGAATATACGTCGCGTTGTAGCCTATGCTGAGACGGAGGCGCCAGAAATGCAACTGATAAAATGCACAATATAACGTTACGACATTTCTTCAAAAACAGATCGTGGAGATATTTTAATCGTCCACGATCATAAATCGTGATATCGCACACCCCTAAGCTAGCGTTAGCTCATTAACAACAATATATTTACATCCACTCACCACAGACAAAATGAACACTGCACAGAGAGTTTGCACACACAAACCACTGTTATAACATAAAGCGAGCAGATACTGCGTGCATGGTTTGGCATGATATGACTGAATGTGCGTAAGTGCGCTCCCTTAATTCCTAAAAAGCTGACATCAGTTCATCACAATCTCACACATCTCTGTTATTATCAATGAAGCTGACTGCACAATAAATCTTTCATAATATATACACTTTGTTGGTTATAGTTAGAAGATTTGCCAGCATACAGAATTCAGCTCTGAACAAAAAGTCCGTTTTGAGCGGTGAGGAGAGTCTATCTTAAATGCTTCTGATTGGCCTTTGCGTTCAAGAAATCAACACATATGTCTGTGATTGGCTAAATCGCTCAACGCTGCAAACATGTTATAAAAAGAGAACTCTTGCCCGTAAATCGTTTCTATTTTGTAATGTACAAAAATGTATTAGTTTTTATATATTTAATTCATAGATAACGTTATTTCTAGTTTGCGGGAGTCCCGCGAATCGTTTATTCTCCGCAACACGCACACACAGAGTGAGTGCATTACCGCCCGCGCTCGCACTCGCACTCGGCCATCAAATCTAGTCCCGCGCCGCACTCTATTGCGTTGGGAGTGCACGTCTCTAGATCAAGGGCCCGGCCCTGAGGATAGTGACGGGAAATATCGGGTCGGGCCGGGTCAAGTTCGGGCTCGGGCAGATAGTCTAAGCTCTAGTTCCTTTGCGACTGACGTATCGATCTTGCCGAATCAGGTACTCAAAATGGCGGAAGACAAGTTTTAGAAGTGAGTGACGTCAGTGAGGAGAGGTTGGTGACATCATCTGATATTCCTGTATATAGAGCATATTTTTCATGGCTTGTTCACTCAGATATCCGAACAAGAAGTGGGTGAAGCTGGGGACGTTCCATGCGCGTGACGAGCGGACGGTGCAGAGCTTCCCACTCGATGAGCATCTGTTCGCCAAGTTCGTCAAGGTGAGAGTGTGTGTGAGACCAGTGTGAGTGTGTGTGAGTGAGAGTGTTAGAGCAGTGTGTGTGAGTGAGAGCGTGTTAGAGCAGTGTGAGCGTGAGAGTATGTGAGACCAGTGTGTGTTTGAGTGAGAGTGTGTGTGACCAATGTGAGTGTCAAGTCACCTTTATTTATATAGCGCTTTCACAATACAAATTGTTTCAAACCAGCTATACAAGGATAACAGGAAAGTAAAGTTGTAATAATATTGTTAAATTCAAAATTAAATGTCCCCAACTAAGCAAGCCATAAGCCAATGGCGAATGAAGGCGAGAAAAAGGCGACAGTGGCAAGGAACCAAAACTCCATCAGGTGACAGAATGGAGAAAAAAACCTTGGGAGAACCCAGGCTCAGTCGGGGGCCAGTCCTCCTTTGGCCAACAAACCAACAGTGTATGATTATGATTTAGGCGGCATAATAGGTCAGAAGTCAGATTGGATCAGAACTTTCACAATATTTATCCAGTTCATCTGGTTAAGGGTCGGAGTCATCACTCCGGTATGGAGACGAGTTTGATTGAGGTGTGCATGAGGCCTTCACAGTGTTGATGAGGCTGGCACTTCAGGGATGCGTTGTCGTCGTGTCCATGTGATGGTCCTTCCTCAGATCCGGATACGGCCTGGATACGGCGGACTGCGGTAAACCTCGGAATAAACAGACAGACTAATATTAGCGTAGACGCCATCCTTCTTATGATGTACAAAGTACATCAGGATTTATGGCAAGTGTTCCCGGTTCCGGCTGATCTAAACTATACAGCCTAACATTGAATTATAGCAATCTATAATGTGTTATGTGTATGCTAAGCAAAATAGATGTGTTTTTAGTCTAGATTTGAACTGACTGACTGTGTCTGCTTCCCGGACAATGTTAGGAAGATTGTTCCAAAGTTTTGGTGCTAAATACGAAAAGGATCTACCGCCAGCAGTCGATTTAGATATTATAGGTATTATCAACTGGCCGGAACTATAATGCTTTAAGAGCTCGCTCAAGTACTGCAGAGCTAAACCATTTAGTGCTTCGTAAGTAATCAGTAATATTTTAAAATGTATACGATGTTTAATAGGGAGCCAATGCAGTGTTGACAGAACCGGGCTAATATGGTCATACTTCCTGGTTCTGGTAAGAACTCTAGCGGCTGCGTTTTTGAAATATAGAGCTGAGTATCATCAGCATAACAGTGAAAACTAATTCCATGTTTCCTAATGATATCTCCTAAAGGTAGCATGTACAGAGTTAACAGCAGCGGTCCGAGTACTGAGCCTTGTGGTACGCCATACTGAACTTGTGATCGATAAGACATCTCTTCATTTACTATTACAAACTGATAACGGTCAGATAAGTATGATTTAAACCATGCTAGTGCAATTCCACTAATGCCAACATAGTTTCTAGTCTAGTATTTAATAGAATGTTGTGGTCAATGGTGTAAAATGCAGCACTAAGATCAAGTAACACTAATAGAGAGACACAACCACGATCGGATGATAAGAGCAAATCATTTGTGACTTTAATGAGAGCTGTCTCAGTGCTATGGTGCGGTCTAAATCCTGACTGGAAATCCTCACAGATATCATTTCCTTCAACAAAGGAACACAGTTGTGAGGATACTGTCTTTTCTAATATCTTTGACAGAAAAGGTATATTCGAGATCAGCCCGTAATTGACTAATTCTGTAGGATCAAGTTGCGTTTTTTTAACAAGCGGTTTAATCATAGCCAGCTTAAAGGGTTTTGGTACGTATCCTAGAGACAAAGATGAATTAATGATGTTAAGAAGAGGATCTATGACTTCTGGAAGCATCTCTTTCAGAAGTTTAGTCGGTATAGGGTCTAACATACATGTTGTCGATTTAGATGAATTAACGAGTTTGCAAAATTCTTCCTCTCCTATGGCAACAAATGAATCAAATTTTACCTCAGGGAGACTATAATGCACTCCCTGATGCGATGCTGTAGTAGACGGTTGCATAGTTATAATTTTGTCCCTGATATTATCAATCTTATAAGTGAAGAAGTTCATAAAGTCATTACTGCTGTTTCTTGGAAACTTCTGGGCTTGAAGCTTTCTTTTTTGTTAGTTTAGCCACTTTTTCAAATAAATACCTAGGATTATGTTTATTTTCTTCTAATAGGGTTGAAAAATAAGCAGATCTAGCAGCTTTTAAAGCCTCTCTGTAAGCAATCGAGCTCTCCTTCCATGCAATCCGAAATACCTCTAGTTTTGTTTTCTTCCAGTTGCGCTCCATTTTTCTGGCTGCTCTCTTAAGGGCCTGTGTGTGTGTGTGTGTGTGTGTGTGTGTGTGTGTGTGTGTGTGTGTGTGTGTGAGTGTGTGTGTGTGTGTGTGTGTGTGTGTGTGTGTGTGTGTGTGTGTGTGTGTGTGTGTGTGTGTGTGTGTGTGTGTGTGTGTGTGTGAGTATGTGAGACCAATGTATGTGTGTTTGAGTGAGAGTGTGTGAGTCCAGTGTGTGTGTGTGAGTGAGAGTGTGTGAGACCAGTGTGAGTGAGAGTGTGTGAGACCAGTGTGTGTGTGTGTGTGTGTGTGTGTGTGTGAGTGAGAGCTTGTTAGAGCAGTGTGAGCGTGTGAGTGTGTGAGACCAGTGTGTGTCTGTGTGTGTGAGTGAGTGAGACCAGTGTGAGGTCTGCCGTCCCATCATGCCCTTCTCTCAGCTCTCTCTCTCTTCTTCTTCTCCTGCATCAGATGTTCACCAGATACATCAAGGTTAGAGTCTGTGAATGGCTTGAGCTGGGTTTGCTGAATGCGCACACACACACACACACACACACACACACACACACACACAAGCTCTTTTGTCAAGGACTGTGAAGAATCCCTTGTTTGACTGAGAGAAATCATTCTCCAGTGTGTGTGTGTGTGTGTGTGTGTGTGTGATCGCTCTGGTTTCTCTGTTTGCTTGTGATGCTTCTTCATCTGTTGATAAATCTAGTTTCAGCATGTGAGGACTGAAGGCAACACTGAGTTTAACACACATGATCAGTGTTGTGTTCTTGTTTCAGGTGGAGCTGCTGTCACACTTCGGCTCGGAGCACTTCTGTCCTCTCAGTCTGATCAGGTCTTTATCACACACACACACACACACACACACACACTCACTCCCTCACTCACTAAATAACTAACTCTCACACTCACTCAGACACTAACTCAGTTTGACACTGTCACTCACTCTAACTCACTCACTCACTCACTCTAACTCACTCACTCACTCACTCTAACTCACTCACTCACTCTAACTTACTCAAACTCACTCGAACTCACTCACTCACTCGAACTCACTCGAACTCACTCGAACTCACTCACTTACTCGAACTCACTCGAACTCACTCACTCACTCGAACTCACTCGAACTCACTCGAACTCACTCACTCACTCGAACTCACTCGAACTCACTCGAACTCACTCGAACTCACTCGAACTCACTCACTTACTCGAACTCACTCGAACTCACTCACTCACTCGAACTCACTCGAACTCACTCGAACTCACTCGAACTCACTCGAACTCACTCGAACTCACTCGAACTCACTCACTCACTCTAACTCACTCGAACTCACTCACTCACTCGAACTCACTCGAACTCACTCGAACTCACTCGATCTCACTCGAACTCACTCGAACTCACTCGAACTCACTCACTCACTCGAACTCACTCACTCACTCGAACTCACTCACTCACTCTAACTCACTCTAACTCACTCTAACTCACTCTAACTCACTCGAACTCACTCGAACTCACTCACTCACTCTAACTCACTCACTCACTCACTCACTCACTCGAACTCACTCTAACTCACTCTAACTCACTCACTCGCTCTAACTCACTCACTCACTCACTCTCTCACTTTAACTCACTCGCTCTAACTCACTCACTCACTCGCTCTAACTCTCACACTCAATCACTCACTCACTTACTCACTCACTAACTCTCACTCACTCACTCACTAACTAACTCACTAACTAACTCTCACTCTCTCACTCACTCACTCACTAACTCTCACTCTCTCACTCACTCACTCACTTACTCATTCACTCGCTCTAACTCACTCACTCACTAACTCTCACTCACTCACTCACTCACTCACTAACTCTCACTCACTCACTCACTCACTAACTCTCACTCACTCACTCACTCACTCACTCACTCACTCACTCACTAACTCTCACTCACTCACTCACTAACTCTCACTCACTCACTCACTAACTCTCACTCACTCACTCGCTCTAACTCACTCTCACTCACTAACTCTCACCCACTCACTCATTCACTCACGAACACACACACACACACATACACACTCTCACTCTCTCTCACTCACGAACTCTCTCACTCACTCGTTCACTAACTAACTCTGATGAATCCAGATTCATAATTCCTGTTTGATTGTTGACATATAAAAGTTTTTTTCCAGAGGGGATTTTACATTTTTCTGTTTATCACTCCAGAAATCTGAAAATACTACCAACAGACAGAAACACATTTTCACCATGTTTTTAGCAGTAAAATATTGTATAAATCAGGTGAATGATATACACTATATTGCCAATAGTTTTTTGATGTCTGCCTTTACATACACATGAACTTTAATAACATCCCATTCCTGATGCGTAGAGTTTGATATGGAGCTGGCCACTCCTTACAGCTTTAACAGCTTCAACTCTTCTGGGAAGGCTTTCCACTAGGTTTAGGAGTTTGTTTATGGGAATATTTGACCATTCTTCTAGAAGCTCATTAGTGAGGTCAGGCACTGATGTTGGATGAGAAGCTCTCAGTCTCCGCTGTAATTCATCCCAAAGCTGTTCTATCAGGTTGAGTTCAGGACTCTGTGCAGCCAGTCCAGTTCCTCCACACCAAACTCCTCATCCATGTGTTTATGGACCTGCTTTGTGCACTGGCGCACAGTCATGCTGGAACAGGGACATCCACAAACTCTTCACACAAAGTTGGGAGCATGAAATTGTCCAAATGTCTTGGCTGAAGCATTAAGAGTTCCTTTCACTGGAACTAAGAGGCCAAGCCTGAAAAACACCCACACACCATAATCCCCCTCCACCAAACAACCCCACACCATAATCCCCCCTCCACCAAACAACCCCACACCATAATCCCCCCTCCACCAAACAACCCCACACCATAATCCCCCTCCACCAAACATCCCCACACCATAATCCCCCCTCCACCAAACAACCCCACACCATAATCCCCCCCCACCAAACAACCCCACACCATAATCTCCCCTCCACCAAACAACCCCACACCATAATCCCCCCTCCACCAAACAACCCCACAACATAACCCCCCTCCACCAAACAACCCCACACCATAATCCCCTCTCCACCAAACAACCCCACACCATAATCCCCCTCCACCAAACATCCCCACACCATAATCCCCCCTCCACCAAACAACCCCACACCATAACCCCCCTCCACCAAACATCCCCACACCATAATCCCCCTCCACCAAACAACCCCACACCATAACCCCCTCAACAAAACAACCCCACACCATAATCCCCCTCCACCAAACAACCCCACACCATAATCCCCCCTCCACCAAACAACCCCACACCATAATCCCCCCTCCACCAAACAACCCCACACCATAATCCCCCCTCCACCAAACAAGCCCACACCATAATCCCCCCTCCACCAAACAACCCCACACTATAATCCCCCCTCCACCAAACAACCCCACACCATAATCCCCCTCCACCAAACAACCCCACACCATAATCCCCCCTCCACCAAACAACCCCACACTATAATCCCCCCTCCACCAAACAACCCCACAACATAACCCCCCTCCACCAAACAACCCCACACCATAATCCCCTCTCCACCAAACAACCCCACACCATAATCCCCCTCCACCAAACAACCACACACCATAATCCCCCTCCACCAAACATCCCCACACCATAATCCCCCCTCCGCCAAACAACCCCACACCATAACCCCCCTCCACCAAACAACCCCACACCATAACCCCCCTCCACCAAACAACCCCACACCACAATCCCCCCTCCACCACACAACCCCACACCATAACCCCCTCAACCAAACAACCCCACACCATAATCCCCCTCCACCAAACAACCCCACACCATAATCCCCCTCCACCAAACAACCCCACACCATAATCCCCCCTCCACCAAACAACCCCACACCATAACCCCCCTCCACCAAACAACCCCACACCACAATCCCCCCTCCACCAAACAACCCCACACCATAATCCCCCTCAACCAAACAACCCCACACCATAATCCCCCTCCACCAAACAACCCCACACCATAACCCCCTCAACCAAACAACCCCACACCATAATCCCCCTCCACCAAACAACCCAACACCATAATCCCCCTCCACCAAACATCCCCACACCATAATCCCCCTCCACCAAACAACCCCACACCATAACCCCCTCAACAAAACAACCCCACACCATAATCCCCCTCCACCAAACAACCACACACCATAATCCCCCTCCACCAAACAACCCCACACCATAATCCCCCTCCACCAAACAACCCCACACCATAATCCCCCTCCACCAAACAACCCCACACCATAATCCCCCTCAACCAAACAACCCCACACCATAATCCCCCCTCCACCAAACAACCCCACACCATAATCCCCCCTCCACCAAACAACCACACACCATAATCCCCCTCCACCAAACAACCCCACACCATAATCCCCCCTCCACCAAACAACCCCACACCATAATCCCCCCTCCACCAAACAACCCCACACCATAATCCCGCCTCCACCAAACATCCCACACCATAATCCCACTCCACCAAACAACCCCACACTATAAACCCCCCTCCACCAAACAACCCCACACCATAACAACCCTCCACCAAACAACCCCACACCATAATCCCCCTCCACCAAACAACCCAACACCATAATCCCCCTCCACCAAACATCCCCACACCATAATCCCCCTCCACCAAACAACCCCACACCATAACCCCCTCAACAAAACAACCCCACACCATAATCCCCCTCCACCAAACAACCACACACCATAATCCCCCTCCACCAAACAACCCCACACCATAATCCCCCTCCACCAAACAACCCCACACCATAATCCCCCTCCACCAAACAACCCCACACCATAATCCCCCTCAACCAAACAACCCCACACCATAATCCCCCCTCCACCAAACAACCCCACACCATAATCCCCCCTCCACCAAACAACCACACACCATAATCCCCCTCCACCAAACAACCCCACACCATAATCCCCCCTCCACCAAACAACCCCACACCATAATCCCCCCTCCACCAAACAACCCCACACCATAATCCCGCCTCCACCAAACATCCCACACCATAATCCCACTCCACCAAACAACCCCACACTATAAACCCCCCTCCACCAAACAACCCCACACCATAACAACCCTCCACCAAACAACCCCGCACCATAATCCCCCCTCCACCAAACAACCCCACACCATAACCCCCCCTCCACCAAACAACCACACACCATAATCCCCCCTCCACCAAACAACCCCACACCATAACCCCCCTCCACCAAACAACCACACACCATAATCCCCCATCCACCAAACAACCCCACACCATAATCCCCCTCAACCAAACAACCCCACACCATAATCCCCCTCCACCAAACAACCCCACGCCATAATCCCCCTCAACCAAACAACCCCACACCATAATCCCCCTCAACCAAACAACCCCACACCATAATCCCCCTCCACCAAACAACCCCACACCATAATCCCCCTCAACCAAACAACCACACACCATAATCCCCCATCCACCAAACAACCCCACACCATAATCCCCCTCAACCAAACAACCCCACACCATAATCCCCCTCCACCAAACAACCCCACACCACAATCCCCCCTCCACCAAACAACCCCACACCATAATCCCCCTCCACCAAACAACCCCACACCATAATCCCCCTCAACCAAACAACCCCACACCATAATCCCCCTCCACCAAACAACCCCACACCATAATCCCCCTCAACCAAACAACCCTGCACCATAATCCACCCTCCACCAAACAACCCCGCACCATAATCCCCCTCCACCAAACAACCCCACACCATAATCCCCCTCCACCAAACAACCCCACACCATAATCCCCCCTCCACCAAACAACCCCACACCATAATCCCCCCTCCACCAAACAACCCCACACCATAATCCCCCTCCACCAAACAACCCCACACCATAATCCCCCCTCCACCAAACAACCCCACACCATAATCCCCCCTCCACCAAACAACCCCACACCATAATCCCCCTCCACCAAACAACCCCACACCATAATCCCCCTCAACCAAACAACCCCACACCATAATCCCCCTCCACCAAACAACCCCACACCATAATCCCCCTCAACCAAACAACCCTGCACCATAATCCACCCTCCACCAAACAACCCCGCACCATAATCCCCCTCCACCAAACAACCCCACACCATAATCCCCCTCCACCAAACAACCCCACACCATAATCCCCCTCCACCATACAACCCCACACCATAATCCCCTTTTGGCAATAAAGTGCATGAACAAACCTTCAGAATATCGATATGAATAAAACTAAAGTTTGGTGTGTGTAAAGCTGCTGAAGTGGAGATTTCTGACTCAAACTCACCGCCTCTAAAGATTGAAATCTTTAGACGACTATATTACGACATGTTAGATGAAATATGTATTCTGGAATTTTTTCTTTCCTCCAATCTGAAAGAACACGAGCAGTGCATGAAGCCCTGGTTTCAGCTGCAGTTTGTGATGTGAATCTGCTGACATCTCTCTCTGTCTCTCTCTGTCTCTCTCTTCCTCTCTCTCTCTCTCTCTCTCTCTCTCTCCCTCTGAAGGGTGTTCGGCACCAGTATGATGGAGGAGTATGAGCTGAACTCCGAGCCATCAGACAGACACACACACACTCACGAGGAGCAGGACTACGGTAACCATCATCTGCACACACACACACACTCACTGTCTGTCTGCCATGTCACAGAAGCCATCAACTCTGCTTTTCTCTTGATGAATGTTTAGATCAGCCTCCAGACTTTGTGCCGGTCGAGGACAGATCCTCTGGGAATCTGATCGGATCTGCCAAAGGTCAGTGCGCTTAACAGTCAGATTCCGAGGGTTTAGAATCAGGTGAACAGCTGATGATGTCTTATGTTTTCAGACGCTCTTCTCAACATGGTGAACAACATCGCTGCTAATGTGCTGGGCGGGCAGAGCGCAGGTGTGTTCTGACATCACTTCCTGCTGACGCCTGACTGTATGAAATCCTGACTGTATTAATGAGCTTGTGTTTGTGCTCTTCAGGAAACTCCTCCGCTGAAGGTCTGAACACGTCAGAACCGGCTCTCCCTGCTGGAGCGATGCACTCTGGGTATGTAACCGCACTCTAACTGTCATGAGAGAGGCCAGGAGAAATTTCCATCAGATGGCACCCTGCATTATTTTTATTTATTTTCAGTATAAATTAGTGGTGCAACGGATCACAGAATTCACTGTTCGGATCATTTACGGTATTTGATAATTTTTCAGTCAGCAACAAAAACAATTTATATATATGCTGTTTATGGGGTGGTAAATGTAACTTTGCTTTTCATTTGTTACTTAAAACTCACTTTAAGTTCTTCGATACCACATCAAAAACTACTAGACTAACTGATAAAGTTCAAACATTATTAAAGACAAGTAATAAAATTAGAACAAATACACACACTACAAGCAGAGATGAATGGTAAATAACTAAGTTACAAAATCTAACAATAATATTCAGGTACATAAATGAATAATTAAGCCTAAATGTACAATAACGTTCACTGTAGAAATTAAATATATTTGTATCTTTGTTAAAGCTGTATTTTGTTGTTTTATCAATATTAATGACACAGACAACAGCAGGAATATTAGGCTGCTGTCACTTTAAGACCAAGTGCACGGATGGAATATACTGACAAACATCCGGTTTCTTTCTCAACTGTTCACTTATGACATAACTTGCCAAGACGGGTGTTTAGACAGGTGTTTTGACATAATTTTGTGTGTGTGTGCGTTCAAAGGGCACAGCGTGTGTGTGCGGCTGAGCGCACAGATAACACGCAAGTCCCGATTTTTGCCTCTCTTTTTATGTTTAAAATTGTTTGACTGTGTACATTGGCAAGACAAAACGTGTTCAAATTATAAACTTTCACTCTATGATGGTAAAACTTGGCAGTTAATTCGCGAATCGGATGCGTGCTGAACCATGGGGGCTGATCCGTACGGATCAGGATGAACTGCGATCCGTTGCACCCCTATTCCTCACTGTTCTTCAGCTTATATCATACTCATATAATTCCCGTTCTTTTTCCATCCAGGCCAGTGACAGATCAGCTGTATGTCCCTGGGATCACCAAGACTGGCAGCATTACATCAGCGACACACACAGATGCTCCACACACTGAAGACGGGTCTGTCCGGACCGAGCCGGATGAAGACGCTCCCGTTCAGACCGAGCCTGAGGTGGAGCAGATCGTCACTCTGCTGCCCGAGGACGAGTCGGATCAGTCCTCTGGAGCAGAGCCGGGAGAAAAAGACCAGCAGAACGGACGTGTGACAGCAAAGGCAGTGCACTCTGAGTCCCGTGGCTCCTCTCTTCACGAGTTCCTCCTGCAGCGCTGCTCCTCTCTTCAGAAGAGGAAGACCATCTCACGCTCCATAATCACCTCATCTATGAGCTCAATCACAGAGAGTCCTGTCGTTCCCACACCTGTCCCGCCGGCTCCAGAGCTTCAGTCACTGGTGTGGGATCTCTCCCCGAGCCTGACCTCAGATCTGCTGGCGTCTGTTAGCGAGAGCTTCACAGCGACACTCCCTCTGCAGAGCAGTGACTCCGGTCCCAATCCTGATCCTGCGACGCTCCCTCCGCAGAGCAGTGAGTCCGGTCCCAATCCTGATCCTGTGACCAGCTCCAGTGGAGATCGGGTAGATCCGGAGAGGATCTCGGCCACATCTGCCCTTGAGAAGGACATTCCAACTCCTACTGTTTCCGTTAGTACAGTGGAAGAAACTCCGCTTACTCCCGTATCCGCTCTAGTGGATGAAGCAGCGCTGACTCCTGATGGGTTGGCCGAGGCCAGGAGCCAGGAGCTGTCGGAGGAGGACAGCAGCGCTAACATGGAGGTGGATGGGGAAACACTGGGCTCCGGCGAGGTGTCCGCTCACGCCTCCAGTCAGAAAGAGTCTGTCTTCATGAGGCTCAACAATCGCATCAAGGCGCTGGAGACGAACATGTCTCTGAGCGGACGCTACCTCGAGCAGCTGAGCCAGAGGTGAGTCCCTCCGACGTCCAGCCCCTTCAGAGCGAGCGAGATCCTCACTGCCAACTTCAGGGTCATTATTCACCTATAAAGAAGTTTAAAACACCTGAGCTGTGATGTACTGTTAGCAAAAATCCCCACACTGTCCATATTTAGATGAATATTTAATATGTGCTGCGCTTTCCTCTCATTAACAAAATAAACACACCAAAAATGACAGAAAACAGCAGTTCAGAAAACATCAGATCATAGAGATGTGGATGTTTGTAGCAGTTCTGAGATTAAGACCCATTCACGTTTATTTATACAGCACTTTATACAATAGATTGCTCTAAAGCAGCAGCTTTACAGTTAAACATGATAAAAAGTGTAAATGTCTCTTTCAGTTAGAATCACAGCTTCAGTTTCTACTATGAAGCGGCTCTCAGTGTGTTCATGTTCTTACTCGCGTCTGACCTCGATCGACAGAACAGAAGAAATAAACCAGAGAAGATTTACACCTCAAAGAAGGCGGAGCCTTAGAGCCCCTACCACCGATTACATCATTGACACATGAACCAATGGGAGTTCAGAGGTGTTTACTAGCTGGACTGAACTTTTCCTGAGAGTTTGGTTCTATGAGCTTTTTCCACTCCAGTTCATAATTCTGTATATCGGGCCTTTAATGTGTAACCCCATTTAGCAGGGCTGAGCGATATGATGAGAAAGAGATTACCGTTTCATTGATATCACAGTATGTAAATATACCCATACAGCTTTTAATGAACAAGACTGCTAAAAGGAACAAAAAAATGCCACATATTGGCAAACATAATTATTTCCCACCCATGTTGCAGGAAGTAGAAAATTTGTTGTTTCCGCAGCTTGATTGCTCTTTTTGCAGAGGAAACCGTATTTTGTCAAAATATCAAAGAAATTGTGATTCCTCAGGTCATGACCCCACTAAAATAACGACACTTTGCGAAACAAATACCCACTATGCCACAACGAACGCTGCCAGTCCCAGTCTGAAGCTGTCACAGACACTGGTGCACCCGGCGTAGAAGGGAGGTCCAGACTATAAAATCTTGTGAATGTGTGCCCATCCAGCCGCATCACACACTTCTTGGATCGGGGTTCCTGAAAGGAGGGCTCTAGAGGACGCCATACCTCTGGTTGAGTGAGCCCTCACAGCTAAAGGTGAAGGCAAACTGTACACCTGATAGGCCATAGATATAGCCTGAACTATCCAGTTGCTGATGGTCTGTTTTGAGGCTGGGAGCCCCTTCCTGGGTGCACAAAGCAAGGCTTGGGATGCAAGATAGCCTTAACTCTTCCAGGAGCAAACTCCAGGTACTCAGGAGATATAGAGAGGGCCTGAAGATCTCCTACTCTTTTAAGAGAAGTGATTGCCAAGAGAAAAGCTACCTTGAGTGAAAGGTTCTTGGCCTCCATTCCCCGGGCCTTGACAGGATGTCTGGTCACCGATTCTGGTCCTCTGGGATGTATGTTGCTCTGAGTGACAACTTTCTCCCCTGGGACCACAGGAGGATCTGATGCGCCAGTCTGCATAGAGACTGAAGATTTATATAGGACACCACTGACATATTGTCTGACCTCACAAGGATGTGTTGACCCTTGAGGTCTGGCAGGAAGACCGCCAGCATTTGTAGGCAATTTATGTGCCAGGAAGAATGATGGTCCTCTCACAGACCTTTCGTAAAGCCTGTATGGGAGGTGTCTGTTGAAACGGCTTTCCGGCGACATGACGCTCCTACCACGGGACCTTGGGACAGGAACTAAGGTTTCTTCCACATAGAGAGGGAACGAAGGCATAGCGTGTAATCTCATGCGGAACAGGTTCCCCCTCTGGGTTTCCAACCACCACTGCAGGGCCCTCATGTGCAGCAGAAAGTCCCTGCCTTCGATGCTGAGCACATCCACTTCCTCAGAAGCAGACAGCCCAGCAGCCTTTCTGCATGAGGAGGGAGAACATCAGAACTGGCAGAGGAATCCTGCCAGATCCATCTACGAACCCCATGATGTGAGACTGACCATCATCACTGAATATGGCCAGACGGGAGAGCAGCACTCGGATTGGAAGTGCTTCACAATCCGCACAGGCAGCCCCCCTCGAGAGTTGCCTGAGCGTGCTGTACTACCAAGCAGTGTGCCCGTAACTGATGTGTGTCCCCACCCGTAATAAATCTAGGACAGGGGTGCACATATCTCTTGTATTGCTGACTCGCCATGTTCATATATATATTAGATATAGTGAGATCGCTTGTGACAGACAACACCAAATAGGACATACAACAACAGAGAGCACTTGCTAAAGAACAGAAAGCTAACACTGGTGTGTGCCGGCGTCCCTTTGTAGCCTCCGTGTCACGATGGCGTAGTTTCATTAATGCTTCAGAGGCGCTACGCTGAGGGGCGTTCCCCAAAGTGTTGTTCAGACGCAGTGCGAGTTCCCCCGATAGGGAACACATTAATGTTCAACAGACAACAACAGAACAAGAGAAAATCACACAAAATTTAAGCTTTAATAAGAATCATACAGTTTATGTAGTGTTTTAATTTCTATTTTGCTACTTTATTCTACTTCTGTAGTATGTATCTTTGTTCTGTTGTATTTTTGCCTGTAATTAGTCTTCATTAGACTGTTCACTTGTCTTCATGACCCTTTCAAAGGTTTGAGTATCTTAGTTAGACTAGTATGAGTGTTTGCTCTGGACATGGGTATGGAGAAGTGTTGAGTTTGACTGGTATGTGAAGCGTTGTGAATGTTTAGCACAGATATCTGTACTGTGATGGTGGTGTGAGACTGTGGTCACAGTGAGACTGGCTGATCTGGCTGTGTGCAGGTACAGGAAGCAGGTGGAGGAGATGCAGAGAGCCTTCAACAAAACCATCATCAAGCTGCAGAACACCTCCAGAACGGCTGAGGAGCAGGTCAGAAGGACACCTGTGTGTGTGTGTGTGTGTGTGTGTGTGTGTGTGTGTGTGTGTGTGTGTGTGTGTGTGTGTGTGTGTGTGTGTGTGTGTGTGTGTGTGTGTGTGTGTGTGTGTCACCATATAACCGTGTCCTCATGCTCTTGAATGCAGGACCAGAGGCAGACGGACTCGATCCAGGTGCTGCAGGCTCAGCTGGAGAACGTGACTCGACTTGTCCTCGGCCTGTCTGTCAGTGTGAGTCGGCTACAGCAAGAGGTACTCATCCATCGCCTGAGACTAGCAGTCATCCTGTTTCATGTCTGTGTCTAGCCTGCAGGATCAGAGATCCACCGATATCTAATCTGCTGTTTTGGTGGCGACAGTGATGATAATGATGATGATGTTAGTGACGATGATGTTGTGATGGTAATGATGATGATGTTGCTGTGATCTGTAGGTGTCTGACAGGCAGAGCTACATCCTACTGTGTCTGATCCTCTGTGTGCTGCTCGCACTGCTGATCTGTGCCAACTACAATCAGATGTGTGAGAGTCCTGCGCTCGACACGTACAGATCCTGCTGCCCTGAGAGGTGAGGAGACGCCACACGGGTCATGTGTTCTGTGTTGTGAGGTCGTCAGCCTCTCTGAGATGATGGGAAATTGCAGAATTCAGGGCTAACAGAGCGAAACCTGAGTGTGTCAATGCTCTTAAAGTCTACTGAAAAATACATGTGTGATAGTTATTACTGCATAAATATGTACACCCTATAATCAGCGTTTCTTGGAAGTGTGTGGCTCAGAGTACTTAATAAAACGACAGACATGATAGATATGATTGAACAGGTGTGTAGGCTAAACATTGATTATCTTTGTGAAAAACGGTATGAAAGGCTTCAGTTTAGAGCAACACAAAAGCACTTCTGCTCATCTTGTCAAACGACGATGCACTTCAAAGCAACATCACAATTTTGATTCACAGATATTGTGTGTGCACAACAGCTAGTGTACTACATCTGTTCAGCTGTTTACTGAGCCGTGTTCATCAGGTTTTAGTTACTGTGCGTGTGAATGAGAAGTTTAATTCAGTCCGCTACTCCTGACCACAGCATTCAGAATCACCAATACACTCCAGAAATAGACCTTTATGTTCAGATTATACATAATAACGGGAACATCTTGAAGTGAGTTTTACCCTTCCGACTGAACATGCACATGCTGTTTGAAGATGCTGAATGGAGAATGGGGTGACGGATGGAAGAGTTTCTGTCAACTTAAATTCAACATCCTAATAATATACTGTCTGTTCCTCAAATAAAGCTACCGAATGTCTCCAGAAGATCTGGAATATACTGTGCTTTTATAATACTTTGTTTGCCCTTCTTTGATCTTAACAGTAACAATAATAATTCGCAGTATCTGATCTGAATTGGTCTAATACCCAATCAGACAAATTGTGATTCTAGGTGTCAGATTGTTTCATCACGAGTGCAGAGAAGTACTGCTGTAGAGACCCTGTCAGAGGCAACAGTTACCTTCCTTAAACGTCTTGAACCCGTTCTCCAAGGCTAACATCTCACAGTACAATGTGCAGGAGCGTCTCTGAGCACATACAGCATGAGCATGTGATGTTGTGTTGTTAACCCAGCTCATGCCTGCTGTTTCCAGAGAGCCGCTGTCTGATGAAGAGCCTGTGATCCTAAGACGCAGAGCCTCTGATCCGCTCTCGCTCCCGTCCCTCCAGACGCCTGAAGGTCAGTTATTGGCCTGCAATCTTTCCTCGCATCATGTGTTTTGTTGAGGATTTCACTGAGTGATCAGACACATAAGCTTTGACATTTTCTGCAGTAAAACACTTGCTGTTGGTGCTCTCTATTTCAGGAGGTTCAGAAGAAACCAGCAGCCTTAAGCAGTGTCCAGTTATTAGAAAAGTAAGATGGATGTTTCGGACTTCATGATGCAATGGTTCCCTTTCAAGGGAACTCGAGCTGCGTCGAAACACTATGGGAGCGCCCCTGCGGGATTGCGTCATGAAGCATGTATGGAATCAGTCCAGTTGCGCATAGGCGGGTGACGTCATCGACCAGGAAACTATAAGGCACACCTGAACCAAACAGCGTCAGCTTCTCTATCTTCAGCAAGCACACTGTGTGTGAATCTGTGTCCCTGGTGTTATTTTGTCTGTCTTTTGAAGTTGCTAGGCAGGAGTTTTTCACCATATATCTCTATTTAATTATAAAAGAAAAAAACTATAATGGCGAGCGAAACACTTTTTAGGAAGTGTGTTCATCCCTGCACTGGACATCTCACAGTTGGGGATACACACCAACTATGTGTTGTTTGTATGGGGGTGCAGCATGCCCAGTCAGCTCTCGAGGAAGCTGATTGTGAGCGGTTACCGTTCAGAACGCTGCCCTCCCGCCAATCATGGTTCGCGCTCCCGGCGGCTTAAGTCGTGGGGTGAGAGTGAGGAGGTCAGCACTGACGTAATTCGAGAATTCGTACCAACAACACGTCGGTGGTCTCCTAAATAAACCATCAGAGGGATTTGCGGTTTCGTCCCTAATGCAAGCTGGGTCACCAGATCCTGTGGGCCCAAAGGAAGTTGCTCTCTCTGAAGGCAATCTACATCCCTGGGTATTTAAATCAGGGAGCAGATATCCTGTCGAGGCAGGGGCCGAGGCCCGGGGAGGGGTGACTCCTGTGAGAAAACTTTGGTCGAGCAGAGGTCGACCTGTTCGCATCCCAAGAGACGACACACTGTCCTCTGTGGTTCTCTCTCAGTCAGCCAGCTCCTCTGGGGTTGATGCGATGGTTTAGGTGTGGCCAAGGTCACGTCTATATGTATCCCCCCCCCCCCCAATGCTCAGCTCACAGGAGTTCTGGAGAGAGTTCGCCGGGACGGGTTCAGTCTACTGTTGGTAGCCTCGTTGTAGCAAGCCTGAGTATGGTTCTCGGACCTAGTGTCTCTCATCGACGGCTCTCCTCTGGAGATTCCACTCAGGGGGGACCTTTTCTCTCAGGCGAGCGGGTCGATCCTTCACCCCTGCCCAGAACTGTGGAAACTGTGGTCTTGGCCTCTAAAGTGTTCAAGTCATAAGTTCAGGTCTTTCAACTGAGGTTATTGAGACCATCCTCCACTCCAGAGCTCCATCCACAAGGAAACTGTACACCTTGAAGTGGAGATTATTCACTTCCTGATGCGCAGAGCACCAGCTGGACCCGGTTAACTGCCTGGTGGGTGCAGTCCTGGAGTTCCTGCAGTAGCGCTTCTCCACAGGGTTATCCCCCTCCACACTGAAGGTGTACGTGACAGTGGTAGCGGCTTACCAGGTCCCTTTAGTCGTGTATCCTTGGGGAGACACCCACCCAAACTCGTTTCCTTCATGGCACTTTGAGGCTGAGGCCAGCAGTCCGCACAAGGGTGCCGACTTGGAATTTGGCTATTGTATTGGAAGGCCTCTCCCTGGCTCCGTTCGAGCCCATTGAAGAAGTTTCTGAGAAATATCTCAGGCCCCATCCACACTACTACATTTTAGTTTAGAAACAGAGACCTTTTGCTACGTTTGCACCTCCCGTCCAGACTAAAATGGCAAAAACGAAGACCTAAAACGGAGAAGTTTAGAAACGCTGCCGACCCCGGTTTGCGTTTTGAATCTCCGGAGGGCGTTTTAGTGTAGACGGGTCAAAACGGAGGACTTTAGAAACGATGACGCAGAGGCTCACGCTCGGGTCTCTGATTGTGTGTCATACAACGGAAGAAAACATACAACAACAGCCCGGACTACCAGTTATGTTAGTGCAAGTAAATTCTGTATTTTACAATGCTATAACTGCCTACATGCGCCGGAGGCAAGCTATTATTCCAGCGATCTCTGTCAGTTCCTGTGTGCAGCGGCGGAATCGACTGTACCTGGAGCCTCGGTTTTGGGTTAAGCCAGGAAGAACCAGCGCATGGTGGGATCATTTTATCAATGAAGTTGTAGTTCCTGAAGAATGGTGTGAAAACTTGTCCAGATCGGCAACCATCAACCTCAGCGGAATCTGAGGAATAGTCAGTCTGATTCCTGTTTACACCGGCACGCGCATGCCCAGTGTAGGTGAATGATGACGTGATCCGCATTTTCAGTCGTTTTAATGTGGACGGAGATCAGTTCTAATACGCAGCTAAAACGCTGGTGTGGACGGAGATCGTTTTCGTTTTAATTCTCCGTTTCTAAACTAAAACGCAGTAGTGTGGATGGGGCCTCACTTTAAAGACTGTATTTCTCCTCGCTATTTCGTCTCTCAAGAAAATTCAAGACATTCAAGCACTCGGTATCTCCCTCGTGCCTGGAATTCTTGCCTGGTATAGTAAAGGCTTTTCTTCACACGAGACCCCAGGCTATGTTCCTATGATCCCTACTAATAATGTAAGACCAATTGTACTGCAGGCCTACAGGGCTCCTCCCTTTCCGATGTCAGACCAAGAGAAACTAAATCTGCTCTGCCCTGTCAGGGCCCCTGTGGAGGAAATCTGAACAGTTGTTTATTTGCTTTGGGTCACCCAGGAAAGGGTGTCCTGCATCTAAGCAGAGAATGAGCAAGTGGGTGGTTGAGGCTATCTCACTTGCTTATGAGTCTGCTGGTCAGCCTTCACCTTTGGGCTGCACGAGGTCACTCGACTAGGAGTATGGCTGCTTCTAAAGCTTTATTGTCAGGAGTTTCGCTCCACAATGTTTGTGATGCGGCAGGCTGATCCTCACTGCACACATTCGTGAGGTTCTATGATCTTGACTTCAGCTCCACTCCAGGGTGGCAGGTGCTTTCGTCTTAATGTGCGCACTGACTTCACACGGACGGACACTTGCTCTTATGGCGACATGGGTTTTAGCGTTCCCACAGCGTTTCGACGCAGCATGAGTTCCCTTAAAAGGAACGTCTCGGTAACGTGTAACCCTAGTTCCCTGAAGAGGGAATGAGACACTGCATCACCCTGTCATACTCCCGCCATACTCCCGGCATGCCCGTGATCAACTAGCTTCAGCCTATCAGAAGCTGACGCTGTTTGGTGTACTTTAAAGATTCCTGGTTGATGACGTCACCCACCTATGATGTTCTGTCACGCCATTGGACTGATTCCATACGTGCTTCATGATGCAATCACACAGGGGCCTTCCCACGGTGCTTCGACGCAGCGCCTTGTTCCCTCTTTAGGGAACTAGGGTTACATATGTAACCGAGACTTTTTTATGGGCAGTAAAACCCAGAAAGCATTCATAGCGTTTATCGGTGAGGAAATAATCACTGTTGGTTTGTCTTTGTTGCAGAAGAAGCATAAGCTGAAGCTCAGCAGGAGTCTAGATACACAAGCCGCTCCACCGGTCGCTGGTGTGATTCCTCAGAGCACGATTGGCCCTCAGGCTTTGGAGGTCAGAGACGTGATGTCAGAAGGCTCCGAGGGCTCCTCACATTCTGATGAGACTCTGTTCTGCGGATTCACCAGCTGTGCTCGTCTGTGTGAGACGATTCCAGCGCCGGGACGCTGGATGCAGAGCAAACGGCTGAAGACTCCAGAACAGCTGCATCAGCCTCTGCAGCGCAGCGTCCCGCATAATCTGACCCGGGGTCTGACTCGCACTGGACACACTGAACCGCACTGGACACACTGACCCGCCGATGCTGAGAACACTCTTACACTGGAGCTGCTTGCACTGTTCCAACACACTGGACTCTAAAACCTTCTGCAGTCTCTATTCAACACAGATTTATACAGTTTGAGACTATCTTTTGTAATAATGTGCCACTGGCCTTTCAGACAATCATAAATAAAATATAAATAATTGAACTGCTGCATTGATTTTCTTGTTGTGTATTCTGATAAATGCATTCACCCTCTGGTCATTACTTTTTTCCGCTTGAATATGTAAATATTCCGATAATAATTATCCTATACACTCACCAGACACTTTATTAGTAACACATTGCTAATACCGGGTCGGATCCCTTTTTGTCTTCAGCCCTAATTCTTCGTGGCAGAGATTGAACAAGCTGCTGGAAACATTCCTCAGAGATTTTGGTCATGTTGAACATCATAGTATCACGTATTTTATATTGACATGATAGTATCACGCAGTTGCTGCAGATTTATAGGCTGCACATCCATGATGCGAATCTCCCGTTCCAGCACATCTCAAAGCTGCTCAAAACTATGTTCCTTTTTAGAAAGCGATCTGTGAGGATTTCTAGTCAGGAATTAGACCTTATCATAGTACTGAGACGGCTCTCATTAGAGTTACAAATTATTTGCTCTTATCATTCAATCATGGTTTTATCTCTCTATTAGTGTTACTCGATCTTAGTGCCGCATTTGACACTATCAACCACAACATTCTTTTAAATAGACTCGAAAACTATGTTGGCATTAGTGGAATATGCAATTTTACTAATGCCAACATAATTTTCGAGTCTATTCTAGTCTATTAGCATGGTTCAAATCATACTTATCTGACTGTTATCAGTTTGTAGTGGTAAATTATGTCATATCGATCACAAGTTCAGTATGGAGTACCGCAAGGCTCAGTACTAGGACCGTTGCTGTTCACTTTTTACATGCTATCATTGGGAGATATCATTAGGAAGCATGGCATTAGTTTTCACTGTTATGCTGATGATACTCAGCTCTATATTTCTTTGCTCACCGACGAGACTTACCAACTCACAAAATTAACGGAATAACAAAATTATTGCGAAAAACAAAAACTTGGATGACTAGAAATTTCCTGGGCCTAGACACGACCACAACGCATGATGTAGTCAGCCGAATCCGGCCGTTTCCATACACAATCACATCATCTAGATAGTTCTGGACTCCATGAAGGCCTTTCAGTATTGTAACCATAACTTTTTTTAAAGATGCCGGCGCTGAGGCCAAGCCATACGGTACCTTACGAAATCGAAATGACCATTCATGAGTGATGAAAGCCGTCAGATCTCGGCCTTCTCGTGAAGCATCACTTGGAGGTATGTGTTGTTCAGATCGATGCTTGAAGACATTGTGGCCCTCTTTAGTTCAGTGAGTAAGTCCTCCATGTGTGGAAGTGGATGGCTATCGATAATTACTGCCCTGTTTGGCTCCCGCAAATCCACACGTAAAAAAAATTCTGAATTTTTCTTTGTTGTCACCACAATAGACACCCATGGGGAGGCATCCACCCTCTCAATGATGCTTTCAGCTTGTAAACGACAAAGTTCTTTGGAAACTGCATTTCTAACCGATAAAGGAAGTCTTCACAGTTTTTTCTGTACAGGCTGTACTTACTCTGTTACTTTCATCCGATGTACAAAGCCTTTAGCGCATCCGATGGCCTCTGTTGTTGATGCAGCTGTTACTTGTCTCACGATGGTAGGAGAGGAGGTTGAGACCACTTCATTTCCAGCAATATGAATGTTTAGGCCAGACACTAATCCCAGTATAGCGGTGCCTTTCTCAACAACAATAATATAATAATATTGTTATGTGTTAGTGTTCTAATCTGTATGTCATTGCAGTTTCCCTGGTAGATCACCTGCAATCAACCGGTTAATTGGTGTCACCTGACGGGAGCTACTTAAATCTAGGACGCATGCTCTTGCGCTCTCTCTCGTCTTGCAGCCGGCAGAGCAGTAGCTGTGTTTTGCTTCTACAGTCCCCTTTTTCCTTTTTATATTAAATAAACTTTGTTTAATTGGCAGACTTCTGTCTTTGTGTCCTTTATGTTGCATCCCTAGAGTCAGGGTTGTAACAATATACATGCGCAGATAAGCATCCGAGTACAGGCAGTGCCGGTTTAGGGCATGCACAAATACTTAACACTAGAACTCCCAAGGCAGTCATTTTGACTGTTTAAAAATTTTGCAATGTAATAACTTTGTTGAAATAAAACCCATGTAACTATAGGACCCTGACTTTTCCTAAATGTGCCTATATTTTATTCTATCATTGTTATTTTATTAAAATTACAAGGCACAAAAGAGTTTTAAGTATTTCTACCTTGAATGGCCATAACAGTCATACAGACCGTATGCATTACTGACCGTGTGTCGGTTGCTCCTTTTTCCGCTCTTGAAGATGCATCACCGTAGACTAGCAACAATTTCGCTTGTTGTTTGTTTAGTCTATTACATAACAACATTTACGTAAAGTACATTAACATAAAAGCATTTACGTAGATCGTTGGGAATATCCCTTCAAAAATAAAACTCAGCCACTGCGTCTTCAGCGGTCGAGTTTAGGAACACCAAAATGACTGCTGTGTTCCTTATTACAGCGAAGAACAGAACACCACAATCGCTTAGACGCCATTCTGCTCCAGTGTCTCAACAATGGTGGACTACGATGACAGCTCGCTCAGGGCGGGTCTGTGTTGAAACACTGCTGTCAATCAACAATCGTGGGAGGGGCGTCCGATTTAGTGGCGTCACAAGATCGAATGGCTCAATTTGAGGCAGGGGAAAAAGTAGATGGAGATTAAAACAAAAACACTGGATGGATTTTTATCATTATATGATGGTTGTGTACAGGCACTGCCAACACACATTTCAGTACAATCAACTTCAGTACAATCAGCTTTACCATTATATGACCCCTTTAATGCGACATCGGGTGCTGCTGTTTCCATCCTCCCTCATCATCTTTATAAGCGTAATTTCAGTACATCTTCCTTACGACCCCCTCCGTGTGAATCTGGTGACTTACCCTAAACCAGCACTGCCTGTGGAAACATTTCCATCTCAAAATTGCCTTCTGTTTTGTTCAAGCATCTTTCTTTTAGTGTAGACAATCGTCAGTACAGTACCAGACATGCAATTAAAGGCATCTTCACTTTACCCATAGCAAGAACAAATGCCATAAAAAACACTTATGTTTAGGGGTATGAAGGAATGGAATAAACTGCCAAAACATATCATAATAATGTCAAAAAATTTAAATTATATGTAAAACAGCATCTATCAAAATAATACATCTGACTGTTTATATTTATTTATATATGTGTCTGAATATGTATGTACATGCACATGTGTAGGTATATTTATGGGCGTATGTGTAGAATGTGTTTTTATATTGTGTGTATATTTCATGCCCGTATGAGGGCACATATGTACGTTGATATGTGTATATACATGTGTATATGTATGTGTTTATGTGTATGTGTTTGTGTATTTACCTTTTCCATTTATTTGTTGTATTTTTAATGTACATATTTTTCAGGACCCCAGGAAGAATAGCTGCAGCATGGCTGTGGCTAATGGGGATCCTTTCAATAAAACATAAAACATAAACACTTATTGTTAATGATATGATCACAGACTACAACCTAGCTGTGCTGTGTTTAACAGAAACCTGGCTAAAACCAAAAAATTACATTATTTTAAATGTAATTTACACCCCCCATGATTATTGTTATAAACATGAACCTCGTCTGAAAGGCAAAGGAGGTGTTGCTGTACTTTATAGTAATAGTTTCAGAATTATAAATATAATTCTGCGAAATAATTCTTTTGAAGTGTTGGTTCTTAATGTAACAATATCTAGTGTAAATGAAAAATCACGTTTGAGATTTGTGCTGGCTACTGTATACAGGCCACCAGGGCACCATACAGACTTTATCATAATTTGCTGACTTTCTATCAGAATTAGTAATGGCTGCAGATAAAGTCCTAATTGTTGTTGATTTTAATATACATGTAGATAATGGAAAAGATGTATTGGGATTGGCATTTAAAGACATTCTTAACTCTATTGGAGTTAGACAACACGTGTCAGGACCTACTCATTGTCGTAATCATACTCTAGATCTAATATTATCACATGGAATCAATGTTGATGCTGTTGAAATTCTGCAGCAGAGCGATGACATCTCAGATCATTATCTAGTCTCATGTAAATTACATTTAGCCAAGGCTGCAAAGCCAACTCCGTGTTACAAGTATGTTAGATCTATCACTTCTGCCACTAAAGATTGCTTTATAAATAATATTCCTAATCAGTTTCATCGTCTCAGCATCCCAGATAGCTTAGAAGAACTCGATATTGCGACAGAAACTTTTAACTCTCTCTTTTCCAGCACTTTAGACACAGTTGCTCCGCTGCGCTTAAAGAAGATTAAAGAAAATATTTCAACGCCGTGGTACAACAAGCACACCCGGGCCCTTAAGAAAGGAGCCAGAAAAATGGAGCGAAACTGGAAAATAAACAAAACCCTAAGTATTCATTTGAAACAGTGGCTAAATTAATGAAAAATAAAGCTTCAAGCCCAGACGTTTCCAAGCAGCACAACAGTAATGACTTTATGAACTTCTTCACTTATAAGATTGATAATATCAGGGAGAAAATAATAACTATGCAACCGTCTACTACAGTATCGCATCAGACAGTGCAGTGTAGTCTCCCTGACGAAAAATTCGATTCATTCATTGCTATAGGAGAGGATGAATTTACTAAATTCGTTAAATCGACAACATGCATGTTAGACTCTATACCGACTAAACTATTGAAAGAGATGCTTCCAGAGGTCATAGATCCACAGCGACCCCATTGATTTCAACGGAGAAGACTGAAGCCCGATTATTGCACTTCCTGTCTGATGGCTGAGCGACTGCGCAGGCTCAAACTGAGCTTGACGACAGTCTGAACGTTGAAAATCTTCTAGTAGCTGTGCCAAGACAAATCTGAATCACCTAATTCCTCAAACACGTTGTTGAAATATTTTGTCCTGTTGCTTTTATGGACTCTCTATCTATGGGCTTCTCCTTGACTTTACGCCTCTATGCCCCCCCGATTGCCTCATAGACAGTAAAAGATTGCCTGCGAGCTTCTCCTACTGTCTATACGGTAATGTCTCTATTGTGTGACAGAACGTCGCGTGGTTATGACGCAATCATTAGCCTATTTTTACAAAAACAGCTTCTACGGGGCCATAACGTAAGATACAAAGTAATGGAGCCTTTTATACATTGTCGTGTTTCTTTATAAATAAACAATGGACAAATTAAGTCTTTGGACGCCTCAGATGTAAAGTTATTCGCTGTCAAAGTGACGCCAAAATGAATGGGAGTCAATGTAATGCTAACAGCAGGTGAAGTTCTGCTACAATGGCGGCTCCCGCGAAGCTTCAGTTTCCGGCTGATGGATCACACGCTTGAAAATTACTGCTCCACTTCACATTGTCCAATGCAATTTGAACTTGTTGTTGCCAGATGACGATTGGTGGGTGTATTGTACATGACAAACAGGCTTCAATGAATTATGTAATATTTTAAAATATGTGATATGTTGATTTTTAATTGAATTGACACACTAGGGAGACTGACTTCTTCAGTCAAGTCCAAAGCAAGAGTCACACGCAACTGACGCAACCCATAGCAACGCGTTATGGCAACGACACCTCAGACTGACAGAAACGGAAAAATAAACGACAATGTGTACAAAACTAAAGTAGCCTAAATTCACATGTTAATTA
This sequence comes from Siphateles boraxobius, assembly GCF_051911475.1. NCBI lineage: Eukaryota > Metazoa > Chordata > Actinopteri > Cypriniformes > Leuciscidae > Siphateles > Siphateles boraxobius. The sequence continues at coordinate 868,421 of NW_027509200.1, read as the reverse complement.
TAATCAAATGCATTTTGTTTTATTGACCACAATATTATCATTGATATTTGTTTGAGAAGGGCACTTTTGATTAATTTTGAAAAAGGGCAGGGGCACGAGCACCCAAAGGGTTCTGGACATGTGGAACAAATGTTAAGTTTGAATCAAATATCACCCCCAGATTTTTTTTATTTTGTTTGAAACTCCATAGCAGAGCCATCCACCTTTATGGTTAGAATGCCAGCTTTACGTATTTGGTGGGTTGAACCAATCAGCATCAGCTCAGTCTTGTCACTGTTGAGACAAAGAACATTTTGTGGCGACCATATTTTTACCTCCAATATGCAGTGTTCAAGAAAGGCAACAGCCGAGTTATCACCAGGTTTTGAGTGAATGTAAATCTGAGTGTTGTCTGCATAAAAATGAAACTTAACACCAAGGATCTTAGAAGTTGCCCAAGGGGAAAATTTTACATGCTAAAAAGTAAGGGACTCAAAACTGAACCCTGGGGATGACCAAATTGCACTGAACCAATATTGGACCTAAATTCACCCAGGGACACAAACTGCCCACGGTCTGAGAGGTAAGAATTGAACCAGTTTAATACAGTGTCAGTAACACCAAAAACAGTTTCCAAAAGAGCAAGTAAAAGAGAATGATTTACAGTGTCAAAAGCTGCACTGAGATCGAGAAGAATCAGGATTGAAAGACAGCCAGAGTCAGCAGCAATTAACAGGTCATTGGTGACTTTAACTAATGCTGTTTCAGTGCTATGCAGTTTGTGGAAGCCAGGTTGGAGGGGCTCAAAAAGGTTTTGTAAAGTGAGGTGAGTGAATAACTGCGAAGCCTAAATTCGTTCAAGCATTTTAGCAAGAAAGGGCAGATTGGAAATGGGAGTGCTATTTAGTGCAGTGGTTCCAGAACTGGGGAACTGGGAGTTATAGAAAGTTGTTTAGGCAAGGCTACGGCATAGTGTACGGTTAGCATATTGTTATGCTAAAGAAACCTCTTCAGGGTCATACAAGACCCAACTGTGTAATTGTCCCGCTTAAAATTCACAAATGCCAAAATACCAGATGTTATCGGTCCAACAAAAGCAAACAGAACCCATTATAATCAGCTGTCTGGGTGCGTGCGACACAACTAATCCCTGACAGTGAACCGATGCTCAGTCTCAGATATAGCCGACTCTGGCGTTGGCTTTATCCGCGTCCAGTGGACCGTCTCTGTTGTGGCGCGGTCCTCACTGAACATCTCTCACCCTCAGATTCACCAGCTCAATGGAGGGAAATGAAGGAGACCAGTGTTGCCTCAGAATATCAGCTTCTGACAATATCACTTCTGAGGCCAAGTAGTTAAGTAGAACTATATTACAATATTTCAAATAAATCCTATAGACTTTGGTATATCAAGTACACGTCTGAGAGTGTCTCTATCTGGGTAGATATATATTCCTCAAAGAATCCTTAAACAAAACAAAAAAACAGTTGCATTGATAATAATCATAAAGGTTTCTTGAGCTGTTTTAAACAAAAATGTTGTGGTTTTAATCATTTTAACATTTCTCCCAAAAAATCAACATTAAAATGGTAACATGCACATTTCATGTACATTTAAAGTGTGAACGTTCAGCTATCTGTGTTTTTATTTTATTTAATTTTTTTACTGAAACTAAGTACACAAGGTCATCATGACTGTTACAATATCAAGTCACAGAATATTTTACACATCTTGATATACAATATCACACTTGGTTCAACTCAATGGTTAATTTTTCCCAATACTTGTTACATTTTTCAAATTTGACACTTAATATAAATGTAAGTCTCTCCATACAGTATATTTATTTTACAATCCCTAGCCATTGATCTTTTATCGGGGTCAACCAAGTATTTATCTTTGTCTTCACAAAGCCACGGCTCGGTGTGCCTGATATAGAGCTATATTCTTCCATTCAAATTCCCTCAAGGATCTTGAGTTTGTAGTAATTGCTTGTATCACACATAAATCTGTCCAGTCTTCATCTGTTATTTGAGAATCTGAATCTTTATCCTATATTTGTTTGATGTATATTGACGAATGGTTCTTGGATGCTTGTATACATCCATATAATACTGAAACCAGCTTTTTGTTATCTTCTAATGTATATGTGTTTAAATATATAGTAAATCAATTATAATCGTCCATCAATGTACTGTGAACCTTTTTGTTAAAGCAATCTCTAACCTGCAAATATCTATAAAAGTCCTGCATTTCTAGTCCAAATGTATTTGAATGACCTGATAACCCCAAACCTGAACAGTAAGATCCAAACCCAGTGTTTAATCTCTCGTCCATCCTCTAACTCTGGCTCAAATGCTATCCAGCTTAAAACTCCAGCTTGTTTCTCTTGTTGCAGTTTCTTTAATACCCTAACCTTACCCTCAATGGTAATACAGTCCAAGTATTCAATCTGTTTTAGCTCCCTTCAGCAACATTTTTATCTCCAAGTATCGACTGTATGCACGTATATATATGTGAAACTTCTAGGGTTTTCCATCTTGACTCATAGCTTGATATACACCAACTTACTGAGGGTTTCAGCTGTGCAGCATTAATAATAGTCCTGAAGCTCCATGGTCTCCTTCGCTTCTCTTTTGTTTTAAACCTTATCCTAGGTCTTCTACCATTCCAGACAAACCTGGAAATCTTGCCGTCCCATTCATAAAACTGTGTTTGCGATTCTTCCGGAGGCAGTGATTGAAAAAGATAAAGTATCCGTGGTAACATGTTCATTTTAATTGTTTCTATTCCATTACTGATATCTACTGTGAAAAGAGTCCATTTAGAAATTTCAGATTTGACCTCATTAATATACTTAATTACTAATGCATCATTACTTCTGAAGAGTTTCGATATATATTTTGTTAGGGTTATCCTTATCCCTTAAATATTTTAGAGTTCCAGTTAAAATCATATTGAGGGCCCTACATTTAGAAATACTCCAGATTTGCCAGAAACAATAGGACATCTGCACACAGCATAAAGCACATAACACTTTAAAACATTTAATCAATAATTAATTAAAAACTGAATTTTGCCAACACTCGATACTCCATTATCATTGCATTGGAGATACATTTCAAATGCATTCTCAGTCTGCTTCTGTATCGCTGTACCATTCAAGATACTCTTATTAAGTCTCCAAAGTGTATCTTTCTGTGGATTGTCTAAGTGTTGAGTAAGGTCAGATACCGGAGTTATACATGAATAGATAATCAATTCTTCAGTGCATGGAACGGCATGCTGAATAAAGAGTGAACTGTTTTTCCCTAGCTGTAATTCTCTCCATTTATCCATCAAACCCAATTCTTCTAGCATTCTTTAAACCCTTTTAGTATCTGGATTTTTCTTTTTGGAAGGATAAGTTGTACATTTAAATCTAAGGATTCTGTGGCTATTACCGGTAAGTCAAATATTTTATTTAAAAAGGGTTTAGTGCCTCCTGGTGGAGCGTATATGTTAAATAACGTTACTTCTTTATTACATAATTTGCCTCTAGCAAAAATATATATTCCCTCTTTATCTTTTATTTCAGACTTAAAGTCAGAATTCACGGCATTAGATATCTAGATTTCTGATTTATAAGTTTCTTTAGTTTCTCATGTTCCGGTGGGGATTAATGGATCTCTTGCCAATACATTATCTGTATTCTTTCTCGTTTCATTTTTGCAATAATTCTACTCCTTTTAATTGGATTATGTAGCCCATTGACATTAAATGTAATTATATTCCTGACTATACATATATTTTTTTCAATTCACATAACTTTGTATTGTGTTTCCCATGACAACATAATAAACATAATAAACAATGTATAAATAATCATAACAAAGAGAACAGCAGAATAAAAAAGCGGAACAAAAACAAAAGACTTCCAAGTCCAAGGTTTAAAGTAAATCCTGAATTTGATAGGAAATCCTGGTGTCTGTCAAGAGCCTCTCATTAGTCCAAAAGAAAATACTAAGTTGTTCCCATTTAACCGGTTTAAGGATTCAACACGGGCTTAGAGAGAAAAAATAATAATAATATTGAAACCTTCATAAACTAGAAAGGAGATAAATTAACGGGTTATTTACCCCTTTACTTCAGATTCTATAACATCAAATCTGTTCTTTCAACAGGTATTATCCACGTCCATATTGTCAACAAAGTTTCTCTCGATTAGATGATCTAAAAGAGTCTTAGGGTCTACATGTTGTCATGGTTGTGGTGCTGAAGTGAGTTCAATCTGACCAATTTGGAGTGTTTGTGATATATCGGGTAACTTGTTGAGCCTCTTCTGTATTATCAGCACAAGGAAGACACGAGTGTTATATTACTTTATTGGCATATACATTTAGATATGTAAACTACGGCCTGCAATAAGTTCTGTGGCGACCCGTGAGGACTTCAAAAATTAAAAAGCATCTGGCCCGTAATAGAGAACAGAAATGTAATTCACTAAAGCAATGGTTCCCAAACTTTAATTGCCGGGATTCCCTTTTGAGGCCACTGGAGCTGCTGGAGAGGAGACCACTGGTGCTGCGGGAGAGGAGGCCACTGGAGCTGCTGGAGAGGACTTCATTGGTGCTGCTGGAGAGGAGGCCACTGGTGCTGCTGGAGAGGAGGCCACTGGTGCTGCTGGAGAGGAGGCCACTGGTGCTGCTGGAGAGGAGGCCACTGGTGCTGCTGGAAAGAAGACCACTGGAGCTGCTGGAGAGGAGGCCACTGGTGCTGCTGGAAAGAAGACCACTGGAGCTGCTGGAGAGGAGGCCACTGGAGCTGCTGGAGAGGAGACCACTGGTGCTGCCGTAGAGGAGGCCACTGGAGCTGCTGGAAAGACAACCACTGGAGCTGCTGGAGAGAAGGCCACTGGTGCTGCTGGAGAGAAGGCCACTGGAGCTGCTGGAGAGAAGACCACTGGTGCTGCCGGAAAGAAGACCACTGGAGCTGCTGGAGAGGAGGCCACTGGAGCTGCTGGAGAGGAGACCCCTGGTGCTGCCGTAGAGGAGGCCACTGGAGCTGCTGGAAAGACAACCACTGGAGCTGCTGGAGAGAAGGCCACTGGTGCTGCTGGAGAGAAGGCCACTGGAGCTGCTGGAGAGAAGACCACTGGTGCTGCCGGAAAGAAGACCACTGGAGCTGCTGGAAAGGAGAAAACTGGAGCTGCTGGAGAGAAGACCACTGGTGCTGCTGCAGAGAAGACCACTGGAGCTGCTGGAGAGGAGGCCAATGGAGCTGCTGGAGAGAATGCCACTGGAGCTGATGAAGAGGAGGCCACTGGTGCTGCTGGAGAGGAGGCAACTGGTGCTGATGTAGAGGAGGCCACTGGAGCTGCTGGAGAGGAGGCCACTGGAGCTGCTGGAGAGAATGCCACTGGAGCTGATGAAGAGGAGGCCACTGGTGCTGCTGGAGAGGAGGCCACTGGAGCTGCTGGAGAGGAGGCCACTGGTACTGATGGAGAGGAGACCACTGGAGCTGCTAGAGAGGAGGCCACTGGAGCTGCTGGAGAGGAGGCCACTGGTGCTGCTGGAGAGAAGACCACTGGAGCTGCCGGAGAGGAGGCCACTGGTGCTGATGGAGAGGAGGCCACTGGAGCTGATGGAGAGGAGGCCACTGGAGCTGCTGGAGAGGAGGCCACTGGTGCTGATGGAGAGGAGGCCACTGGAGCTGATGGAGAGGAGGCCACTGGAGCTGCTGGAGAGGAGGCCACTGGTGCTGCTGGAGAGAAGGCCACTGGAGCTGATGGAGAGGAGGCCACTGGTGTGGCTGGAAAGTAGACCACTGGAGCTGCTAGAGAGGAGGCCACTGGAGCTGCTGGAGAGGAGGCCACTGGTGCTGCTGGAGAGAAGGCCACTGGAGCTGATGGAGAGGAGGCCACTGGAGCTGCTGGAAAGTAGACCACTGGAGCTGCTGGAGAGGAGGCCACTGGAGCTGCTGGAGAGGAGGCCACTGGTGCTGCTGGAAAGAAGACCACTGGAGCTGCTGGAGAGGAGTTCACTGGAGCTGATGGAGAGGAGACCACTGGAGCTGCTGGAGAGGAGGCCACTGGAGCTGCTGGAGAGGAGGCCACTGGAGCTGCTGGAAAGGAGTCCACTGGAGCTGCTGGAGAGAAGGCCACTGAAGCTGCTGGAGAGAAGACCACTGCTGCTGCTGGAAAGACAACCACTAGTGCTGCTGGAGAGAAGGCCACTGGAGCTGATGGATAGGAGGCCAATGGAGCTGCTGGAGAGGAGGCCACTGGTGCCACTGGAGAGAAGGCCACTGGAGCTGATGGAGAGGAGGCCACTGGTGCTGCTGGAGAGAAGACCACTGGAGCTGCCGGAGAGGAGGCCACTGGTGCTGATGGAGAGGAGGCCACTGGAGCTGATGGAGAGGAGGCCACTGGAGCTGCTGGAGTGGAGACCTCTGGTGCTCCTGGAAAGACAACCACTGGAGCTGCTGGAGAGGAGGCCACTGGTGCTGCTGGAAAGAAGACCACTGGAGCTGTTGGAGAGGAGGCCACTGGTGCTGATGGAGAGGAGGCCACTGGAGCTGCTGGAAAGACAACCACTGGTGCTGATGGAGAGGAGGCCACTGGAGCTGCTGGAAAGACAACCACTGGAGCTGCTGGAAAGGAGTCCACTGGAGCTGCTGGAGAGAAGGCCACTGAAGCTGCTGGAGAGAAGACCACTGGTGCTGCTGGAGAGGAGGCCACTGGAGCTGCTGGAGAGGAGGCCACTGGTGCTGCTGGAGAGAATGCCACTGGAGCTGCTGGAGAGGAGGCCACTGAAGCTGCTGGAGAGAAGACCACTGCTGCTGCTGGAGAGGAGTCCACTGGAGCTGCTGGAGAGAAGGCCACTGAAGCTGCTGGAGAGAAGGCCACTGAAGCTGCTGGAGAGAAGACCACTGCTGCTGCTGGAGAGGAGACCACTGGTGCTGCTGGAGAGGAGGCCACTGGAGCTGCTGGAGAGGAGGCCACTGGAGCTGCTGGAGAGAAGGCCACTGGAGCTGATGGAGAGGAGGCCACTGGAGCTGCTGGAAAGTAGACCACTGGAGCTGCTGGAGAGGAGGCCACTGGAGCTGCTGGAGAGAAGGCCACTGAAGCTGCTGGAGAGAAGGCCACTGAAGCTGCTGGAGAGAAGTCCACTGGAGCTGCTGGAGAGGAGGCCACTGGAGCTGCTGGAGAGGAGGCCACTGGTGCTGCTGGAGAGAATGCCACTGAAGCTGCTGGAGAGGAGGCCACTGAAGCTGCTGGAGAGAAGACCACTGCTGCTGCTGGAGAGGAGACCACTGGAGCTGCTGGAGAGGAGTCCACTGGAGCTGCTGGAGAGAAGGCCACTGAAGCTGCTGGAGAGAAGACCACTGCTGCTGCTGGAGAGGAGACCACTGGAGCTGCTGGAGAGGAGTCCACTGGAGCTGCTGGAGAGAAGGCCACTGAAGCTGCTGGAGAGAAGGCCACTGAAGCTGCTGGAGAGAAGACCACTGCTGCTGCTGGAGAGGAGACCACTGGTGCTGCTGGAGAGGAGGCCACTGGAGCTGCTGGAGAGGAGGCCACTGGAGCTGCTGGAGAGAATGCCACTGGAGCTGCTGGAGAGGAGTCCACTGGAGCTGCTGGAGAGAAGGCCACTGAAGCTGCTGGAGAGAAGGCCACTGAAACTGCTGGAGAGAAGACCACTGCTGCTGCTGGAGAGGAGACCACTGGTGCTGCTGGAGAGGAGGCCACTGGAGCTGCTGGAGAGGAGGCCACTGGAGCTGCTGGAGAGAATGCCACTGGTGCTGCTGGAGAGAATGCCACTGGAGCTGCTGGAGAGGAGGCCACTGGTGCTGCTGGAGAGGAGGCCACTGGAGCTGCTGGAAAGAAGACCACTGGAGCTGCTGGAGAGGAGGCCACTGGTGCTGCTGGAGAGGAGGCCACTGGTGCTGCTGGAGAGGAGGCCACTGGAGCTGCTGGAGAGGAGACCACTGGTGCTGCTGGAGAGGAGGCCACTGGAGCTGATGGAGAGGAGGCCACTGGTGCTGCTGGAGAGGAGGCCACTGGAGCTGCTGGAGAGGAGGCCACTGGTGCTGCTGGAGAGGAGGCCACTGGAGCTGATGGAGAGGAGGCCACTGGAGCTGATGGAGAGGAGGCCACTGGAGCTGATGGAGAGGAGACCACTTGAAAAGATTATTACTTGTGACATTAGGACAAAATATATGGATATGAGAACATGTATACAACAAAAATAAAGATATTTTAAACCTCTGCTGTTTTCACAAATCACAAATATATGAGAATAGGGAGAACTGAATAGGGAGAAGTCTGTGGGGTAAAATCATAATTATTGTAGAATGTTCTGAACATGTTTTTCCGTCAAATATAATCTAACTAGGTGGGCGGATAAAAATATTTGGGCTTTATATTTAAAAATTTTGTGGGGTGGTGATGGCGCAATGGATAAGACACATGCCTGTGGTGTGAGTGACCGGGGTTCGAATCCACTGTGAGACACCAATGTGTCCCTGAGCAAGACATTAACCCCTAGTTGCTCCAGAGGCGTGCGACCTCTGACATATATAGCAATTGTAAGTCGCTTTGGATAAAAGCGTCAGCTAAATGAATAAATGTAAATTGCCTCAAGTTAACACCAGCTAGCCAGTTAGCATTAGCTAACAATATTTTTCAAGAGGTGTTGATGGGTGAGTCAAATCTGGAAACTTCTAAATTTAATCACAAATAAAATGAAAGACATTTCTCTTAAACTCATTTATTAATCTTAGCCTTGTGGTTATCTTGTAAATATATATAATTGTGATATTGATATAGTTTGTACATTCTGTGGTTTACATGTCACATTTTATCATTTATTTCATGTGTTTTTGGTCCGATGTCTGTTCTTTTCATGTCCATCTTTACATGTTTTATTAGTTCTTTTTTCCTTCGACAAATCGAATGTTACTCAATTCATCTGCTACTTCTTTTAGCTAAATTTAGCATTCATGAATGTAAATTTGGGGGGAAAAAGCCTTTTGATTTTCAATTTTAAAATCAGAAGTTCAACGATAGGTAAATACAATGTTATATTTAAAATTAAGAAAGCTGTCAAATGTGTTTCTATTTGTAAACATTTTCATATTTTTATTAAACTTTTAAATTGGTCACTGTTTCATTTTATGTATTAATGTCTTGGTTTTGTTTATTCAATGTACCCCATTGACTACTTGAGAATCTTTAAAACAGTTTTTTAAAGGCACATGTATTTACAGCATAATTGTGATGACGTCAGATGCCCAATGACACGCCCTCATGTGTTCCTCCAATCAGAAGCGCTTCCTGTCAGAATCGGATGGATTATGGATATCTCATATCTTTCATATGTTCATTCTGAAGAGAAAAAGACAGATCTGCTCTGATTCTTAAACTACAGTATATTTATATATAGGCACGTGTGTGTGTAACGTGAATATGTGTTATCTTTACGTTTGTGTCATGACATCAGATTTAGACTTGACAGGAAGTGTTTAGTAAAACTGCTGAATGATTTCCTTAGCGTCGCCTCGCGCAGGATTATAACGATATAACGATTTTCTGCGGTTGTTTCTGACTAACGTTACAGCACGATCGTTCAGTGTGCGTGTCGGTGTTCTGTGGATAAGCGGTTTATATCATGGACACTCTGAGCTAGTGCTAACGCTGGATTAAACGCTGTCTCTGCGATGCTAACGGCTGTCCGGTGAATGCGGTGTGTGTGAGGCGATGAGCCCCCAGAAGAAGATGAAGAAGAGGAAGGAGCTGAACGCGCTGATCGGCCTGAGCGAGACCCGCAGGAAGAGCAAACACCGGCTCCTGCGCTCAGAGCCGCCCGACAGCCAGAGCGACGAGTCCGGATCAGAGGAGCGCGAGTTCCGCGGCGGCCCCAGCGGCCTGTTCGGCGCGTGAGTGTGTGTGTGTGTGTGAGTGTGAGAGAAAGTGTGTGTACAGTTCAGTTCAGTCCCGAGTGTGTTTACAGTTAAGTCCTGATGGACAATAGAGAGAGAGAGTGTGTGTGTGTGTGTGTGTGTACAGTTCAATCCTGATGAACAAGAGAGAGAGAGAGAGAGAGAGAGAGAGAGAGTGTGTGTGTGTGAGAGAGAGAGAGAGAGAGAGAAAGAAAGTGTGTATTTACAGTTCAGTCCTGATGAACGAGAGAGAGTGTGTGTGTGTGTGTGAGAGAGAGAGAGAGAGAGAGAGAGAGAGTGTGTGTGTGTGTGTGTGAGTGAGAGAGAGAGAGAGAAAGTGTGTGAACAGTTCAGTCCTGAGTGTGTGTTTACAGTTAAGTCCGGATGGACAATAGAGAAAGAGTGTGTGTGTGTGTGTGTGAGAGAGAGAGAGAGAGAGAGAGAGTGAGAGTGTGCGTACAGTTCAGTCCTGAGTGTGTGTTTACAGTTCAGTCCTGATGAACGAGAGCGTGTGTGTGTGTGTGTACAGTTAAGTCCTGATGGACAATAGAGAAAGAGAGAGAGAGAGAGAGAGTGTGTGTGTGTGCGTGTGTGTACAGTTCAGTCCTGATGAACAAGAGAGAGAGTGTGTGTGTGTGTGTTTACAGTTAAGTCCTGATGGACAAGAGAGTTTGTGTGTATGTAACTCTCTCTCTCTCTTTCTCTGTGTGTGTGTGTGTGTGTGCAGGAGTTCAGTGCAGTGCTGCTCTCTCTGTTATCCTCTGTGTGTGTTTATCCTGCTGGCCGCCTGCATCATGGCGTGTGCTGGACTCATCTGGATGCAGATCGCACTCAAAGCGGACCTGGACTCCCTGAAGGACAAGATCCGCACCAGTACGTCTGACCGCACAACACACACTGAGCCTGAGTGAGCGTGAGCCTGAGCCTGAGTGAGCGTGAGCCTGAGCGTGAGCCTGAGCGTGAGCCTGAGCGTGAGCCTGAGCGTGAGCCTGAGCGTGAGCCTGAGCCTGAGTGAGCGTGAGCCTGAGCGTGAGCCTGAGCGTGAGCCTGAGCGTGAGCCTGAGCGTGAGCCTGAGCGCGAGCCTGAGCGTGAGCCTGAGCGCGAGCCTGAGCGCGAGCCTGAGCGCGAGCCTGAGCGCGAGCCTGAGCCTGAGCGCGAGCCTGAGCGCGAGCCTGAGCGCGAGCCTGAGCGCGAGCCTGAGCGCGAGCCTGAGCGTGAGCCTGAGCGTGAGCCTGAGCGTGAGCCTGAGCGTGAGCCTGAGCGTGAGCCTGAGCGTGAGCCTGAGCGTGAGCCTGAGCGTGAGCCTGAGCGTGAGCCTGAGCGCGAGCCTGAGCGCGAGCCTGAGCGCGAGCCTGAGCGCGAGCCTGAGCGCGAGCCTGAGCGCGAGCCTGAGCGCGAGCCTGAGCGCGAGCCTGAGCGCGAGCCTGAGCGCGAGCCTGAGCGCGAGCCTGAGCGCGAGCCTGAGCGCGAGCCTGAGCGCGAGCCTGAGCGCGAGCCTGAGCGCGAGCCTGAGCGTGAGCCTGAGCGCGAGCCTGAGCGCGAGCCTGAGCGCGAGCCTGAGCGCGAGCCTGAGCGCGAGCCTGAGCGTGAGCCTGAGCGTGAGCCTGAGCGTGAGCCTGAGCGCGAGCCTGAGCGCGAGCCTGAGCGTGAGCCTGAGCGTGAGCCTGAGCGTGAGCCTGAGCGTGAGCCTGAGCGTGAGCCTGAGCGCGAGCCTGAGCGCGAGCCTGAGCGCGAGCCTGAGCGCGAGCCTGAGCCTGAGCGCGAGCCTGAGCGCGAGCCTGAGCGCGAGCCTGAGCGCGAGCCTGAGCGCGAGCCTGAGCGCGAGCCTGAGCGCGAGCCTTAGTCGTGAGCCTGAGCGTGAGCCTGAGCGTGAGCCTGAGCCTTAGTCGTGAGCCTGAGCGTGAGCCTGAGCGTGAGCCTGAGCCTGAGCCTGAGCGCGAGCCTGAGCGCGAGCCTGAGCGCGAGCCTGAGCGCGAGCCTGAGCGCGAGCCTGAGCGCGAGCCTGAGCGCGAGCCTGAGCGCGAGCCTGAGCGCGAGCCTGAGCGCGAGCCTGAGCGCGAGCCTGAGCGCGAGCCTGAGCGCGAGCCTTAGTCGTGAGCCTGAGCCTGAGCGTGAGCCTGAGCGTGAGCCTGAGCGTGAGCCTGAGCGTGAGCGTGAGCGTGAGCGTGAGCGTGAGGGTGAGCGTGTGCGTGAGCCTGAGCGTGAGCCTGAGCGTGAGCGCGAGCCTGAGCGCGAGCTTGAGCGCGAGCCTGAGCGCGAGCCTGAGCGCGAGCCTGAGCGCGAGCCTGAGCGCGAGCCTGAGCGCGAGCCTGAGCGCGAGCCTGAGCGCGAGCCTGAGCGCGAGCCTGAGCGCGAGCCTGAGCGCGAGCCTGAGCGCGAGCCTGAGCGCGAGCCTGAACCTGAGCCTGAGCGTGAGCCTGAGCGCGAGCCTGAGCGTGAGCCTGAGCCTGAGCCTGAGCGTGAGCCTGAGCGTGAGCGCGAGCCTGAGCCTGAGCGCGATCCTGAGCGCGATCCTGAGCGCGATCCTGAGCGCGATCCTGAGCGCGATCCTGAGCGCGATCCTGAGCGCGATCCTGAGCGTGAGCCTGAGCGCGATCCTGAGCGCGAGCCTGAGCCTGAGCCTGAGCGTGAGCCTGAGCGCGAGCCTGAGCGCGAGCCTGAGCGCGAGCCTGAGCGCGAGCCTGAGCGCGAGCCTGAGCGCGAGCCTGAGCGCGAGCCTGAGCGTGAGCCTGAGCCTGAGCGCGAGCCTGAGCGCGAGCCTGAGCCTGAGCGCGAGCCTGAGCGCGAGCCTGAGCGCGAGCCTGAGCGCGAGCCTGAGCGCGAGCCTGAGCGCGAGCCTGAGCGTGAGCCTGAGCGTGAGCCTGAGCGCGAGCCTGAGCCCGAGCCTGAGCGCGAGCCTGAGCGCGAGCCTGAGCGCGAGCCTGAGCGCGAGCCTGAGCGTGAGCCTGAGCCTGAGCCTGAGCGCGAGCCTGAGCGCGAGCCTGAGCCTGAGCGCGAGCCTGAGCGCGAGCCTGAGCGCGAGCCTGAGCGCGAGCCTGAGCGCGAGCCTGAGCGCGAGCCTGAGCGCGAGCCTGAGCCTGAGCGCGAGCCTGAGCGCGAGCCTGAGCGCGAGCCTGAGCCTGAGCGCGAGCCTGAGCGCGAGCCTGAGCGCGAGCCTGAGCGCGAGCCTGACCGCGAGCCTGAGCCTGAGCGTGAGCCTGAGCGTGAGCCTGAGCGTGAGCCTGAGCCTGAGCCTGAGCGCGAGCCTGAGCGCGAGCCTGAGCCTGAGCGCGAGCCTGAGCTTCAGCCTGAGCCTGAGCGCGAGCCTGAGCGCGAGCCTGAGCGCGAGCCTGAGCGCGAGCCTGAGCGTGAGCCTGAGCCTGAGCCTGAGCGTGAGCCTGAGCGTGAGCCTGAGCGTGAGCCTGAGCGTGAGCCTGAGCGTGAGCCTGAGCGTGAGCGTGAGCGTGAGCGTGAGCGTGAGCCTGAGCGTGAGCCTGAGCGTGAGCCTGAGCGTGAGCCTGAGCGTGAGCCTGAGCGTGAGCCTGAGCGTGAGCCTGAGCGTGAGCCTGAGCGTGAGCCTGAGCGTGAGCCTGAGCGTGAGCCTGAGCGTGAGCGTGAGCCTGAGCCTGAGCGTGAGCCTGAGCGTGAGCCTGAGCGAGCAGTGTCTGATGTTGTTCTGGTGTGTGTGTGTGTGTGTGTGTGTAGTGGACAGCAGTCAGAAGCTGTCGTCACACGAGATCCTGGCGCTCAGTGAAGAGCTGAAGGCTGAACAGATGAAGCTGGAGGACATGGAGAGCGGAGAGAGAGGCCTGATCAAGCTCTGGTCCAACCTGACCGACATCAGCCAGAAGGTGTGTGTGTGTGTGTGTGTGTGTGTGAGGGACGGGGTCAGAGATGCTGATGATCTCTGGCTCATGATGAAACTCCTCATGAGCTCGCCTGAAAGCAGAGCTGGTTCAGCAGCAGTGTTAATGTGTGTGTGTGTGTGTGTGTCTCCTGCAGCTCAGTGCTCTGGATTCTGCTGTCAATCATCTGAAGGCCAACATTAAATCCTCCTCGGATCTTCTGGCTCTTCCCAGGAGTGTGGAGGAGCTGCAGAAGGTGCGCTGCTGTTCATCTCAGTGTGTGTGTGTGAAGAGACGTGACTCACAGCGGTGTGTGTGTGTGTGTGTGTGTGCAGAGCGTGGCCTCCATCGGCAGCACCGTCACCAGCCTCCAGCACGACGTCACCATGATACAGACTGTGCAGGACGAGAGAAGAGAAGCACAGGATCAGCTGGAGGACACAACGGTACGTGACGCTCCTCCACTGTGTGTTTCATTATTACTCATCATTACTCATCATCACTCATCAATACTCAACATCACTCGTCAATACTCGTCATTACTCATCACTCATCATTACTCATCAATACTCATCATTACTCATCACTCATCGTTACTGATCACTCATCATCACTCGTCATCACTCATCATTACTCATTACTCATCAATACTCATCATTACTCATCACTCATCGTTACTGATCACTCATCATCACTCGTCATCACTCGTCATTACTCGTCATCACTCCTCATTACTCGTCATTACTCGTCATTACTCCTCATCACTCGTCATCACTCATCATCACTCGTCATTACTCGTCATTACTCGTCATTACTCATCATCACTCCTCATGACTCGTCATTACTCGTCATCACTCGTCATCACTCGTCATCACTCGTCATCACTCGTCAATACTCGTCAATACTCGTCATCACTCATCATCACTCGTCATCACTCGTCATCACTCGTCAATACTCGTCAATACTCGTCATCACTCGTCAATACTCGTCATCCCTCGTCAATACTCGTCATCACTCGCCATCACTCGTCATCACTCATCATCACTCATCAATACTCGTCAATACTCGTCATCACTCGTCATCACTCGTCAATACTCGTCATCACTCGTCATCACTCGTCATCACTCGTCATTACTCGTCATTACTCGTCATTACTCGTCATTACTCCTCATTACTCGTCATCACTCCTCATTACTCGTCATCACTCCTCATGACTCGTCATCACTCCTCATGACTCGTCATCACTCGTCATCACTCGTCATTACTCGTCATTACTTGTCATTACTCCTCATTACTCGGCATCACTCGTCATTACTCGTCATTACTCGTCATCACTCGTCATCACTCGTCATCACTCGTCATTACTCGTCATTACTCGTCATCACTCGTCATCACTCATCATCACTCATCATCACTCGTCATTACTCGTCATCACTCATCATCACTCGTCATCACTCGTCATCACTCGTCATTACTCCTCATCACTCGTCATCACTCATCATCACTCGTCATTACTCGTCATTACTCATCATCACTCCTCATGACTCGTCATCACTCGTCATCACTCGTCATCACTCGTCATCACTCGTCATCACTCCTCATGACTCGTCATTACTCGTCATTACTCGTCATTACTCCTCATCACTCGTCATCACTCGTCATCACTCGTCATTAGTCGTCATTACTCGTCATTACTCGTCATTACTCGTCATTACTCCTCATCACTCGTCATCACTCGTCATCACTCGTCATTACTCGTCATTACTCGTCATTACTCGTCATCACTCGTCATCACTCGTCATTACTCGTCATTACTCATCATCACTCCTCATTACTCGTCATCACTCGTCATTACTCGTCATTACTCATCATCACTCATCATCACTCCTCATGACTCGTCATCACTCGTCATTACTCGTCATTACTCGTCATTACTCGTCATTACTCGTCATCACTCCTCATTACTCGTCATCACTCCTCATGACTCGTCATCACTCGTCATCACTCGTCAATACTCGTCATCACTCGTCATCAACCGTCAATACTCGTCATCACTCGTCATCACTCGTCATCACTCATCATCACTCGTCATCACTCGTCATCACTCATCATTACTCATAATCACTCGTCATCACTCGTCAATACTCGTCATCACTCGTCAATACTCGTCATCACTCGTCATCACTCGTCAATACTCGT